>NC_071089.1:35254634-35854634 GCF_027358695.1 Spea bombifrons
GTCTTGTTGTGCCCTTCAGCCTCTCCGTTCCCCTCCTCTTTTTAACATTCCCGACTCCCTACCATAAACCCTTAAAATCCTCAACATGAAATACAAATGATCAGCCTCCCAGAATTTTGCTGCCCTAGGGCCTCCATGGTTCTCATACAACAGACAAATTTTAGGGCTCTCCTAAGTTGTCAGATGGACAACCACCAACTGCAAAGGTTCTAAACATCTCAAAACTACTCAACTTTGACCAAATATTAGGGAAATATACGGAACTATACAAGAGCTCCAGGACCTATTTCGCTTCTCCATGGTGGCCTCTGAGCTCTTTGTAAAAGCTTTGTTGGAGAAGATGAGATGTTTCCTTCTAAAACTCATACTCTTGGAGCAGGTGGTGTTATTCCAAGGAAGGAGGAAAGGATAATATCTAGAAACATTGTTTCGGGATTTGCTGAAAATTCTGTTACTTTAGAAATATCCCAGCAGAGCAGCTTCTCTATTCCGCTCTCCCCGCGCGTCAGATATTGGAAGGGAGAGATTTATTGGATTAGATGTGAAGTATCAAGCCAGTAAAAATGATTGTCTGTGTCTATTACAGTAACAAAAAGTGCAGTGAAGTATATTACAAGTAGGTAATGAAGTATCTTGCAGAAACGTGGCTCATTCCGATACAAAACCAAAAGAGTAATTATCGTCTCCGAGCCAAACATCTTTCTTTCTCAGTTTAAGCCAGTAACAGCTCCAGATTTTTATCTTATTTTATTTATTTATTTTTTAATTGAAAATGTTTGATTGGCTGAAATAGTGTTTAATGGAGTCATCACGGCGTTAACTGCCACGCTTCATAATTTTAAATAGTCTTCAGTTAGCTAAAACATCAATTTCAATTTTAAGTAAGTCACTTAAAGCCCGGCTTAATCTTGCTGAAATGGATTTTTGTTTTAAAAAAAAAAAACCTCCAAAAGGTAAAAAGTAAGATTTCATAAATGGATATTTCGGTTCTGTTTCATTTCTAGCTTCCAAAGTCGCGCAGAATACACAGAAAACAAAATGATTCCTTTTTGGTGCAAAGTTTCAATGTTGATCTTATCACCGTGGCAACCATTGACTTGGTTCTTCTGCTTAGACCATTCCTATGGTTGCTATGGTGATAGAACTGATAGAACATTCCATTGGTTCCAACGTTCCAAACGTAGCAGTTGCTCTCAGTACGTTGATCAAATTAAACTGACCCGTTATGGTCTGTATCTTGAACATGGTGTGGTTTGTGCGTTCGATTGCGAACATAACCTCTAGGTAGCGGTCGGCTTCATTTGCCTTTCGTCCTCCACTACGTTTTCCTAATCCAACAAGTAATAAAAGCATCATGAAGGTGCAGAGGCACCCCACGATTATCAGAAGAGTATCTAACATCTTCTCACTCGCCTGCTCTGCTGAGCAATGAGAAGTGTCTGAGTTTCACCTGCTTTATATAACCTCCTATGATGACATCACAGAGGCTGATGATGCAATAGTGGGCGTGGCTGCATCAAGTGGGCGGGGTCTAAATCATTTCACTTCCAACCACAAATGAGACAAGTCCCTTAAAGCCTGGCTTAATCTTACAGAAATGGATTTTTGTTTAATAAAAAAAAAAAACAAAAGGTTAAAAGTAATATTTCATAAATGGATATTTCGGTTCTGTTTCATTTCTGGCTTGAAAAGTCGCGCAGAATACACGGAAAACAAAATGATTCCTTTTTGGTGCAAAGTTTCAATGTTGATCTTATCACCATGGCAACCATTGACCTGGTTCTTCTGCTTAGACCATTCCTATGGTTGCTATGGTGATAGACCTGATAGAACATTCCATTGGTTCCAACGTTCCAAATGTAGCTGTTGCTCTCAGTACGTTGATCTTGCCCTTGATCAAATTAAACTGACCCGTTATCTTAGAACATTAACTGAGAATTGATAAATATCATACGTTATTTGTGGGAAATAATAATATTTTTAAATAAACAGCATGAACTATACTAAATGTTAACAGAATTTTATTGACACGTTAAATTGGAAGTTCAGTTTACAGATAACATGAAAATCCTCTGGTGGAGGTCAGTGTAGGATGATGGTCTTGGACTCCATGGTGTAGCCAGCGAGACAAACAGGCAGATGATGCAATAATAGGCGTGTCTGAATCAAGTGGGCGGGGCCTAAATCATTTCCGTTCCAACCACAAATGAGACAAGTCGTTGGCAAAGCAGGCTCAGGAGGGCCAACCACATATCCATACATGCGTGGTAGAGCAGCTTGTCAGCGTAGCTACCAACATGTCAAGATCATGTCACAGGTGCAATCTCACCTCTCAAAGTCCCTCAAATAAATATAAAATATATTTTCTCCATTTGAGTTTTTCCTCATATTACTATGGCATTTAATTCCACCATCTAAGCGTGCCGACCCTGGCATATGTTGTGTACAGTCACCTACATAGACCTCATGTTCAATCTACATGTATGTACAAACACATGTATGGGATACATTTATAAAGGCCTTTTAAGAAAATTTTGTTTCTGTTCCTTTCTTTTTTTTAACTTGATTTGTTAGATATTGGGACATACTGGGGAAAATGTTTTATGTAAATACAAAAAGGAGCACATGGGAGAAGACAATACCTGAGTCTAAGTAGCAATAGGTAATATCTATAATGCTGGAAGTGAAAAGTTATCCTAGGATGAGTGATGTTATTAAGGTGAGGGTATTAAACATGCATGGGATAGACATACGGCTCCTGAATCTAAGACAAGACCAACGACTGATTAAGGTTTGAGTCTTTACAGCAGAAGAAACGGGCGAGTAGACGGGGGCCGAATGGGGCCGATCTGTCGGCAGGTTCCATGATTCTATAATATTAGATTTAAAAGAGCAAAATGCGCTATGCGTTGCTTTGAGACCCTTTGTATCATATTTGTTCAACATTGTGGCTTCACAGAGTCACCTGTTAACCGCTACAATGTAGCAAAATAATGAAAGCATAATTCTGTATATTATGCTGTATGATGTAGCAAAAGGAAAAAAGAATGCATGCAATTTGTGACATGTATATGTTCTGTTACACACACACACACTTTTTACGTAAAAAGTCTGTAAGGGGAGGCCAAGGAACGGTTGGAGCCTCTCGAAAAAAACAAGACTCCCCCTGAAAATGTTTGATTGGCTGAAATAGTTTTTAATGGAGTCATCATGGCATTAACTGCCACGCTTCATAATTTTAAATAGTCTTCAGTTAGCTAAAACATCAATTTCAATTTTAAGTAAGTCACTTAAAGCCCGGCTTAATCTTGCTGAAATTGATTTTTGTTTAAAAAAACCTCCAAAAGGTAAAAAGTAAGATTTCATAAATGGATATTTCGGTTCTGTTTCATTTCTAGCTTCCAAAGTCGCGCAGAATACACAGAAAACAAAATGATTCCTTTTTGGTGCAAAGTTTCAATGTTGATCTTATCACCGTGGCAACCATTGACTTGGTTCTTCTGCTTAGACCATTCCTATGGTTGCTATGGTGATAGAACTGATAGAACATTCCATTGGTTCCAACGTTCCAAACGTAGCAGTTGCTCTCAGTACGTTGATCAAATTAAACTGACCCGTTATGGTCTGTATCTTGAACATGGTGTGGTTTGTGCGTTCGATTGCGAACATAATCTCTAGGTAGAGGTCGGCTTCATTTGCCTTTCGTCCTCCACTACGTTTTCCTAATCCAACAAGTAATAAAAGCATCATGAAGGTGCAGAGGCACCCCACGATTATCAGAAGAGTATCTAACATCTTCTCACTCGCCTGCTCTGCTGAGCAATGAGAAGTGTCTGAGTTTCACCTGCTTTATATAACCTCCTATGATGACATCACAGAGGCTGATGATGCAATAGTGGGCGTGGCTGCATCAAGTGGGCGGGGTCTAAATCATTTCACTTCCAACCACAAATGAGACAAGTCCCTTAAAGCCTGGCTTAATCTTACAGAAATGGATTTTTGTTTAATAAAAAAAAAACAAAAGGTTAAAAGTAATATTTCATAAATGGATATTTCGGTTCTGTTTCATTTCTGGCTTGAAAAGTCGCGCAGAATACACGGAAAACAAAATGATTCCTTTTTGGTGCAAAGTTTCAATGTTGATCTTATCACCATGGCAACCATTGACCTGGTTCTTCTGCTTAGACCATTCCTATGGTTGCTATGGTGATAGACCTGATAGAACATTCCATTGGTTCCAACGTTCCAAATGTAGCTGTTGCTCTCAGTACGTTGATCAAATTAAACTGACCCGTTATCTTAGAACATTAACTGAGAATTGATAAATATCATACGTTATTTGTGGGAAATAATAATATTTTTAAATAAACAGCATGAACTATACTAAATGTTAACAGAATTTTATTGACACGTTAAATTGGAAGTTCAGTTTACAGATAACATGAAAATCCTCTGGTGGAGGTCAGTGTAGGATGATGGTCTTGGACTCCATGGTGTAGCCAGCGAGACAAACAGGCAGATGATGCAATAATAGGCGTGTCTGAATCAAGTGGGCGGGGCCTAAATCATTTCAGTTCCAACCACAAATGAGACAAGTCGTTGGCAAAGCAGGCTCAGGAGGGCCAACCACATATCCATACATGCGTGGTAGAGCAGCTTGTCAGCGTAACTACCAACATGTCAAGATCATGTCACAGGTACAATCTCACCTCTCAAAGTCCCTCAAATAAATATAAAATATATTGTCTCCATTTGAGTTTTTCCTCATATTACTATGGCATTTAATTCCACCATCTAAGCGTGCCGACCCTGGCATATGTTGTGTACAGTCACCTACATAGACCTCATGTTCAATCTACATGTATGTACAAACACATGTATGGGATACATTTATAAAGGCCTTTTAAGAAAATTTTGTTTCTGTTCCTTTCTTTTTTTTAACTTGATTTGTTAGATATTGGGACATACTGGGGAAAATGTTTTATGTAAATACAAAAAGGAGCACATGGGAGAAGACAATACCTGAGTCTAAGTAGCAATAGGTAATATCTATAATGCTGGAAGTGAAAAGTTATCCTAGGATGAGTGATGTTATTAAGGTGAGGGTATTAAACATGCATGGGATAAACATACGGCTCCTGAATCTAAGACAAGACCAACGACTGATTAAGGTTTGAGTCTTTACAGCAGGAGAAACGTGCGAGTAGACGGGGGCCGAATGGGGCCGATCTGTCGGCAGGTTCCATGATTCTATAATATTAGATTTAAAAGAGCAAAATGCGCTATGCGTTGCTTTGAGACCCTTTGTATCATATTTGTTCAACATTGTGGCTTCACAGAGTCACCTGTTAACCGCTACAATGTAGCAAAATAATGAAAGCATAATTCTGTATATTATGCTGTATGATGTAGCAAAAGGAAAAAAGAATGCATGCAATTTGTGACATGTATATGTTCTGTTACACACACACACACTTTTTACGTAAAAAGTCTGTAAGGGGAGGCCAAGGAACGGTTGGAGCCTCTCGAAAAAAACAAGACTCCCCCTGAAAATGTTTGATTGGCTGAAATAGTTTTTAATGGAGTCATCATGGCATTAACTGCCACGCTTCATAATTTTAAATAGTCTTCAGTTAGCTAAAACATCAATTTCAATTTTAAGTAAGTCACTTAAAGCCCGGCTTAATCTTGCTGAAATTGATTTTTGTTTAAAAAAACCTCCAAAAGGTAAAAAGTAAGATTTCATAAATGGATATTTCGGTTCTGTTTCATTTCTAGCTTCCAAAGTCGCGCAGAATACACAGAAAACAAAATGATTCCTTTTTGGTGCAAAGTTTCAATGTTGATCTTATCACCGTGGCAACCATTGACTTGGTTCTTCTGCTTAGACCATTCCTATGGTTGCTATGGTGATAGAACTGATAGAACATTCCATTGGTTCCAACGTTCCAAACGTAGCAGTTGCTCTCAGTACGTTGATCAAATTAAACTGACCCGTTATGGTCTGTATCTTGAACATGGTGTGGTTTGTGCGTTCGATTGCGAACATAATCTCTAGGTAGAGGTCGGCTTCATTTGCCTTTCGTCCTCCACTACGTTTTCCTAATCCAACAAGTAATAAAAGCATCATGAAGGTGCAGAGGCACCCCACGATTATCAGAAGAGTATCTAACATCTTCTCACTCGCCTGCTCTGCTGAGCAATGAGAAGTGTCTGAGTTTCACCTGCTTTATATAACCTCCTATGATGACATCACAGAGGCTGATGATGCAATAGTGGGCGTGGCTGCATCAAGTGGGCGGGGTCTAAATCATTTCACTTCCAACCACAAATGAGACAAGTCCCTTAAAGCCTGGCTTAATCTTACAGAAATGGATTTTTGTTTAATAAAAAAAAAAACAAAAGGTTAAAAGTAATATTTCATAAATGGATATTTCGGTTCTGTTTCATTTCTGGCTTGAAAAGTCGCGCAGAATACACGGAAAACAAAATGATTCCTTTTTGGTGCAAAGTTTCAATGTTGATCTTATCACCATGGCAACCATTGACCTGGTTCTTCTGCTTAGACCATTCCTATGGTTGCTATGGTGATAGACCTGATAGAACATTCCATTGGTTCCAACGTTCCAAATGTAGCTGTTGCTCTCAGTACGTTGATCAAATTAAACTGACCCGTTATCTTAGAACATTAACTGAGAATTGATAAATATCATACGTTATTTGTGGGAAATAATAATATTTTTAAATAAACAGCATGAACTATACTAAATGTTAACAGAATTTTATTGACACGTTAAATTGGAAGTTCAGTTTACAGATAACATGAAAATCCTCTGGTGGAGGTCAGTGTAGGATGATGGTCTTGGACTCCATGGTGTAGCCAGCGAGACAAACAGGCAGATGATGCAATAATAGGCGTGTCTGAATCAAGTGGGCGGGGCCTAAATCATTTCAGTTCCAACCACAAATGAGACAAGTCGTTGGCAAAGCAGGCTCAGGAGGGCCAACCACATATCCATACATGCGTGGTAGAGCAGCTTGTCAGCGTAACTACCAACATGTCAAGATCATGTCACAGGTGCAATCTCACCTCTCAAAGTCCCTCAAATAAATATAAAATATATTGTCTCCATTTGAGTTTTTCCTCATATTACTATGGCATTTAATTCCACCATCTAAGCGTGCCGACCCTGGCATATGTTGTGTACAGTCACCTACATAGACCTCATGTTCAATCTACATGTATGTACAAACACATGTATGGGATACATTTATAAAGGCCTTTTAAGAAAATTTTGTTTCTGTTCCTTTCTTTTTTTTAACTTGATTTGTTAGATATTGGGACATACTGGGGAAAATGTTTTATGTAAATACAAAAAGGAGCACATGGGAGAAGACAATACCTGAGTCTAAGTAGCAATAGGTAATATCTATAATGCTGGAAGTGAAAAGTTATCCTAGGATGAGTGATGTTATTAAGGTGAGGGTATTAAACATGCATGGGATAAACATACGGCTCCTGAATCTAAGACAAGACCAACGACTGATTAAGGTTTGAGTCTTTACAGCAGGAGAAACGTGCGAGTAGACGGGGGCCGAATGGGGCCGATCTGTCGGCAGGTTCCATGATTCTATAATATTAGATTTAAAAGAGCAAAATGCGCTATGCGTTGCTTTGAGACCCTTTGTATCATATTTGTTCAACATTGTGGCTTCACAGAGTCACCTGTTAACCGCTACAATGTAGCAAAATAATGAAAGCATAATTCTGTATATTATGCTGTATGATGTAGCAAAAGGAAAAAAGAATGCATGCAATTTGTGACATGTATATGTTCTGTTACACACACACACACTTTTTACGTAAAAAGTCTATAAGGGGAGGCCAAGGAACGGTTGGAGCCTCTCGAAAAAAACAAGACTCCCCCTGAAAATGTTTGATTGGCTGAAATAGTTTTTAATGGAGTCATCACGGCGTTAACTGCCACGCTTCATAATTTTAAATAGTCTTCAGTTAGCTAAAACATCAATTTCAATTTTAAGTAAGTCACTTAAAGCCCGGCTTAATCTTGCTGAAATGGATTTTTGTTTAAAAAAAAAAACCTCCAAAAGGTAAAAAGTAAGATTTCATAAATGGATATTTCGGTTCTGTTTCATTTCTAGCTTCCAAAGTCGCGCAGAATACACAGAAAACAAAATGATTCCTTTTTGGTGCAAAGTTTCAATGTTGATCTTATCACCGTGGCAACCATTGACTTGGTTCTTCTGCTTAGACCATTCCTATGGTTGCTATGGTGATAGAACTGATAGAACATTCCATTGGTTCCAACGTTCCAAACGTAGCAGTTGCTCTCAGTACGTTGATCAAATTAAACTGACCCGTTATGGTCTGTATCTTGAACATGGTGTGGTTTGTGCGTTTGATTGCAAACATAATCTCTAGGTAGAGGTCGGCTTCATTTGCCTTTCGTCCTCCACTACGTTTTCCTAATCCAACAAGTAATAAAAGCATCATGAAGGTGCAGAGGCACCCCACGATTATCAGAAGAGTATCTAACATCTTCTCACTCGCCTGCTCTGCTGAGCAATGAGAAGTGTCTGAGTTTCACCTGCTTTATATAACCTCCTATGATGACATCACAGAGGCTGATGATGCAATAGTGGGCGTGGCTGCATCAAGTGGGCGGGGTCTAAATCATTTCACTTCCAACCACAAATGAGACAAGTCCCTTAAAGCCTGGCTTAATCTTACAGAAATGGATTTTTGTTTAATAAAAAAAAAAACAAAAGGTTAAAAGTAATATTTCATAAATGGATATTTCGGTTCTGTTTCATTTCTGGCTTGAAAAGTCGCGCAGAATACACGGAAAACAAAATGATTCCTTTTTGGTGCAAAGTTTCAATGTTGATCTTATCACCATGGCAACCATTGACCTGGTTCTTCTGCTTAGACCATTCCTATGGTTGCTATG
Source organism: Spea bombifrons (assembly GCF_027358695.1). Taxonomy (NCBI): domain Eukaryota; kingdom Metazoa; phylum Chordata; class Amphibia; order Anura; family Pelobatidae; genus Spea; species Spea bombifrons. The sequence goes on from NC_071089.1 coordinate 35,263,607, forward strand.
GTGATAGACCTGATAGAACATTCCATTGGTTCCAACGTTCCAAATGTAGCTGTTGCTCTCAGTACGTTGATCTTGCCCTTGATCAAATTAAACTGACCCGTTATCTTAGAACATTAACTGAGAATTGATAAATATCATACGTTATTTGTGGGAAATAATAATATTTTTAAATAAACAGCATGAACTATACTAAATGTTAACAGAATTTTATTGACACGTTAAATTGGAAGTTCAGTTTACAGATAACATGAAAATCCTCTGGTGGAGGTCAGTGTAGGATGATGGTCTTGGACTCCATGGTGTAGCCAGCGAGACAAACAGGCAGATGATGCAATAATAGGCGTGGCTGAATCAAGTGGGCGGGGCCTAAATCATTTCAGTTCCAACCACAAATGAGACAAGTCGTTGGCGAAGCAGGCTCAGGAGGGCCAACCACATATCCATACATGCGTGGTAGAGCAGCTTGTCAGCGTAGCTACCAACATGTCAAGATCATGTCACAGGTGCAATCTCACCTCTCAAAGTCCCTCAAATAAATATAAAATATATTTTCTCCATTTGAGTTTTTCCTCATATTACTATGGCATTTAATTCCACCATCTAAGCGTGCCGACCCTGGCATATGTTGTGTACAGTCACCTACATAGACCTCATGTTCAATCTACATGTATGTACAAACACATGTATGGGATACATTTATAAAGGCCTTTTAAGAACATTTTGTTTCTGTTCCTTTCTTTTTTTTAACTTAATTTGTTAGATATTGGGACATACTGGGGAAAATGTTTTATGTAAATACAAAAAGGAGCACATGGGAGAAGACAATACCTGAGTCTAAGTAGCAATAGGTAATATCTATAATGCTGGAAGTGAAAAGTTATCCTAGGATGAGTGATGTTATTAAGGTGAGGGTATTAAACATGCATGGGATAGACATACGGCTCCTGAATCTAAGACGAGACCAACGACTGATTAAGGTTTGAGTCTTTACAGCAGGAGAAACGTGCGAGTAGACGGGGGCCGAATGGGGCCGATCTGTCGGCAGGTTCCATGATTCTATAATATTAGATTTAAAAGAGCAAAATGCGCTATGCGTTGCTTTGAGACCCTTTGTATCATATTTGTTCAACATTGTGGCTTCACAGAGTCACCTGTTAACCGCTACAATGTAGCAAAATAATGAAAGCATAATTCTGTATATTATGCTGTATGATGTAGCAAAAGGAAAAAAGAATGCATGCAATTTGTGACATGTATATGTTCTGTTACACACACACACACTTTTTACGTAAAAAGTCTATAAGGGGAGGCCAAGGAACGGTTGGAGCCTCTCGAAAAAAACAAGACTCCCCCTGAAAATGTTTGATTGGCCGAAATAGTTTTTAATGGAGTCATCACGGCGTTAACTGCCACGCTTCATAATTTTAAATAGTCTTCAGTTAGCTAAAACATCAATTTCAATTTTAAGTAAGTCACTTAAAGCCCGGCTTAATCTTGCTGAAATGGATTTTTGTTTAAAAAAAACCTCCAAAAGGTAAAAAGTAAGATTTCGTAAATGGATATTTCGGTTCTGTTTCATTTCTAGCTTCCAAAGTCGCGCAGAATACACAGAAAACAAAATGATTCCTTTTTGGTGCAAAGTTTCAATGTTGATCTTATCACCGTGGCAACCATTGACTTGGTTCTTCTGCTTAGACCATTCCTATGGTTGCTATGGTGATAAAACTGATAGAACATTCCATTGGTTCCAACGTTCCAAACGTAGCAGTTGCTCTCAGTACGTTGATCAAATTAAACTGACCCGTTATGGTCTGTATCTTGAACATGGTGTGGTTTGTGCGTTTGATTGCGAACATAACCTCTAGGTAGAGGTCGGCTTCATTTGCCTTTCGTCCTCCACTACGTTTTCCTAATCCAACAAGTAATAAAAGCATCATGAAGGTGCAGAGGCACCCCACGATTATCAGAAGAGTATCTAACATCTTCTCACTCGCCTGCTCTGCTGAGCAATGAGAAGTGTCTGAGTTTCACCTGCTTTATATAACCTCCTATGATGACATCACAGAGGCTGATGATGCAATAGTGGGCGTGGCTGCATCAAGTGGGCGGGGTCTAAATCATTTCACTTCCAACCACAAATGAGACAAGTCCCTTAAAGCCTGGCTTAATCTTACAGAAATGGATTTTTGTTTAATAAAAAAAAAAACAAAAGGTTAAAAGTAATATTTCATAAATGGATATTTCGGTTCTGTTTCATTTCTGGCTTGAAAAGTCGCGCAGAATACACGGAAAACAAAATGATTCCTTTTCGGTGCAAAGTTTCAATGTTGATCTTATCACCATGGCAACCATTGACCTGGTTCTTCTGCTTAGACCATTCCTATGGTTGCTATGGTGATAGACCTGATAGAACATTCCATTGGTTCCAACGTTCCAAATGTAGCTGTTGCTCTCAGTACGTTGATATTGCCCTTGATCAAATTAAACTGACCCGTTATCTTAGAACATTAACTGATAATTGCTAAATATCACACGTTATTTGTGGGAAATAATAATATTTTTAAATAAACAGCATGAACTATACTAAATGTTAACAGAATTTTATTGACACGTTAAATTGGAAGTTCAGTTTACAGATAACATGAAAATCCTCTGGTGGAGGTCAGTGTAGGATGATGGTCTTGGACTCCATGGTGTAGCCAGCGAGACAAACAGGCAGATGATGCAATAATAGGCGTGGCTGAATCAAGTGGGCGGGGCCTAAATCATTTCAGTTCCAACCACAAATGAGACAAGTCGTGGGCAAAGCAGGCTCAGGAGGGCCAACCACATATCCATACATGCGCGGTAGAGCAGCTTGTCAGCGTAACTACCAACATGTCAAGATCATGTCACAGGTGCAATCTCACCTCTCAAAGTCCCTCAAATAAATATAAAATATATTGTCTCCATTTGAGTTTTTCCTCATATTACTATGGCATTTAATTCCACCATCTAAGCGTGCCGACCCTGGCATATGTTGTGTACAGTCACCTACATAGACCTCATGTTCAATCTACATGTATGTACAAACACATGTATGGGATACATTTATAAAGGCCTTTTAAGAACATTTTGTTTCTGTTCCTTTCTTTTTTTTAACTTAATTTGTTAGATATTGGGACATACTGGGGAAAATGTTTTATGTAAATACAAAAAGGAGCACATGGGAGAAGACAATACCTGAGTCTAAGTAGCAATAGGTAATATCTATAATGCTGGAAGTGAAAAGTTATCCTAGGATGAGTGATGTTATTAAGGTGAGGGTATTAAACATGCATGGGATAGACATACGGCTCCTGAATCTAAGACGAGACCAACGACTGATTAAGGTTTGAGTCTTTACAGCAGGAGAAACGTGCGAGTAGACGGGGGCCGAATGGGGCCGATATGTCGGCAGGTTCCATGATTCTATAATATTAGATTTAAAAGAGCAAAATGCGCTATGCGTTGCTTTGAGACCCTTTGTATCATATTTGTTCAACATTGTGGCTTCACAGAGTCACCTGTTAACCGCTACAATGTAGCAAAATAATGAAAGCATAATTCTGTATATTATGCTGTATGATGTAGCAAAAGGAAAAAAGAATGCATGCAATTTGTGACATGTATATGTTCTGTTACACACACACACACTTTTTACGTAAAAAGTCTATAAGGGGAGGCCAAGGAACGGTTGGAGCCTCTCGAAAAAAACAAGACTCCCCCTGAAAATGTTTGATTGGCTGAAATAGTTTTTAATGGAGTCATCACGGCGTTAACTGCCACGCTTCATAATTTTAAATAGTCTTCAGTTAGCTAAAACATCAATTTCAATTTTAAGTAAGTCACTTAAAGCCCGGCTTAATCTTGCTGAAATGGATTTTTGTTTAAAAAAAACCTCCAAAAGGTAAAAAGTAAGATTTCGTAAATGGATATTTCGGTTCTGTTTCATTTCTAGCTTCCAAAGTCGCGCAGAATACACAGAAAACAAAATGATTCCTTTTTGGTGCAAAGTTTCAATGTTGATCTTATCACCGTGGCAACCATTGACTTGGTTCTTCTGCTTAGACCATTCCTATGGTTGCTATGGTGATAAAACTGATAGAACATTCCATTGGTTCCAACGTTCCAAACGTAGCAGTTGCTCTCAGTACGTTGATCAAATTAAACTGACCCGTTATGGTCTGTATCTTGAACATGGTGTGGTTTGTGCGTTCGATTGCGAACATAATCTCTAGGTAGAGGTCGGCTTCATTTGCCTTTCGTCCTCCACTACGTTTTCCTAATCCAACAAGTAATAAAAGCATCATGAAGGTGCAGAGGCACCCCACGATTATCAGAAGAGTATCTAACATCTTCTCACTCGCCTGCTCTGCTGAGCAATGAGAAGTGTCTGAGTTTCACCTGCTTTATATAACCTCCTATGATGACATCACAGAGGCTGAGGATGCAATAGTGGGCGTGGGTGCATCAAGTGGGCGGGGTCTAAATCATTTCACTTCCAACCACAAATGAGACAAGTCCCTTAAAGCCTGGCTTAATCTTACAGAAATGGATTTTTGTTTAATAAAAAAAAACCAAAAGGTTAAAAGTAATATTTCATAAATGGATATTTCGGTTCTGTTTCATTTCTGGCTTGAAAAGTCGCGCAGAATACACGGAAAACAAAATGATTCCTTTTTGGTGCAAAGTTTCAATGTTGATCTTATCACCATGGCAACCATTGACCTGGTTCTTCTGCTTAGACCATTCCTATGGTTGCTATGGTGATAGACCTGATAGAACATTCCATTGGTTCCAACGTTCCAAATGTAGCTGTTGCTCTCAGTACGTTGATATTGCCCTTGATCAAATTAAACTGACCCGTTATCTTAGAACATTAACTGATAATTGCTAAATATCACACGTTATTTGTGGGAAATAATAATATTTTTAAATAAACAGCATGAACTATACTAAATGTTAACAGAATTTTATTGACACGTTAAATTGGAAGTTCAGTTTACAGATAACATGAAAATCCTCTGGTGGAGGTCAGTGTAGGATGATGGTCTTGGACTCCATGGTGTAGCCAGCGAGACAAACAGGCAGATGATGCAATAATAGGCGTGGCTGAATCAAGTGGGCGGGGCCTAAATCATTTCAGTTCCAACCACAAATGAGACAAGTCGTGGGCAAAGCAGGCTCAGGAGGGCCAACCACATATCCATACATGCGCGGTAGAGCAGCTTGTCAGCGTAACTACCAACATGTCAAGATCATGTCACAGGTGCAATCTCACCTCTCAAAGTCCCTCAAATAAATATAAAATATATTGTCTCCATTTGAGTTTTTCCTCATATTACTATGGCATTTAATTCCACCATCTAAGCGTGCCGACCCTGGCATATGTTGTGTACAGTCACCTACATAGACCTCATGTTCAATCTACATGTATGTACAAACACATGTATGGGATACATTTATAAAGGCCTTTTAAGAACATTTTGTTTCTGTTCCTTTCTTTTTTTTTAACTTAATTTGTTAGATATTGGGACATACTGGGGAAAATGTTTTATGTAAATACAAAAAGGAGCACATGGGAGAAGACAATACCTGAGTCTAAGTAGCAATAGGTAATATCTATAATGCTGGAAGTGAAAAGTTATCCTAGGATGAGTGATGTTATTAAGGTGAGGGTATTAAACATGCATGGGATAGACATACGGCTCCTGAATCTAAGACGAGACCAACGACTGATTAGGGTTTGAGTCTTTACAGCAGGAGAAACGTGCGAGTAGACGGGGGCCGAATGGGGCCGATCTGTCGGCAGGTTCCATGATTCTATAATATTAGATTTAAAAGAGCAAAATGCGCTATGCGTTGCTTTGAGACCCTTTGTATCATATTTGTTCAACATTGTGGCTTCACAGAGTCACCTGTTAACCGCTACAATGTAGCAAAATAATGAAAGCATAATTCTGTATATTATGCTGTATGATGTAGCAAAAGGAAAAAAGAATGCATGCAATTTGTGACATGTATATGTTCTGTTACACACACACACACTTTTTACGTAAAAAGTCTATAAGGGGAGGCCAAGGAACGGTTGGAGCCTCTCGAAAAAAACAAGACTCCCCCTGAAAATGTTTGATTGGCTGAAATAGTTTTTAATGGAGTCATCACGGCGTTAACTGCCACGCTTCATAATTTTAAATAGTCTTCAGTTAGCTAAAGCATCAATTTCAATTTTAAGTAAGTCACTTAAAGCCCGGCTTAATCTTGCTGAAATGGATTTTTGTTTAAAAAAAACCTCCAAAAGGTAAAAAGTAAGATTTCGTAAATGGATATTTCGGTTCTGTTTCATTTCTAGCTTCCAAAGTCGCGCAGAATACACAGAAAACAAAATGATTCCTTTTTGGTGCAAAGTTTCAATGTTGATCTTATCACCGTGGCAACCATTGACTTGGTTCTTCTGCTTAGACCATTCCTATGGTTGCTATGGTGATAAAACTGATAGAACATTCCATTGGTTCCAACGTTCCAAACGTAGCAGTTGCTCTCAGTACGTTGATCAAATTAAACTGACCCGTTATGGTCTGTATCTTGAACATGGTGTGGTTTGTGCGTTTGATTGCGAACATAATCTCTAGGTAGAGGTCGGCTTCATTTGCCTTTCGTCCTCCACTACGTTTTCCTAATCCAACAAGTAATAAAAGCATCATGAAGGTGCAGAGGCACCCCACGATTATCAGAAGAGTATCTAACATCTTCTCACTCGCCTGCTCTGCTGAGCAATGAGAAGTGTCTGAGTTTCACCTGCTTTATATAACCTCCTATGATGACATCACAGAGGCTGATGATGCAATAGTGGGCGTGGCTGCATCAAGTGGGCGGGGTCTAAATCATTTCACTTCCAACCACAAATGAGACAAGTCCCTTAAAGCCTGGCTTAATCTTACAGAAATGGATTTTTGTTTAATAAAAAAAAACCAAAAGGTTAAAAGTAATATTTCATAAATGGATATTTCGGTTCTGTTTCATTTCTGGCTTGAAAAGTCGCGCAGAATACACGGAAAACAAAATGATTCCTTTTTGGTGCAAAGTTTCAATGTTGATCTTATCACCATGGCAACCATTGACCTGGTTCTTCTGCTTAGACCATTCCTATGGTTGCTATGGTGATAGACCTGATAGAACATTCCATTGGTTCCAACGTTCCAAATGTAGCTGTTGCTCTCAGTACGTTGATATTGCCCTTGATCAAATTAAACTGACCCGTTATCTTAGAACATTAACTGATAATTGCTAAATATCACACGTTATTTGTGGGAAATAATAATATTTTTAAATAAACAGCATGAACTATACTAAATGTTAACAGAATTTTATTGACACGTTAAATTGGAAGTTCAGTTTACAGATAACATGAAAATCCTCTGGTGGAGGTCAGTGTAGGATGATGGTCTTGGACTCCATGGTGTAGCCAGCGAGACAAACAGGCAGATGATGCAATAATAGGCGTGGCTGAATCAAGTGGGCGGGGCCTAAATCATTTCAGTTCCAACCACAAATGAGACAAGTCGTGGGCAAAGCAGGCTCAGGAGGGCCAACCACATATCCATACATGCGTGGTAGAGCAGCTTGTCAGCGTAACTACCAACATGTCAAGATCATGTCACAGGTGCAATCTCACCTCTCAAAGTCCCTCAAATAAATATAAAATATATTGTCTCCATTTGAGTTTTTCCTCATATTACTATGGCATTTAATTCCACCATCTAAGCGTGCCGACCCTGGCATATGTTGTGTACAGTCACCTACATAGACCTCATGTTCAATCTACATGTATGTACAAACACATGTATGGGATACATTTATAAAGGCCTTTTAAGAACATTTTGTTTCTGTTCCTTTCTTTTTTTTAACTTAATTTGTTAGATATTGGGACATACTGGGGAAAATGTTTTATGTAAATACAAAAAGGAGCACATGGGAGAAGACAATACCTGAGTCTAAGTAGCAATAGGTAATATCTATAATGCTGGAAGTGAAAAGTTATCCTAGGATGAGTGATGTTATTAAGGTGAGGGTATTAAACATGCATGGGATAGACATACGGCTCCTGAATCTAAGACGAGACCAACGACTGATTAGGGTTTGAGTCTTTACAGCAGGAGAAACGTGCGAGTAGACGGGGGCCGAATGGGGCCGATCTGTCGGCAGGTTCCATGATTCTATAATATTGGATTTAAAAGAGCAAAATGCGCTATGCGTTGCTTTGAGACCCTTTGTATCATATTTGTTCAACATTGTGGCTTCACAGAGTCACCTGTTAACCGCTACAATGTAGCAAAATAATGAAAGCATAATTCTGTATATTATGCTGTATGATGTAGCAAAAGGAAAAAAGAATGCATGCAATTTGTGACATGTATATGTTCTGTTACACACACACACACTTTTTACGTAAAAAGTCTATAAGGGGAGGCCAAGGAACGGTTGGAGCCTCTCGAAAAAAACAAGACTCCCCCTGAAAATGTTTGATTGGCTGAAATAGTTTTTAATGGAGTCATCACGGCGTTAACTGCCACGCTTCATAATTTTAAATAGTCTTCAGTTAGCTAAAACATCAATTTCAATTTTAAGTAAGTCACTTAAAGCCCGGCTTAATCTTGCTGAAATGGATTTTTGTTTAAAAAAAACCTCCAAAAGGTAAAAAGTAAGATTTCGTAAATGGATATTTCGGTTCTGTTTCATTTCTAGCTTCCAAAGTCGCGCAGAATACACAGAAAACAAAATGATTCCTTTTTGGTGCAAAGTTTCAATGTTGATCTTATCACCGTGGCAACCATTGACTTGGTTCTTCTGCTTAGACCAGGGGTGTCCAAACTGCGGCCCTCCAGCTGCTGCAGGACTACATCTCCCATACTCCTCAGCCAGCCCCTTAGCTGCAAGAGCATTATGGGAGATGTAGTCCTGCAGCAGCTGGAGGGCCGCAGTTTGGACACCCCTGGCTTAGACCATTCCTATGGTTGCTATGGTGATAAAACTGATAGAACATTCCATTGGTTCCAACGTTCCAAACGTAGCAGTTGCTCTCAGTACGTTGATCAAATTAAACTGACCCGTTATGGTCTGTATCTTGAACATGGTGTGGTTTGTGCGTTTGATTGCGAACATAATCTCTAGGTAGAGGTCGGCTTCATTTGCCTTTCGTCCTCCACTACGTTTTCCTAATCCAACAAGTAATAAAAGCATCATGAAGGTGCAGAGGCACCCCACGATTATCAGAAGAGTATCTAACATCTTCTCACTCGCCTGCTCTGCTGAGCAATGAGAAGTGTCTGAGTTTCACCTGCTTTATATAACCTCCTATGATGACATCACAGAGGCTGATGATGCAATAGTGGGTGTGGCTGCATCAAGTGGGCGGGGTCTAAATCATTTCACTTCCAACCACAAATGAGACAAGTCCCTTAAAGCCTGGCTTAATCTTACAGAAATGGATTTTTGTTTAATAAAAAAAAACCAAAAGGTTAAAAGTAATATTTCATAAATGGATATTTCGGTTCTGTTTCATTTCTGGCTTGAAAAGTCGCGCAGAATACACGGAAAACAAAATGATTCCTTTTTGGTGCAAAGTTTCAATGTTGATCTTATCACCATGGCAACCATTGACCTGGTTCTTCTGCTTAGACCATTCCTATGGTTGCTATGGTGATAGACCTGATAGAACATTCCATTGGTTCCAACGTTCCAAATGTAGCTGTTGCTCTCAGTACGTTGATATTGCCCTTGATCAAATTAAACTGACCCGTTATCTTAGAACATTAACTGATAATTGCTAAATATCACACGTTATTTGTGGGAAATAATAATATTTTTAAATAAACAGCATGAACTATACTAAATGTTAACAGAATTTTATTGACACGTTAAATTGGAAGTTCAGTTTACAGATAACATGAAAATCCTCTGGTGGAGGTCAGTGTAGGATGATGGTCTTGGACTCCATGGTGTAGCCAGCGAGACAAACAGGCAGATGATGCAATAATAGGCGTGGCTGAATCAAGTGGGCGGGGCCTAAATCATTTCAGTTCCAACCACAAATGAGACAAGTCGTGGGCAAAGCAGGCTCAGGAGGGCCAACCACATATCCATACATGCGTGGTAGAGCAGCTTGTCAGCGTAACTACCAACATGTCAAGATCATGTCACAGGTGCAATCTCACCTCTCAAAGTCCCTCAAATAAATATAAAATATATTGTCTCCATTTGAGTTTTTCCTCATATTACTATGGCATTTAATTCCACCATCTAAGCGTGCCGACCCTGGCATATGTTGTGTACAGTCACCTACATAGACCTCATGTTCAATCTACATGTATGTACAAACACATGTATGGGATACATTTATAAAGGCCTTTTAAGAACATTTTGTTTCTGTTCCTTTCTTTTTTTTAACTTAATTTGTTAGATATTGGGACATACTGGGGAAAATGTTTTATGTAAATACAAAAAGGAGCACATGGGAGAAGACAATACCTGAGTCTAAGTAGCAATAGGTAATATCTATAATGCTGGAAGTGAAAAGTTATCCTAGGATGAGTGATGTTATTAAGGTGAGGGTATTAAACATGCATGGGATAGACATACGGCTCCTGAATCTAAGACGAGACCAACGACTGATTAAGGTTTGAGTCTTTACAGCAGGAGAAACGTGCGAGTAGACGGGGGCCGAATGGGGCCGATCTGTCGGCAGGTTCCATGATTCTATAATATTAGATTTAAAAGAGCAAAATGCGCTATGCGTTGCTTTGAGACCCTTTGTATCATATTTGTTCAACATTGTGGCTTCACAGAGTCACCTGTTAACCGCTACAATGTAGCAAAATAATGAAAGCATAATTCTGTATATTATGCTGTATGATGTAGCAAAAGGAAAAAAGAATGCATGCAATTTGTGACATGTATATGTTCTGTTACACACACACACACTTTTTACGTAAAAAGTCTATAAGGGGAGGCCAAGGAACGGTTGGAGCCTCTCGAAAAAAACAAGACTCCCCCTGAAAATGTTTGATTGGCTGAAATAGTTTTTAATGGAGTCATCACGGCGTTAACTGCCACGCTTCATAATTTTAAATAGTCTTCAGTTAGCTAAAACATCAATTTCAATTTTAAGTAAGTCACTTAAAGCCCGGCTTAATCTTGCTGAAATGGATTTTTGTTTAAAAAAAACCTCCAAAAGGTAAAAAGTAAGATTTCGTAAATGGATATTTCGGTTCTGTTTCATTTCTAGCTTCCAAAGTCGCGCAGAATACACAGAAAACAAAATGATTCCTTTTTGGTGCAAAGTTTCAATGTTGATCTTATCACCGTGGCAACCATTGACTTGGTTCTTCTGCTTAGACCATTCCTAAGCAGAAGAACCAAGTCAATGTATACATGTGGGTATGTAGACATACCCACCTGTATACATACATATGCACATATACACAAACCCACCTGTATACATACATATGCACATAAACACACACACACACACGTATACATACATATGCACATAAACACACACCACCTGTATACATACATATGCACGTAAACATATACACATATCCACATGTATACATACATATGCACGTAAACATATAGACATACCCACCTGTATACATACATATGCACATAAACATATGCACATACCCACCTGTATACATACATATGCACCTACCCACCTGTATACATACATATGCACATATACACAAACCCACCTGTATACATACATATGCACATAAACATACACACATGTATACATACATATGCACGTAAACATATACATACCCACATGTATACATGCATATGCACGTAAACATATACACATACCCACCTGTATACATACATATATGCACATAAACATACACATACCCACATGTATACATACATATGCACATACCCACCTGTATACATACATATCCACATATACACAAACCCACCTGTATACATACATATGCACATAAACATACACATACCCACATGTATACATGCATATGCACGTAAACATATACACATACCCACATGTATACATACATATGCACATAAACATACACACATGTATACATAAACATACCCACATGTATACATACATATGCACATAAACACACACCACCTGTATACATACATATGCACGTGAACATACACATAACCACATGTATACATGCATATGCACGTAAAGATATACACATACCCACCTGTATACATACATATATGCACGTAAACATACACATACCCACATGTATACATACATATGCACATACCCATCTGTATACATACATATGCACATATACATAGACATACCCACCTGTATACATACATATGCACATATACACAAACCCACCTGTATACATACATATGCACATAAACGTACCCACATGTATACATAAACATACCCACATGTATACATACATATGCACAAACATAACCAGGGCATACCCAGGGCCCTACAATGGAGCCGACTGGGGCAATTGCTCTAGGCGGCACTTTTGAAGGGGCGGCACTTTAGAGGTTTTTTTTTAAGCGGAGGGGAGAGAGGGGCTCCGAGTGGTTTTCGCTTACCCGCTCGGCGCTTCTCTCTCTCCTCTGAGGCGAGTCTCCCTGTTCGGTCTCGGTGCCGGATTGTAATGCCGAGCACCGGAAGTGACGTCAACATTCACATAGATACATACATATGCACGTAAACATATACACATAACCACATGTATACATACATATGCACATAAACATATACACATAACCACATGTATACATACATATGCACATAAACATATACACATACCCACCTGTATACATACATATGCACATAAACACACACCACCAGTATACATACATATGCAAATAAACATAGACATACCCACCTGTATACATACATATGCACATATACACAAACCCACCTGTATACATACATATGCACATAAACACACACCACCAGTATACATACATACATATGCACATAAACATAGACATACCCACCTGTATACATACATATGCACATATACACAAACCCACCTGTATACATACATATGCACATAAACATACACACATGTATACATACACATACCCACATGTATACATGCATATGCACGTAAACATATACACATACCCACCTGTATACATACATATATGCACGTAAACATGCACATACCCACATGTATACATACATATGCACATACCCACCTGTATACATACATATCCACATATACACAAACCCACCTGTATACATACATATACACATAAACATACACATACCCACATGTATACATGCATATGCACGTAAACATATACACATACCCACCTGTATGCATACATATGCACATAAACATAGACATACCCACCTGTATACATACATATGCACATAAACACATGTATACATACATATGCACATAAACACACACCACCTGTATACATACATATGCACGTAAACATACACACCCACATGTATACATGCATATGCATGTAAACATACACATAAACACATGTATACATACATATGCTCATACCCACCTGTATACATACATATGCACATATACACAAACCCACCTGTATACATACATATGCACATAAACACACACACACACATGTATAGATACATATGCACATAAACACACACCACCCCTATGCACGTAAACATACACATACCCACATGTATACATGCATATGCACGCATACATGCATATGCACGTAAACATATACACATATCCACATGTATACATACATATGCACGTAAACATATAGACATACCCACCTGTATACATACATATGCACATAAACATATGCACATACCCACATGTATACATACATATGCACCTACCCACCTGTATACATACATATGCACAATCACATATATACATACATACACATTACCTAAAACTGGGAAAGACTCCTCACTGCATTAGGCTTTAAACTTGACCTCTTTTTTAGCATCTCTGGACATCTTACAAATACTTACTGCGCCCTCGCTGCCAGGAAGCTCCCATGGAAGTCGGCCTCCCCGGTGTGTTTCTGTTGGTTATAAGAGGATAAGATGGGCTCCTCCTGGACCCGTTTCTACTTGAAAAAGGCTCCACGTGGCATCCTGTGCTTACTGGTTTTTCCTGGCATCACCACTCAGCCCTGGTAGCATCTGCTGTACCGGATTATGAAGCCCATGTAAGTGCAACATGCGTTCTCTTCACTTCTGACAGGAATCTAGAACAGCGTCCATGTCCTGCTGCGCAGCAACTAAATCAGGGGCTGTGTAAGTCCTCAGTAGCCATTCAAATCTTCAGACCCGAGAACTACTCTCTGCCGGATCCTGGTTGTAGAGGAAGCTACTAGAAACTTCCACCTCTGCTTATATACCTTCTACATGGCTGTAAACATGACCAATGAAGGAGAAGGAATAAAAGAATCCCTGCATAGGCCAACCATCCTATCCCCCTTTTCTCATTGGTCCAAGAAGGCCCAATCCTGGGAAGTAGAAATACACAGAAATACATCAGTCACTCAGGCTTTATAACTGAAATAAACTTTAAAACATCATTAAATTCAAAGTGCTATAAAGTTAACCATGCTTAAAAAAATGACATATTACCATATTTGCTCGATTATAAGATGACCCCCCCAAAATCTGAATATTAGTTTAGGAAAAAAGAAAAAGGCTGAATGTAAGATGACCCTGTAGGAAAAAAGTGTTCCTAGTAAATGTTAATTCATGTAAACTATTTTTTTTAATAAAATCTATGATTGAGAAAAAAAATTTGTTTTTATTTCCTTTTATTTTTCAACCCGCCCCGTTATGCACATCTGCACCCAGGCTTCCCACTCCTATATGTCACTGTGCCCCATGATATGCCTTTTAGCCCTCTATATGCAACATAACATACACACATACCCACCTGTATACATACGCACATAAACAGACATACCCACCTGTATACATACATATGCAGATAAACATATGCACATACCCACCTGTATACATACGCACATAAACAGACATACCCACCTGTATACATACATATGCAGATAAACATATGCACTTACCCACCTGTATACATACATATGCACATAAACATATAGACATACCCACCTGTATACATACGCACATAAACAGACAAACCCACCTGTATACATACATATGCAGATAAACATATGCACATACCCACCTGTATATATATATATATATACATATGCACATACCCACCTGTATACATACATATGCACATAAACATAAAGACATACCCACCTGTATACATATGTACATAAAACATATACCCACTTGTATACATACGTAAGCATATAAACATACCCACCTGTATACATACATCTGCACATACACATATATACATACATACACATGACCTAAAACTGGGAAAGACCCCTTACTGCATTATTCTTCAAACTTTACCCCTTTTTTAGGACATCTTACAAATACTTACTGCGCCCTCGCTGCCAGGAAGCTCCCATGGAAGCCGGCCTCCCCGGTGTGTTTCTGTTGGTTATAAGAGGATAAGATGGGCTCCTTCTGGACCCGTTTCCACTTGAAGAAGGCTCCGCGTGGCATCCTGTGCTTACTGGTTTTTGCTCAGCCCTGGTAGCATCTGCTGTACCGGATCATGAAGCCCATGTAAGTGCGACATGCGTTCTCTTCACTTCTGACAGGAATCCAGAACAGTGTCCATATCCTGCTGCGCAGCAACTAAATCAGGGGCTGTGTAAGTCCTCAGTAGCCATTCAAATCTTCAGACCCGAGAACTACTCTCTGCCGGATCCTGGTTGTAGAGGAAGCTACTAGAAACTTCCAACTCTGCTTATATACCTTCTACATGGCTGTAAACATGACCAATGAATGAGAAGGAATCAAAGCATCCCTGCATAGGCCAACCATCATATCCCCCTTTTCTCATTGGTCCAAGAAGGCCCAATCCTGGGAAGCAGTCTATTATCTGATGTGTAGAAATACATCAGTCACTCAGGCTTTATAACTGAAATAAACTTTAAAACATCATTAAATTCAAAGTGCTATAAAGTTAACCATGCTTAAAAAAATGACATATTGCCGTATTTGCTCGATTATAAGATGACCCCCCAAAATCTGAATATTAGTTTAGGAAAAAAGAAAAAGCCTGAATGTAAGACGACCCTGCAGGAAAAAAGTTTTCCTAGTAAATGTTAATTCATGTAAACTATGTAAACCTTTTTTTTTCAATAAAATCTATGTTTCAGAAAAATATTTTTTTTGTTTTTATTTCCTTTTATTTTCCAACCTGCCCTCCAGTTATGAACATCTGCCCCCAGGCTTGCCACTCCTATATGGCACTGTGGCCCATGATATGCCTTTTAAGCCTCCAAATGCCACTGTGCCCCATGATATGCCTTTTAACCCTCTATATGCTACTGTGCCCCATGAAATGCCTTTTGACCCCTTATGTGCCACTCTTCCTCCAGAAATGCCTTATACCCCTATATGCCACTCTGGCATTTAGGGGGTTGAAAGGCATATTATGGGGCAGAGTGGCATATAGGGAGGTATAAGGTATTTCAGGAGGCAGAGTGGTGTATAGAGGGTTAAAAGGCATCTCTGGAGGCAGAGAGGCATTAAGGGGGTTAAAGGCATCATAGAGCACTCTGCCTACAGAAATGCTTTATGCCCCCCATTTAACCCCCCCACACACACACACACACTTAACGGTGCTTCCGATTCCCTGCTGTGTAGTCGCGGCAGCGGGTAGACGTCTACGCAATTCGCAACTTCCACTGCAGCCGGAAGGAGATGCGGTTAGCAGCGGGGGTTGTCTGCGTCCATAGCGCAGACCTCCCCCGACTATTAGAGACAATTCCCTGCCCCAGAACTCTCCTCACTGACAGCCGGGGAAGGTCTGCACGATGGACGTAGACAACCCCGGCTGCCAACTGCACCTCCTTCCGGCTGCAGCGGAAGTTGCGAATTGCGTAGAAGTCTACTCGCTGCCCCGACTACACAGCAGGGAGTCGGAAGCAGCGGTATGTTTGGGGGGGGTTAAATGGGGGGCTAAGACAGGAGCATCCAGGACTCCTGAGGTCTGATTATAAGACAACCCCAATTATAAGGGGTATTTTTCAGAGCATGTAAATGTAAACTATTTTTTTAAAAAATATATGATTGAGAAAATTATTTTGTTTTTATTTCCTTTTATTTTCCAACCTGCCCCCCAGTTATGCACATCTGCCCCAGAAATGCCTTATACCCCCTATATGCCACTGTGCCCCATGATATGATATGTTTGTGTATCATAGATGTATAATTGTGGAAGGGCAAAATGGCACTAGCCGTAGGTTTGAGCCTTGGGGACCAAGATGGCACAGGCTGGACTGTTTGGGGACAAAGATTGCAAATCTTATGTGTGTTATCTGGGTGCTGGTCAGGTTCTATGTGGGCAGTGTGGACGCCAGGTTTTAAATATACCTTTAATGCCGTGTTTTTATGTGAATTCCAATTGATCTTTACCTGCAAAGCAGGGTTTTTGTGTTATTCTGTAGATCCATATGTGCTATGCTATGTTTCCATACATTATTTATGTGTACCTGCAAATACAGGGTTAATATGTCTTATTCAGTTGATTAATACCTGCAATGCTGTTTCCATGTATGTATTTGATCTATACCTGCGATGCTACGTTTCATATATTATTGTATACCTGCAAATACAGGATTTTTATGTCTGATTCTGTTTATTTTATATATACCTTCAGTGCTGAGATCACAAGTGAATTTCAATTGATCTGGGTTTGTGTGTTGATCTATACCTGCTATCGGCAGCAGGGTCTAATATATATATAGGCAACAGGGGCTAGTAAATGGGTTTTAGATATTTGGACAGGGGCGCAATTTCAGTGCTTGCCATAGGTGCTATTTTCAGTAGATATGCCTCTGTATACACATCACACCTCCCGCCCACCCTGCTTACCTCTCCAGCAGCTTTCTCTCAAGCTGTTCACACACCATGCAAGCAGCCTCAGGATCACGTGACCCCGATAAAAGTAGGTAAGAGTTCCATATTAACACCAGTGCACACCCTTTCCTTCCTCCCCAATGATACAGTGAGGGGATGTGTATATACGGCTCCTGAATATAAGACAAGCCCAACGACTGAGTGTTTGCAGATGGCCGGACGGCTCTCAGAGACAGGGAAGAAAATTTCATATACACTCCCCTGTCATATGTATAAAATAAAACTAGAGGCTCAGAAATAATGCAATAAGTTTTTTTTTCTTTTGGTTACAGAGAAAGTGGTAGAAAAATGGAACTGCCTCCCAGCAGGAGTGGTAGTGGCAAATACAGTGAGAGAATGTAATACGCTTCTGCTGGCAGGCTGTTCCACTTATCTACCACCCGATTTCTCATTAGAGGTTATACCTGCGAGGGGATGTAAACATGCAGGGGACGGGGATACGGGGCCCCGAATCTGACTGATTAATGTCACATGTTACAGCAGGAATAATGGGCGACTAGCCGGGGGCCGAATGGCTCCGATGTGCCATTAAATTCTGTTTGTACGACGAGTCGCTCCGTGAGTCCTGCTGGGTTCCAGCTTCTTATTGAAACCGAGAATTTCCCGGCAGATCAGCCCCGTTCCCATGTCTACTCACCCGTTATTGCTGCTGTAACCACTCCAACATTAACCAATCAGATTCGGGGCCCCGTATCCCCGTCCCCTGCATGTTTACATCCCTTCACTGTATAACCTCTACAACTTCTGCTGGGAGGCTGTTCCACTTATCACCCTCTCAATAAAGTAAAACTTCTTGCATAACTTTGGAGTCTCTTCTTTTAGAAGGCTATTATTTATACATATGACAGGGCAGTGTGTATGCATTATGCTGGGGGTGGAAGATTTTCAACTTGCTGATATTACTCTGGATTATGAACGGCCGTCTCAAGCGAGCTTCTCCTGCAAAGAGAACCCCGCAGGCCCTGCATAATGCGTAGTTTAATCGGTGTGACTGAGTAAGAAATCTTCCCGTTATCTGTGGATTGTTCGGCGACACCGGAGGTTCCGGGAAAGGAGAGCCTTTCACTTCCCTGACTCCGCTATGCATCGTACGGGCCGGCGCTGGCAGGAAGAGCTCACCGGGGCCGGCCCTTCATAATGCTTGGAGTGATGGGATTGGGGGCTCAACTCTCCTGTAAACCTCTGCGGACAGATTGCTTGAGCGTTGCTCCTGATTTTACTATACATTGTGCAGGGCCCGCTCAGTTCCCTCTTCAGGGGAAGCTCACAGGGGCGAGTGCTTAATAATACATCGTAACGTAAAGAAATGTCCAAAACCTTCCTTGTGGGGTGTATTCACTAAAGCTGTTTGTTAACCCCTGATGTCACTCTCTATTCTGAAGGGCACGCATCAGGGGATTGAAGTGTAAGCTTCTGTGCTCGCAAATACACGTGAGATGAGGACGTTATCCCGCAGGAAGCTCCTAAACCTGTATAAATCATATCTGTGCATTAAGCCTGGGCTATTAGCGCGAGAGGCTGAGAGGCTCCGATGTGTTTCTGCGTCACGATATTTCTTTGTATTCTGTGCCGGTGATCGGGAAATATGGAATAACCATAAACCATACCGGGCCCTCCCTGTGCCGGGGGGCTGTGATCCGCCGGGCGTCTGGCCCTCCCTGTGCCGGGGGCTGTGACCCGCAGGGCGTTTGGGTGATGCAGGATTGCAGGTCCCGGCGATGTCACAAATCTGCTTATCCAGTGAAGTCTGTCCCTCTATGGACTTTCACTTGTCTGTGTGTCCAGCGGGGTTATTAAGACCGAGCTGTTCTATTGTTTAGCGCAGGCTGTGTAAGGAGTCGGATAGAACGGCTCAGGATCCGAGTCGTGGCGCTGTTGGGAATCTCGTTTCATGCGATTTAATGAAATGTGAGAATTTACTCCGTTCTGGTTTCTCGTCTCTGCGTTCTTTCTGGGGATTTCCTCCTTAATACAGAATATTTTCGGGAGAAGCAGCGTATTTCTAGAATCACTCGGCACGTTAGTGTCTCGGCGGATGGACACACAGAAGGCTGCTTCTTCACCGCGTTTAGAAGGTAAATGCCGTTTAAAACCCTTTCATGCAGAGCCGTTTCCCCTCGGCGTCCGTACAGGGCGATACGCAGTAAGTATTCGAGACTTTACGGACATTTGGAGGGAAGTCGGCAGGTACACACACTCCTTGGTGTCGCCTTATTCTAGTCCTGGCCCTTCCCGTCGGTGCGCCGGCGGCCACACGGGAAGCTTGAGCACGGTTTAGGCAGAGGCTTCCTTTGGTTTAATGATCTTCAGAAAGCTGCGGCTGACAAACATCGCTTTTGTTCTGTCTGCAGAAGAACCTTATCTGCTGCCCCAGTTTATTAAACCCCCGTGGGGGGGGGCGCCGTCTTATTTAACCCCTCGAAGAACGGCAGAACCTGAACTCCTAAACCCAACTTCCTCACCTTGGATCGTCGGGTCCGTTGGAAAGAAATGAAGAGCCCTGCCGCCTAAATAGCGCGGGGCGGCATGTAGTTGTGGGGATAGGAGGTTGGGTTCATCTAGAGGTCAGCTATTGATTTAATAGGCAGGGTCAAAAGTTCAGGTCAGAAGTTAGAAAAAAAAATAAAAAAAAATAGCCTGGGTGATGTAACTTGGAAATTGCTGGATGTGCGCGTGCCGCTTAGTGATTCGCCGCCTTTGCCTCGCGGGCACCTTTGGTGCCCCGCGAGACGCCTCGCGCTGCGCAAAAAGGCGCAAATTCGCGCTATAAATAGGAGCTGTGGGAGCGCTAGCAGTCATGCCACAAGGCGAACTGCTAAGCTGTGAATACTTACCTGTAAAGGCTGGTATTTCGGTGGTGCAGGAGAGCCACAGGCGAAGATGGAACTTCTTCTTGAAAAGCTCCCATCCCCCCCTCCCTGTTATGAATATTATGATGCTTTATTTTATATATTTGTCGTGTGCTTTTATCAGGGTAAAAGTTGTCCCTTCTTAGGGATGGACTGGTGTAATGGTGTATGCCGTCTGGCTTTTAGGGCGGATGGCTTGGTTATATATGTGTATATATATATTTATGGTTTAAGTTATTGGAGGTGAGACTCTGGGTTTGGGCCAAGAGTTTCTTTAAAGTTTGTGATGTTTGTTATAAGCTAAATAAAAGTACACGGCCTGTTTATTCCAATTCGAGTATGGTGTTTTTATTTCAAGTTTACAGTACAAGGATACATTGTTGGTTACAATATCCCTTACAACTACATGTTTCCAAAAACTCGAATAGAATAGAATAGAATATTCGACTCGAGCCGGAAGATAACTGCAGCCTGCGTCCATCCCGTAATCTGCTCAGCAAACAACCGCTTACAGGGCGGACGCCGGCTGCAGTTATCTTCCGGCTCGAGTCGAATATTCTATTCTATTCGAGTTTTTGGAAACATTTCTTTCCAACGGACCCGACGATCCAATCCGAGGAAGTTGGGTTTAGGTGTACAGGTATCTTCCACACGTTATATCTGATGCATATCGTTTATATCCAGGTTTGTCTAATTCCAGGCCCCGAGGGCCATTACTAGACCAGGATACTGAACGCACACGTGATGTAATATGTTAAGAGCTGCCAGTGCCCGTCCTGGATATCCAGAAAGCCTGGCCTGTTTGTGGCCCCCGGGGCCTGGAGTTTGAGCCCCCCCATCTCTAGTAAATGCCAGTCTGATCTCCGCTGTCTCCTGTCTGTAGATCCCAGCTCTTCTCTTCTTCATCTCTTCTCCCCTGCGAGGGACTCTATTTCTTGGAGCTCGTGATGTTCGGCCTCCGCCTGCGTGCCAAGGTGCCGCGCGTCAACTGGGACCCAGCGGTGAGTTTCATAAATCTCTCTGCACTCTGCTTTTACTGTAACGTGCTGTTTGGTGCGTTTCGGGTTAATGTAATCACTGATGTCTCCTATTCTGTGCAGCTCTGTAAACCAACATTTATCACGAGCCGTAATGTATGAACTCCGGCAGAAAATGCACCAAGAAGGGAGTCGTTGCCTGATTCGGGGGCTTGTTGCTCACTTTGCCGACTGCGTGTGAACCTGGCCTGCGCAAAACATTATCCTGCAGCCTCCTGAGTAGAGAGGAAATGGAACTTTTCGAGGCTTCCCTGTACAATGACGTGGCGTTGGCTTGAGTCTGACTGCCGACTGCTTCCTGCTTAACTCCGGCGACTGCTTGGGGGCCCTCGACAGAAGAGACCTGACAGGTAAGAGACGCGTTCCTTTTAACAGTCTCTATTTTACATCTAATAAAAATGAATACAAGCAATAACGAGATCTGAGGATGTGGCATTTATTATGACTAAAGACGAGTTCCCCGCACCGCATTTGCTCTGAAAAAAACATTGTCTTATAATCGAGCAAATACGGTATATTCATGCCCCTCGTGAAAATGCATATTCCTGCATCTGTACACAAAAGAAAATTTCCCAATTCCTACTCTGCAGACCCCGTGTTGTTGAACCCTCTGGAGCTTCCCAGACAAAATATCTTCCTAGCAGAAATGTGTCACGTGACCCAAACGCCGGTGCCGACAGCTTCTTACCAAACCAGACAAACATTAGGTGGTTGCTTGCATTTTGTGCCGCTCTTGGGTCGCGGCGTGTGTGTGCGGGTTTGTGGTGCCCTTGGGTCGCGGGGTTTGTGGCGGTTTGTTGCATTTTCAGTGAAAGCAACATTCGCTTCACACTCTAGAGAATAATGTTGTTTCTTCACATTTTCGCCTCCCGCGGGCGCTTCGATTATCCAAACCGTCTTGCTCCTATTTACAAAATGTAATTTAAAACCAGAAACTGCAGCTGTCGGCAGCTTAATAACACTTTACAGACTTCTGGGCTGGATATTCAGTCCATAAAACATTGTTCAGATTGTAAAAGTCATCACTTCTGTTTTGAAATGGGAAGGAATACAGTAAATAGAGCCGGAGAGACTCGATGTCTGATACCTTTTAGTGGCCAACATGTCTATTAATTACATCGTTAGGGTTAATTTAGGGGCAGTTATGGTTGATGGGGTCTTTAGGGCTAATTTAGGGGCAGTTATGACTGATGGGGTATTATGGGTTAATTTAGGGGCAGTTATGGTTAATGGGGCATTGGGTTAATTTAGGGGCGGTTATGGTTTATGGGGTATTTAGGGTTAATGTAGGGGCAGTTGTGGTTGATTGAGTCTTTAGGGTTCATTTAGGAACATTTATGGTTAATGGGGTGTTTAGGGTTAATCTGGAGGCAGTTGTGGTTGATGGGGTCTTTAGCGCTAATTTAGGGGCTGTTATGGTTAGTAGGGTATTTAGGGTTAATTTAGGGGCAGTTGTGGTTGATGGGGTCTTTAGGGTTAATATAGGGGCAGTTATGGTTAATGAGGTCTTTATTAAATAAAATTAACCCTCAGTCCTCAGCATTAAATTAACCCTAAAGACCCCATTAACCATAACTGCCCCTAAATTAACCTGTAATACCCCATCAGCCATAACTGCCCCTAAATTAGCCCTAAACACCCCTATCAACCATAACTGCCCCTAAATTAACCCTAAACACCCCATTAACCATAACTGCCTTTAAATTAACCCAAGTGAGGTCTCAACAGTGCTCTGTACAACGGCATGAGCACCTACTGCTGACACCTGGCTATACAACCAAGCTTCACGAAAAAAAAGCGTTCTTTAAAAAAAAAAGAAAAATAGACAGGTTGGGGCTTTAAATTTAAATTTTTGCAATTTATCTAAATTAAGAGTTGTGTCAAAGAACCAATATACTTCATTTTTTACACTCACCTTGAATAAACATTATGTTTCTTGTTTTCTGCAAAATTATTATATAGTGAGAACTGTTTTTCACAATTTTTAAATTTATCCACTTAAATTATCTAGGTGTTAAAATATATTTCTTTTCTGTAATGTTATAATTTATTACAATAAGCCCATGTTCGCTTGGTATACAAATTGCTTTAATTCCACTTCTTCTGTATTGATATTAACTTAATGTTCATTCTATGTTTGCATTCCATATCAACAACTTTGTCAATGATGAAGCGTTCATCAAACATCTTTCTATACGTTACCATAAAGTTATTAATATCAGTTTTAACATATAAGTACCATATGCATGGCTTTCAGTACACTTCACAAAACAAAAGACTGGTATTTATTTGCTCAAACCTCAGTAATTTAGTCAGTTTCAATCATTTTGATTAATATGAATGTAAAACAGAGATCCAAAAATGCTGGCCCGTTTGGGATCTTTGGTGCCGGTAGATCCGGGGCCCTGTTCTATCAGCATATTGCTCATGAAAACACTATATTTTACTATCAAAAACATTAAGGGAACTTCGATATTTCAAAAACCCATTTGAAATGTAAAAAAAAAACAAAGATGGCCGCCCTAATCCCGCATGCCAAGTCGCACGGCCGTGGGCATGAGGTCATCGTATTCTGACAGCCTATATATATGGGGCAAATGGCAGTTATTAGCTATCAGTTCTTGATTCCCAGTGGTGTATACTATTGGTACGAGAACAGCGTTTTATTTGGAGAAATGCCATTCCTAGCGGCTTGGAAACGTAGACGACAGGATGAAGACCCGAAGAACCCTGAACCACCGGGAAAAGAGGAGGGAGAGAGGACCGAAGATCCACCCCGGGACGACCAGCAAAAACGGAAGAAACACAGCTCCCAAGGAAGCGAGACGGACCGCGGAAGAAAGAAGAGGAAGAAGAGCCCTGCAGGAGAGCCCAGCGGATCAGATGATGGACCCAGGAAGCCCCTCAGCCTCACAGACTTCACCTTCTATTCTGAGTTGGGAAGAGGTGGATTTGGCAAAGTAAGTAACGTGTTTATTTTATCTAGGGGTACAGAAAGAGTTTTTAGGGGAAATATGGAACAAGAAACCACATAAAACATGCCTTTGTCTTACTTACTGGGATCATTCTAGGTAGGGAAAACAGTGACACTTTAATCCAATAAATCAGTTTGAACACAGCCCATATTATAGACGGTACGGCCTCCAAAAGCTGTTTATTTTCACTCATTCCAAACACACAAGCTTTACACTTAAGGCTGGGAGACGATATCCTTGGGTTTGGATTGGAGAGCAGCAAACGTAGAGCTTGATACATTGTATCCGGTGTCTATCATACAGGAGAAGCACACTGAGCAGTTACTGGACACTCCACGCGGTGGCGGCGGCAGTTAGGCAGGTTGGAGATACTGATTGGCTCATGCAGCTGTCACTCACGTCATACATCATTCATTCATTAATATGAAACGATCTTAACTTTATCTTTGTAACTAAATGGAACGGTAATGAGTGAAATGTTCAGTATATACCAGAGACTGCCAGGCCTACTGAGTGTCCATATTGCCAGATTAAGGAAAAGTGGATGTGCAAGCGCATTGGTGTCATTTATACATCAGGATGTGCTGGGTATTAAGATAAAATGATGTTTATTTCCGCTATAATAAAAGACGCAGAAAATGTGCATGTGTTGTTTTTTTTAAAAGCTAAAGGGGTATCCTGAAGTTATAATGTGAAGGGTGAGGGGATTCCATGTAAAGTCAGGAAATTTTACTTTACCAAGAGGGTGGTAGATAAATGGCCTCTCAGCAGAAGTGGTAATACATGGTATAGGCAGATGGTTCCTGAATCTAAGGCAAGACCAAGGACTGATTAAGCTGTGAATCTGTACACTAGATGGGCCGGATGGGTCTGCTGGTAGATTCTATGTTTCTATGAATCAGGTAATGTTATCATAGTAACAGATTTAAATGAAAATGCTTAAAGGACTAAAATCAATGCTCTGGGGTCGGCTTTCTACACAAAACTGCAAATGGAATAATTAGGTAAACTACGTCTGAGATAAAATGAGATGTCGATGTTAAAAAGGCATCTGGAGCCTATATTATTCTGTTCATTAAAAGCTGGTCTCAGGTTGTCTTTGCAGATTAAGACATTGAACCTTTTGGGCTGGGTTAAGTATTCTACGACTAGTTTTAAAATTAGATGTACGCATCTATATTGTAGTGGATGGAGTGAGTGGTAGATAGGTGGAATAGCCTCCCAGAACAAGTGGTAGAGGACAAAACAGTGACATAATTTAAACATACATGGAATAGGCATATGGCTCCTGAATATAAAGTAAGACCAAGGACTGATTACGGTTTGAGTCTTTACATTAGGACGTTGGATGGGCTGAATGGATCTGATCTCCCATCAAACTGCACCTTTCTATGTTGATAATGAGCTTCACATTTCACACATCAATTACAACTGTGTCACCCCTTCCTGGTTATCTCAGGTCATGCTCGCGTCATGGAGGAGCAGTAAACATCCGGTGGCTGTTAAGATCATCAAACGCAGCTCATCGTGGAAAGAAGGCATCATGCGGGAAAGACGAGTCTTGGAGATGGCAGCAGAAAGCCCATTCCTCTGCCACGGCTTTGGTGCTTTTCACACCCAGGTACGGAATTGTCTGTTGCTCTGCAGCCTATTCCCGTCCTTTCACCTTCTACCATGCGCCATTTCTACAGAAGATCTGCATGTGTCACTGTACTATTAGTCTCTGCATGACTATAACTGTTTTTGCTCTATGTTCAAAATAAGCACCGCGTTTTTCTCGTCATGGAGAACGTGAGCGGAGGCAGCCTGTCAAACCACCTGAGGAGGAACGGCCGGATGGGAACCAGTGCTGCAGTGTGAGCAACAGAGTAGACATAAAGCCAATGATCATTTCCATGCTGTCTAAATGGCTCCTCTAGCTTTAATCCCAATGCAGTGAAATCAGAGGCTCTCCATCTCTGTAAATAACCCTTTGCTAATATTTAGAAACTACTCACTAAACTGTTTGTGTCCTTCTGGCAGGTTCTACGCTGCAGAGATCACCTGCGGTCTTCAGTTTCTACACAGCCATGGAATAGTTCATCGGTTAAAAAAAAATATTTCTGCTCTCAACTGTCCATTCTCTTGCTCTTTTGTTGAGTCTTATGTCTTCCATCACCCCAAGTTCCCTTCATCTCACCATTTATTCCATTTCAAAATCTTTCAGAATTCTTAAGAGGAAAATGAACATCTTCTTTCTCTGAATCATTTAGGGACCTGAAGCCAGCGAACGTGTTGATGACCAGCGAGGGACACCTGAAGATCTGCGATTTCGGCCTCGTTGTGGAGAAGATCATCGGCGCAGCCAAAACCAAAGGCGTAGTTGGGACCAGAAAATATATGGCCCCGGAGGTGAGAATTTATTAATTGGATTAATGCTATAGTTAATCTAAACCTTAATTACTTTACAATGCATTACCTATCTACATTTTACACATATTGAACTTATTTTGCAGGTTTTTCAGAAGAAGAAATATGGCGCCTCCGCAGACTGGTGGTCGTTTGGAGTCACTCTGTACCAGATGCTGGTGGGAAGGGTCCCAGTTCCATCATCACAGCCCAAGAGGGAGTACCGGGACTGCACCGTTCACAATGACTTCCCGTACCCAAGCTGGCTGCTAGCAGATCAGAAAGACATCCTCATGAAGGTGAGTGGATCACAAATGTCCTGATAAAGTGTGTGGCTATACAGGAACTTTTATAGACAATAAGGGACTGTAGTGCAGCAGATTCTGGAATGGGCAAAATATGGTTACTAAACTCAACAAAAACTTGGCTAAATACGTCAGGAAATTGGAATACAAAAACCATTTTTTATTTTTCTTTTGCTTTCTCAGCTTCTGCTTAAAGATCCAGAATGCCGGCTTGGGACGAATGGTGATATAAGAGTGCATCCTTTCTTCGGCATCTTGAACTGGGACCATTTGGAACAACGCAAACTCTGGCCCCCATACCTGCCTCTGGTGGTACGTGTAGCCATTACAAAATGCTTTAGATCCACTAAGTTCTAATATCACAACTTATTGCTCTTCAACATTAAAAAGTACTTAATAATGGTATAAGAACACATCCCGTCCACAAACAGAACCCCCACACACATGTAAATTTACTGTATATGATTTTTTCTTCCGAACCTTTGCTACATTTCCTTCCACCAATTAATCATTGCTAAGGAGCCCATCTAATGACAACTGACGAGCGCTTTGTTATTACGTACCTGCCGCCATAGTATACATTATGATGTGTGTTTGAAATCAAGGAACTTTTCGCTTTTTTCTTGCAGGACCCAACTGGAGATCTTCACCTCAGTTCCCAGGATATATCCTTTTCATTTGTAGAGGGGGCTAATTGTAACAAAAACAAAAAAAGTTGGGATTTGCCAGACCTGTCTTTTGTTAGCCCCAAATGGAGGGAATAAACATCCCTCCTTGTATCCAACATCTCAGATGGGAACAAATTCTCTTTTATTCAGGATTCAGCTTGAAGATCTTGCCTGAAAAGTCTCCTGTTGGATGACGACCAATAGTCCAGGATGTCACCTCCCTGCTTCATCTACCACCGCAGCAGAGCTGTCCACCACCACAGCAGAGCGCCTACCTCAACATCACAGCAACTCCACCTGCTGTCCACATCAGAGAAAACCACCTTCTACAGCTGTCCAACATCACTGCGCGGCAATTCCACCTGCTCTGTCCAACATCACTGCGCGGCAATTCCACCTGCTCTGTCCAACATCACTGCGCTGCAATTCCACCTGCTCTGTCCAACATCACTGCGCGGCAATTCCACCTGCTCTGTCCAACATCACTGCGCGGCAATTCCGCCTGCTGTCCAACATCATTGCCAAGCCTCTACTACAGCTGTCCAACACCACAGCACAGCCATTCCACACGCTGTCCAACATCACAGAAAAGCATTTAATGCAACACAACACCACAGAGAACTTCATTGCTGACAAACATCATTGTGCTGCACCTTGTCCTGCTGTTCAACAACTTAGCAGCGAGACTCCATCTGGCCTCTAACACATACCTCCCAACGTTTTACCCCCAGTGAATCGGGATGCAGGGGGGGTGGTGGGTGGGCGCATGCATAGTAGAGCTTACCTTTAAGCTCCGTCCCCCGGGGTCCCGATTCACAGAGGATAGAATGTTACTGCACATGCATTCTCCAGTGTTCCAAACACCAGAGAATATAATTAGAAGAAATGTGGTTCTGAATCCTGCTGTCCCATAGAGATCTTCCTCTGTCTTCTGTTTTTGGGAGAGAGCTAGAGTTCGGCAGGGAGATCGAGTGGCCGCACCCAAAGCAGGACAGCTGGGAGCCATGCAGTCTGCTGCCACCTGTCATACTGTGTCACAGACAGGCTTCCATGCTACGTAACATCAAAGTAGAGCATCCCTTGCTGTCCAACATCACACAAAAGTACCTACAACACAGCAGATCATCTCCCAGTCTACCAAATTACAAATAGTATTCCTACCCTACACAATGAAGTAGAGGGAAAAGGTCTATCCGCTTCTTAAAATGTGTTTCTTCTTTGTTCTAGATCCAGCGTGGACCACGGACAGAACTAAAGGGCACTGATTTATTTAAGAAGGTCTTTTGAGTTACTCTGTAAGTTATTAAACCTTCAAGAGGTTCGCTTTGTCTGGCAGCTGAAACTGTCCCTCTTCCTTCTATGTAGGTCTATGTGAGATTTTGTCAGAGTCGCCTGGTGCTTGAGGAATGAGCCCTTCAAACCGGAAAAATTTTGAATGAATTCTGTCTTTTATCTGTAAGTCTCTTGTCCCTCACTAAAGGTTATGGGTAGTTTAAAATAGTCTACATGTACTAACTTTCTCTTCTTTTCATATTTAGAATTCTGCATGGATTTACTCATTCTCCTATTCCATTATTGGTTCTTCAGAAACTTCTTCTGGGACCTACAAGTACAGTTGGTACAAGTAAGTAAATCTTCAGACTGTATTTGCTGTAAATACTTACTATTGAGATTAGAGATAGGAAATATTTAAATGTATACCTTATTTTAATTAATGTTTGGGCTACGGTTACTTGTCTATCTGGTATTTGGCATCTATTTCTTCTTTCTCTTAGATCAAGCACTGACCAAGTTAACCACATATACTCCTGGACTTAGTGCTACATGCAGGATGATCCGATGTACCATGGAACAAAACGAGCCAGTTGAATCATTTCAGAAGTTTTTCACTTTCATTGTAAGTTATGAAACCTATAAGAAGGTTATTACAAATTCTGCGGTTGCTCAGTCTGGCTGCTGAAACCATTCCTCTTCCTTTTGCACAGATCTTCAAACCTGCTTGGAAGATCTTGCGTCTGTGTCATATTCTCCTGGTGCCTGAGGAATGAACCCTTCACACTGGAAGTCTTTTGTCTGTGAGTCTCTTCTTTTTATTTGTCATAAACATGAAATTACCCAATAACTAGTTTTATTTAAAACCAACAAGCTAATTTTCCTTTACTAATTCCTCCCTCCTATTCTCCCATTGGTTCTTGTCTAGCGATGACTGTATCTTCAGGCCGTATATATGCTGTAAATTCAACTTATTTTGATTTGTGCATAGGATGAGATTTCATTTTAATGATCTTTTTTGTTACCTATGCCAGGTGTGATGCTCAGATGTGAATTTGTGTCAACTATCCTTAAAAGCCTGTTCCAAGTAGATCTGTAACAGGTCGGTATCTCCTGTCCCTAACATTTCTTACATGTAACAATTGTGTCTTGTTCCCCATTTCATCTTCTATGCATTCTGTGATCACTTGCCCTACATTGTTTGATCTTGTATTTGTCAGTTTGTCCACACTGTTCCTTAAACATCTCCTCTATCCATTCTTCCCATAAGAATGTGTAATTTTCTTACCATGATTTTCCTGGCTTTCATAATCACAGGTTTCTTATTCTTGTTTTCTCCAGCTACCAGAGTGGCTTGAGATGTCTGGAAGATCTTTCATCCTTCAAGCTTCCTCTCCTGAAGATCTCTAGAACTTCAACTTCACGGCCAAAGCAAATTTATCTCCACTCATCAGACGCTGATCCTCTTCTTCTTGTCATTGACGATTAAACCTACAGCATGACACACATGTTACCATGTTGCAGTTCTTTAAACTATACAGCCCTATATAAGTAAACTCATTTAAACCCCTTAAGTTACCTGTACAGCATCCAATGTGTCATTTGCATACTTTATATATTATCTTGGTTTCACCCAGTTTAATAAAATCCTTTAACTTTATTTATATTTCAGTGATTACTAATGGATTCATTTAAACATTTCATTAATTGACTTTTATTTCTCCACATACTGTACACAATACATTCAAGCCTCTGTAAACAGTTACAGCAATGTTCTCTGTCAACTCACAAAGTGTTCCAAAATAACACACACAATGTAACGTTACTATTGTGTGTTATTTGCTTGTACAACATCTGCTTTCAAACTACCGTATTTGCTCGATTATAGGACGAGGTTTTTTTCAGAGCAAATGCTCTGAAAAATACCCCTCGTGTTATAATCGAGGTCGTCTTCTAATTAGACCTCAAAAAAATGTCTGCTGGGCCAGGCTGCTTACCGGTGCTTTGGTCCCGAGCAGCGTCTCTTCTATTAGCAGCAGGAAGCTAGCAGACTGTCACATAATTCTGCCTCCCCCTCCTTCCTCTGGGGGCCAGAGAAGTTGCTCGCACAGCCGGGCCCCTGCAGAAGTCTTCAAGTGAGAGAGCTGCAGTTCAGGTAAGGGGGTGGGGGAGGGTTTTTGTGATTAATGTGTGAAGTATGTGTGATTAATGGAATGAATGAGTATTTAAATGTTTGTGAATGAGTGTGTGTGTGATAGCATGGATGTGTAAGGGGGAGGGTGGTAGCATGGCATAGGGAGGCTGTACTCAAACTCCTATCATCCCCAGGTTCCAGCATGTACTGGCTGCCTTGGCTTGACAGGAGTTTGATTGCTGTTAGCAGTTATATATATATATATATATATACCTCCAGAAATGCCTTTTAACCCCCTATATGCCACTCTGGCATATAGGGGGTTAAAAGGCATATCATGGGGCAGAGTGGCATATATGAGGGCATAAGACATTTCTGGAGGCAGACTGGCATATAGAGGGTTAAAAGGCACATCATGGGGCAGAGTGGCAAATAAAGGGGGATTAAGGCATTTCTGAGGGCAGAGTGGCAACCTTGGGGGCAGATGTGCATAACTGGGGAGAGGCAGGTTGGCAAATAAAAAGAAATAAAAAAATATATATTTTTCTCAATCATAGCTTTTATTAAATATGAAAAAATTGTTTACATGAATTAATATTTACTAGTAAAACTTTTTTTCCTATAGGGTAGTCTTATATTCAGGCTTTTTGTTTTTTTCCTAAATTAATATTTAGATTTTGGGGGGTCGTCTTATAATCAGGGTCGTCTTATAATCGGGCAAATACGGTTGTTATTTTTTAACTTTGACGTATTTGTTTTCCTGCAATAATAAGATATTGAGTGTGGGGCATGTGTTTCTACTCAAAGAAATCAAACCATGTATAACACAACTTAATACGACTTATATAAACGATAAATAGTACAAAAGTGAATGTACACAGCGCCTGATTAGCTGCATTTCCCTCTGTCTCAACCAGAAAAAAATTCAAAATCAAATTTACACCGATGGGCATAAAAGATTAAAATTTGGCACCTTCATTCTCATAACGTAGAATCTATATCCATATAGGAAAAAACAGAAACAAATATATAGTGCAATATGTTTAAATCATATCAACATATAGCACTTTATCTGATTAAAACTTATTGCACTATATATTTGTTTCGGTTTTTTTCCATCATGGTTCCATCAATAGTATAGATTTTTTTTTTGGCAAATGGGAGACGAGCCTTTGTTTTGTTTTTGGTCAGGAGTGCATTAAAACATTAAAACGTGTCTCTGGACTGTGAGCCTCTGCCAGAATACGCCACGGGCTGTATATACAATAAGGATGTTTAGCCTTGAAGAAAAGTGGGTTATTTATGGCAGTGGCACTAAAGTCTTAATAACTAAAAATCCAATTCCTCATTTACCTAAATGTCCCTCTAAGACATTGGTTCCCCACGTGCGGTATGAAAAGGAGCCAGGGTGCTTCTCAAGTACATTGGCTGCTTGGCTTCTACGGCTTGTCATTAACTTAAAATGTGGGAAAGAAAATTAAACTAAACAAGTTAATAAAAAAGTTTAATTTCATCTAATTCCTCCAAATGAAAAGATAGCTCTGCAGGCAGGAATAGTTGCCGCAGTTCCACTGATAGCCAGCAGGTGGTGCTCCTAAACCTATAAGTATTCAGCATAGAGACACACTTTATAATATAGTACCTGAAGAAGAGACCGAGAGTCTCTATAACATGCTTTTTATTTCTACGGCTACAACTCCACACCTTATACTTCATAATGAGCATAAGCTGTTTGTTTATATGCCTTTGGCACGAGAGTTAATGTAAGGAAGTTCTACTTCACTGAGAGGAACAGCCTTCCAGCAGAAGTGGTAGAGGCTGATACACCGAGGGAAGTTAAATATGCATGGGCTAGGCATATAACTCCTGAATGTAAGACCAACGACTGATTAAGGTTTGATTCTTTACAGCAGGAGAAACGGGCAGACTAGACGGGGGCCAATCTGCCGGCAAATTCTAGTTTTCTCAGTTAATAGAGCACCCATGTATTTGAATATACAATCCACCTGTCTGTGTAGGGATAGGGTAAGCATATACGGATTTATGCCAAGACGTATGCCAAGTATTTTTACATACATTATACGATATGTAAGATTATATCATAGTATCTAGAAGAAATTTGTAAAATACCCAATAGCACTAATATGCTTTTTTAATGACATTTGAAGATTAATAAAACCCATTTGGGCATTGTTATACACATTATAAAGTGTGAAGCACACAAAACCAGACAGACTTCTATTAAGTATTTCTGTATCAATACGTAGAACCCAAGCCCTGTGAATTCCCTGTGTCCAGAAATATGTTTCATTTCTGCAGTTAAGTGTCTTTTCCAGCAGGTGGCGCGTCTTTGCTAACAGAACTATTTTCCGAAAAATAAGATTTTTTCCAGTGTTTTCCCTAAAGTTCAATAATGACAAACAATTTCAATAGGGAAAGATGGTTGTTTTATAAAGAGATATAATATGTGACCCAGGCAGCATCTCGAATCTCCCCCCACAACCTACTCCTTGTCCTAATCCAGCACCTCGTCTCAGAAGGATGTATTCTGCCCGGTAGAGGAGATAGTGGGGGCTTTGCTGACTTGGCACAGACCACCAAAACGTAACTGGACTGGTTACCCAGGAGAGATCTCTGAGCTCACCAACTGGATCTAATGTTTTTATGTTCACACAGTGAGCACCTGATCTGTTGCTCCAACTGAGTACGGAGCTATACCGGCCAACAGCCTACCGGGCATTTGCCTGGCGTGCCAGAGGGCCACTCCAGGCCTGACAGTTGGTAGGTATGAGTAGGCTCCATGCTAACTGTGGCTTAAAAAGATACACATCACTGATGAGCCAAGCATCTATTATACCTGCGTGTTACTTACAGGAGATAATCCATTCCATCTCTATGGTTTCATTTTGACGGTTTTTACATTTTTTGGCACCGGTACGAGGGTTCCTATATCATAACCCCATTGAAAGACAGCTTCGGCGGAGGCTTCCTAGTGTTTCTTAATAGCTCGGGTGGTAGCAGGTGAAGAACTAATTGAATTTGACAGTAAAATGAAACAAAGCATCTGCCAAAAGCGGGCTTGCTGGAAAGAAAATGAAGTCTCCAGTAGAGTGTTCCGTTACAGAAAGTCTCCGGAGAGTGTATTTAGTGACATATTTTGCCCACAATGATTATGTTTTCTTCTCGGCTTCAATTAAGACCTTGTTATTGATGGAGCTACAAGCAGCTGATGCCACGGTTTGTGCATTTGATGCAAAATACCGCAACATTGTAGCAGCCAGACAGTCTAGGCGCACGCAGGGCTGAGGTTGAGCTTTTACGACGTTCAAGAAGAGAAATTTCTTTCTACTAAATCGAGAGAGAGAACAAAATGAGTGACGGAGAAGTCTGACGCGGCCTCATCCTTCTACGTGGTTCCACCAGACAATTCTTAGCACGTTGCCCAAACATATAAAGTATCAATGACTTGGTAACATGTGACTTAGAACAATCCACAAATAGTGTTCGGAACCTCTAGAACTTAATGACCGCCCTTCACTAGAAGCCACCGGGATAGAGTTATGAAGAGCGTTCTATATGTGGAGCAGTTACCATGGAAATAGACAGAATGTTCCTCTGATTGCAACACATTTTCAGGGTTGGATCAGAAGAGTGTGTCATAGAGATGGACCAACTTACCCCTCTAGTGTTCATAAAAGTAACATTACACACGATCCATACTACTATTTGAATGCTGAAACCCCGCCAAGAAATAATTCATGTAAAAATTGTCCTTATTAATATATTTTTAGCTGGGAAAGCTTAACTGTCATGTGATACAAAAGGCTTACCACGATTGGACAATAAACCTAGCAGACTCGCACCTGAAGGAGGAGAACGTCCCGGGATTCATCCCATCGCAAAAAACAGGCAATGTTTCAACCTTCGTCAAAGCTTTAGAACCTTGATGATCTTGTGCTATGGGCCGACATTGTAGACAACATGCGCAGGCATACAATGTATCAGTTCATCAACTGCGCTTTATCAACGCTCTATTTACAGGGTCCTGGGAGGACCAAAAGACTCAAGGAGCAGGTTAGAGAGATGGGCAATTGATTTTTTTGCTAATTTCCATCTTGTAATCTCCAAGTAACGGATCAATACGAGACTGATAGAAGAAATTAGAATGCGCGTCCTAGCACCATGGCCGCGCTATTTATCACAGAGCAGATGGCCCGTGCCAGATCTATCTTTATTCCAAATAAATTAAATTGCATTTCCTCCGAGTAATTTTTCACCGGCGTGGCCTGCTTTTCTTAGTTTGCTTGAAAGACGGGCCTCCGCATCTACTAGTGACAGGCTATCCGTGGGTGGAAATTGGCAAACATTCATTCCTTAGAAGTATAGCGGTTTCCCGTTAGACAATCTGCAGTCTCTATATACGCTCTAATGGAGTCTGTATTGTATAGTTTTTGCCCAAAAAAAGTATTTTCGAGCGGGGGTTTGATTAGAAAGAATTAAACATTATGGTTAAAAAACAGGAACTATTTCTCGTGATTAAGCCGAGGAGAGTCAGAGGGCGAGGGGCTGATGAAGGCGAGCCCTAAGGGCAGCAGAATTTGCTAAAGAGTGCGGCTGTATGAAGAGCGACATGATGAAGAGTGCGATGAAGGCCACTTGACTCGGGTAATCCAACGACCCCTCACCCCGATGAGAAACCTCAATGGACTCCATCGACAGCAACGCCCAGCACCTGCACAGCGTTACGGAGGCCGAGAACCTCCCTGCAGCCTCCAAAGTCTTATCTACGTCCACTCACCATCCTTGTGACCTTCTTACCCCAGAGGAGAAGACGGCTAAGATCCCACAGCAGGCGAGACCCCCTGCAGCTACATTTCTAACCACCAAGACTAATAAGCAATTAACTTAGAATTAGCCTTAAAAATGTTTTTTCCCCGGTTATTTTTATCATTAAGGGCAGGTGTCTAAACATGTCACCTTTCCTGAATTACAGATCGCTAATAAAACAAGCTACAAAGGCAAAAACATACGTAAAAACGGCGGATCGGGAAGAGGTCTGATGCATACTGGGAAGATTAGGGGTACCATGGAAGCAGGATCTGCACGATTATTCCTCCTCATTAGGTTATCTCTCCCATATTGTTAAGCTGCTGATTGCTGTGGATTGGGTCAGACGGCCATTGTGAGAAATTGTGGGAGGAAATTGATTAAAAGATGCTCTTTTTTGCCACAACCAAACAAATCTAATCAAATCTAATTTTTTTATAGTAAATTCTAGAGGTAATGTGTGTGTATATATATATATATATATATATATATATATATATATATATATATACACATGCACATATACACACACATAATATGTAATTATATCTCGTGAAATGTAATATTATAGTATATTATAGTATATTTATATATATATATATTTTACAATGTGAATACACTTATTTATATATATATATATATATATATATATAACATTTGAATATATATATAATGTGTATATATATATATATACATATAAATATATGTTATTAAGTCAGTCTTTTTTGTTTTTTTTTATATAATAATAATAGGGAAATCGGCAATTGCCCCCCCCCCCCAGCCATTAGAATCCAATTTTCTTTATTTCGGTCTCAAACAAAATGAATAATTTTGAAAGGCTGGAGGACGCTGCCAGAGCGGCCATAATGAAAGAGAGGTCGGGTGTTTTCAAAGAAGAATATATATTTGTAAGGGCCAGGGCTGAATTGTTAAATGCCATTTAATAGGCAAGCGACAGCAGGAAACGGACTAATCTTTATAGAGCGCTGATTAGTAAGTAAGGCTTCCCGGGTGATAATTAGTATTGCTCTGGCCAAGTTCCAGCATCTGACGGCGGCATCCACGGCGTAACGGTTAATTGCCAGACACTTTTAACTGTCATTAAATGTCACCATTTTATTTCCACGGCCAGAGCATGTCGTGCAATTTTTTGGGGGGAACAAAATGACCCCAAGGGTGAGTTTAACTCTTTAGCAATGCGTTGCATTCAAGCAGGGCCCTCAAAGGGTTAATCAAGATAATATCTTTCTCTTGTTCTACATAGAATGACTCAAAATTGTCTCGATTTCTCTGGAAATGACCTGGCTTCAATTCTTATCATGCTTGCCAACATGTCAAAAGGTCACTTTACTGACAGAGGGACTGGCCAAACAAAACATGGGACAATTGGTAGGTACATAAAAGAAAATAACAGGACTAGACGATCTATGTTTCTATGCATTTTTGGGGACAAAACTGTTCAATTAAGAACCTAAACATGTTTGATTTAATGTAACGGAGATGCAGCTCATCACACCTTGACAGCCATCACTACTAAAGAATAAAAACCTACAAGTCAAAACAGCCCAATCCGTCTCAATGTAAAACAATAAAAAAACCTTATAAGCGCCGTAGACCTTTTTTTTTTATCCGTAAACATCTGCCCGAGGGGTCTGTTCCTCAGAAAAGCAAGGAATTACGTTACGGTGTTTTCATCCGCACTCCGAACGAAGCGGTTGCTTTTGCGAGGTACGAGCGACCATTGTTGGGTTAGCCGACGACTCTGTGCCTCCAGTTGGCGTTATTTATTGGACGGTCTCACAATGTATAATGAAAAATTAAAGTAGTTCATCATATTACAGATGACTCTGATATTAATTCCAACTCATCCCGATAAACAAATAGATCATTAATCTACCATTCATGGTGAAGCCATTAACAAAGTCACACAAGCCCAAAATATATCGTCCTGCGTCATTTGCATTTAATAATTACTTATATCCTTAGAATTTTATATTTTTGTCCACTAAAACAACCAGTCTAAAAAAGTCAATAAAGAAATGAAGTGCCAATAATGAAGGCATAATTCTGTATATTACCCTGTATGATGTAGCACAAGAAAAAAAGAAAATTGTGACATGTATATGTTCTGTTATACACTGGTCAGTGATGGTCTCATCTTCAATGGACCCCTAATTCCTTTGCGTCTTGTTGTGCCCTTCAGCCTCTCCGTTCCCCTCCTCTTTTTAACATTCCCGACTCCCTACCATAAACCCTTAAAATCCTCAACATGAAATACAAATGATCAGCCTCCCAGAATTTTGGTCCCCTAGGGCCTCCATGGTTCTCATACA
The DNA here is from genome assembly GCF_027358695.1 of Spea bombifrons. NCBI lineage: Eukaryota > Metazoa > Chordata > Amphibia > Anura > Pelobatidae > Spea > Spea bombifrons. The sequence continues at coordinate 35,302,423 of NC_071089.1, forward strand.
ACAGACAAATTTTAGGGCTCTCCTAAGTTGTCAGATGGACAACCACCAACTGCAAAGGTTCTAAACATCTCAAAACTACTCAACTTTGACCAAATATTAGGGAAATATACGGAACTATACAAGAGCTCCAGGACCTATTTCGCTTCTCCATGGTGGCCTCTGAGCTCTTTGTAAAAGCTTTGTTGGAGAAGATGAGATGTTTCCTTCTAAAACTCATACTCTTGGAGCAGGTGGTGTTATTCCAAGGAAGGAGGAAAGGATAATATCTAGAAACATTGTTTCGGGATTTGCTGAAAATTCTGTTACTTTAGAAATATCCCAGCAGAGCAGCTTCTCTATTCCGCTCTCCCCGCGCGTCAGATATTGGAAGGGAGAGATTTATTGGATTAGATGTGAAGTATCAAGCCAGTAAAAATGATTGTCTGTGTCTATTACAGTAACAAAAAGTGCAGTGAAGTATATTACAAGTAGGTAATGAAGTATCTTGCAGAAACGTGGCTCATTCCGATACAAAACCAAAAGAGTAATTATCGTCTCCGAGCCAAACATCTTTCTTTCTCAGTTTAAGCCAGTAACAGCTCCAGATTTTTATCTTATTTTATTTATTTATTTTTTAATTGAAAATGTTTGATTGGCTGAAATAGTTTTTAATGGAGTCATCACGGCGTTAACTGCCACGCTTCATAATTTTAAATAGTCTTCAGTTAGCTAAAACATCAATTTCAATTTTAAGTAAGTCACTTAAAGCCCGGCTTAATCTTGCTGAAATGGATTTTTGTTTAAAAAAAAAAAACACCAAAAGGTAAAAAGTAAGATTTCATAAATGGATATTTCGGTTCTGTTTCATTTCTAGCTTCCAAAGTCGCGCAGAATTCACAGAAAACAAAATGATTCCTTTTTGGTGCAAAGTTTCAATGTTGATCTTATCACCATGGCAACCATTGACCTGGTTCTTCTGCTTAGACCATTCCTATGGTTGCTGTGGTGATAGACCTGATAGAACATTCCATTGGTTCCAACGTTCCAAATGTAGCTGTTGCTCTCAGTACGTTGATATTGCCCTTGATCAAATTAAACTGACCCGTTATCTTAGAACATTAACTGATAATTGCTAAATATCACACGTTATTTGTGGGAAATAATAATATTTTTAAATAAACAGCATGAACTATACTAAATGTTAACAGAATTTTATTGACACGTTAAATTGGAAGTTCAGTTTACAGATAACATGAAAATCCTCTGGTGGAGGTCAGTGTAGGATGATGGTCTTGGACTCCATGGTGTAGCCAGCGAGACAAACAGGCAGATGATGCAATAATAGGCGTGGCTGAATCAAGTGGGCGGGGCCTAAATCATTTCAGTTCCAACCACAAATGAGACAAGTCGTGGGCAAAGCAGGCTCAGGAGGGCCAACCACATATCCATACATGCGTGGTAGAGCAGCTTGTCAGCGTAACTACCAACATGTCAAGATCATGTCACAGGTGCAATCTCACCTCTCAAAGTCCCTCAAATAAATATAAAATATATTTTCTCCATTTGAGTTTTTCCTCATATTACTATGGCATTTAATTCCACCATCTAAGCGTGCCGACCCTGGCATATGTTGTGTACAGTCACCTACATAGACCTCATGTTCAATCTACATGTATGTACAAACACATGTATGGGATACATTTATAAAGGCCTTTTAAGAACATTTTGTTTCTGTTCCTTTCTTTTTTTTAACTTAATTTGTTAGATATTGGGACATACTGGGGAAAATGTTTTATGTAAATACAAAAAGGAGCACATGGGAGAAGACAATACCTGAGTCTAAGTAGCAATAGGTAATATCTATAATGCTGGAAGTGAAAAGTTATCCTAGGATGAGTGATGTTATTAAGGTGAGGGTATTAAACATGCATGGGATAGACATACGGCTCCTGAATCTAAGACGAGACCAACGACTGATTAAGGTTTGAGTCTTTACAGCAGGAGAAACGTGCGAGTAGACGGGGGCCGAATGGGGCCGATCTGTCGGCAGGTTCCATGATTCTATAATATTAGATTTAAAAGAGCAAAATGCGCTATGCGTTGCTTTGAGACCCTTTGTATCATATTTGTTCAACATTGTGGCTTCACAGAGTCACCTGTTAACCGCTACAATGTAGCAAAATAATGAAAGCATAATTCTGTATATTATGCTGTATGATGTAGCAAAAGGAAAAAAGAATGCATGCAATTTGTGACATGTATATGTTCTGTTACACACACACACACTTTTTACGTAAAAAGTCTATAAGGGGAGGCCAAGGAACGGTTGGAGCCTCTCGAAAAAAACAAGACTCCCCCTGAAAATGTTTGATTGGCTGAAATAGTTTTTAATGGAGTCATCACGGCGTTAACTGCCACGCTTCATAATTTTAAATAGTCTTCAGTTAGCTAAAACATCAATTTCAATTTTAAGTAAGTCACTTAAAGCCCGGCTTAATCTTGCTGAAATGGATTTTTGTTTAAAAAAAACCTCCAAAAGGTAAAAAGTAAGATTTCGTAAATGGATATTTCGGTTCTGTTTCATTTCTAGCTTCCAAAGTCGCGCAGAATACACAGAAAACAAAATGATTCCTTTTTGGTGCAAAGTTTCAATGTTGATCTTATCACCGTGGCAACCATTGACTTGGTTCTTCTGCTTAGACCATTCCTATGGTTGCTATGGTGATAAAACTGATAGAACATTCCATTGGTTCCAACGTTCCAAACGTAGCAGTTGCTCTCAGTACGTTGATCAAATTAAACTGACCCGTTATGGTCTGTATCTTGAACATGGTGTGGTTTGTGCGTTTGATTGCGAACATAATCTCTAGGTAGAGGTCGGCTTCATTTGCCTTTCGTCCTCCACTACGTTTTCCTAATCCAACAAGTAATAAAAGCATCATGAAGGTGCAGAGGCACCCCACGATTATCAGAAGAGTATCTAACATCTTCTCACTCGCCTGCTCTGCTGAGCAATGAGAAGTGTCTGAGTTTCACCTGCTTTATATAACCTCCTATGATGACATCACAGAGGCTGATGATGCAATAGTGGGTGTGGCTGCATCAAGTGGGCGGGGTCTAAATCATTTCACTTCCAACCACAAATGAGACAAGTCCCTTAAAGCGTGGCTTAATCTTACAGAAATGGATTTTTGTTTAATAAAAAAAAACCAAAAGGTTAAAAGTAATATTTCATAAATGGATATTTCGGTTCTGTTTCATTTCTGGCTTGAAAAGTCGCGCAGAATACACGGAAAACAAAATGATTCCTTTTTGGTGCAAAGTTTCAATGTTGATCTTATCACCATGGCAACCATTGACCTGGTTCTTCTGCTTAGACCATTCCTATGGTTGCTATGGTGATAGACCTGATAGAACATTCCATTGGTTCCAACGTTCCAAATGTAGCTGTTGCTCTCAGTACGTTGATATTGCCCTTGATCAAATTAAACTGACCCGTTATCTTAGAACATTAACTGATAATTGCTAAATATCACACGTTATTTGTGGGAAATAATAATATTTTTAAATAAACAGCATGAACTATACTAAATGTTAACAGAATTTTATTGACACGTTAAATTGGAAGTTCAGTTTACAGATAACATGAAAATCCTCTGGTGGAGGTCAGTGTAGGATGATGGTCTTGGACTCCATGGTGTAGCCAGCGAGACAAACAGGCAGATGATGCAATAATAGGCGTGGCTGAATCAAGTGGGCGGGGCCTAAATCATTTCAGTTCCAACCACAAATGAGACAAGTCGTGGGCAAAGCAGGCTCAGGAGGGCCAACCACATATCCATACATGCGTGGTAGAGCAGCTTGTCAGCGTAACTACCAACATGTCAAGATCATGTCACAGGTGCAATCTCACCTCTCAAAGTCCCTCAAATAAATATAAAATATATTGTCTCCATTTGAGTTTTTCCTCATATTACTATGGCATTTAATTCCACCATCTAAGCGTGCCGACCCTGGCATATGTTGTGTACAGTCACCTACATAGACCTCATGTTCAATCTACATGTATGTACAAACACATGTATGGGATACATTTATAAAGGCCTTTTAAGAACATTTTGTTTCTGTTCCTTTCTTTTTTTTAACTTAATTTGTTAGATATTGGGACATACTGGGGAAAATGTTTTATGTAAATACAAAAAGGAGCACATGGGAGAAGACAATACCTGAGTCTAAGTAGCAATAGGTAATATCTATAATGCTGGAAGTGAAAAGTTATCCTAGGATGAGTGATGTTATTAAGGTGAGGGTATTAAACATGCATGGGATAGACATACGGCTCCTGAATCTAAGACGAGACCAACGACTGATTAAGGTTTGAGTCTTTACAGCAGGAGAAACGTGCGAGTAGACGGGGGCCGAATGGGGCCGATCTGTCGGCAGGTTCCATGATTCTATAATATTAGATTTAAAAGAGCAAAATGCGCTATGCGTTGCTTTGAGACCCTTTGTATCATATTTGTTCAACATTGTGGCTTCACAGAGTCACCTGTTAACCGCTACAATGTAGCAAAATAATGAAAGCATAATTCTGTATATTATGCTGTATGATGTAGCAAAAGGAAAAAAGAATGCATGCAATTTGTGACATGTATATGTTCTGTTACACACACACACACTTTTTACGTAAAAAGTCTATAAGGGGAGGCCAAGGAACGGTTGGAGCCTCTCGAAAAAAACAAGACTCCCCCTGAAAATGTTTGATTGGCTGAAATAGTTTTTAATGGAGTCATCACGGCGTTAACTGCCACGCTTCATAATTTTAAATAGTCTTCAGTTAGCTAAAGCATCAATTTCAATTTTAAGTAAGTCACTTAAAGCCCGGCTTAATCTTGCTGAAATGGATTTTTGTTTAAAAAAAACCTCCAAAAGGTAAAAAGTAAGATTTCGTAAATGGATATTTCGGTTCTGTTTCATTTCTAGCTTCCAAAGTCGCGCAGAATACACAGAAAACAAAATGATTCCTTTTTGGTGCAAAGTTTCAATGTTGATCTTATCACCGTGGCAACCATTGACTTGGTTCTTCTGCTTAGACCATTCCTATGGTTGCTATGGTGATAAAACTGATAGAACATTCCATTGGTTCCAACGTTCCAAACGTAGCAGTTGCTCTCAGTACGTTGATCAAATTAAACTGACCCGTTATGGTCTGTATCTTGAACATGGTGTGGTTTGTGCGTTTGATTGCGAACATAATCTCTAGGTAGAGGTCGGCTTCATTTGCCTTTCGTCCTCCACTACGTTTTCCTAATCCAACAAGTAATAAAAGCATCATGAAGGTGCAGAGGCACCCCACGATTATCAGAAGAGTATCTAACATCTTCTCACTCGCCTGCTCTGCTGAGCAATGAGAAGTGTCTGAGTTTCACCTGCTTTATATAACCTCCTATGATGACATCACAGAGGCTGATGATGCAATAGTGGGTGTGGGTGCATCAAGTGGGCGGGGTCTAAATCATTTCACTTCCAACCACAAATGAGACAAGTCCCTTAAAGCCTGGCTTAATCTTACAGAAATGGATTTTTGTTTAATAAAAAAAAACCAAAAGGTTAAAAGTAATATTTCATAAATGGATATTTCGGTTCTGTTTCATTTCTGGCTTGAAAAGTCGCGCAGAATACACGGAAAACAAAATGATTCCTTTTTGGTGCAAAGTTTCAATGTTGATCTTATCACCATGGCAACCATTGACCTGGTTCTTCTGCTTAGACCATTCCTATGGTTGCTATGGTGATAGACCTGATAGAACATTCCATTGGTTCCAACGTTCCAAATGTAGCTGTTGCTCTCAGTACGTTGATATTGCCCTTGATCAAATTAAACTGACCCGTTATCTTAGAACATTAACTGATAATTGCTAAATATCACACGTTATTTGTGGGAAATAATAATATTTTTAAATAAACAGCATGAACTATACTAACTGTTAACAGAATTTTATTGACACGTTAAATTGGAAGTTCAGTTTACAGATAACATGAAAATCCTCTGGTGGAGGTCAGTGTAGGATGATGGTCTTGGACTCCATGGTGTAGCCAGCGAGACAAACAGGCAGATGATGCAATAATAGGCGTGGCTGAATCAAGTGGGCGGGGCCTAAATCATTTCAGTTCCAACCACAAATGAGACAAGTCGTGGGCAAAGCAGGCTCAGGAGGGCCAACCACATATCCATACATGCGTGGTAGAGCAGCTTGTCAGCGTAACTACCAACATGTCAAGATCATGTCACAGGTGCAATCTCACCTCTCAAAGTCCCTCAAATAAATATAAAATATATTGTCTCCATTTGAGTTTTTCCTCATATTACTATGGCATTTAATTCCACCATCTAAGCGTGCCGACCCTGGCATATGTTGTGTACAGTCACCTACATAGACCTCATGTTCAATCTACATGTATGTACAAACACATGTATGGGATACATTTATAAAGGCCTTTTAAGAACATTTTGTTTCTGTTCCTTTCTTTTTTTTAACTTAATTTGTTAGATATTGGGACATACTGGGGAAAATGTTTTATGTAAATACAAAAAGGAGCACATGGGAGAAGACAATACCTGAGTCTAAGTAGCAATAGGTAATATCTATAATGCTGGAAGTGAAAAGTTATCCTAGGATGAGTGATGTTATTAAGGTGAGGGTATTAAACATGCATGGGATAGACATACGGCTCCTGAATCTAAGACGAGACCAACGACTGATTAAGGTTTGAGTCTTTACAGCAGGAGAAACGTGCGAGTAGACGGGGGCCGAATGGGGCCGATCTGTCGGCAGGTTCCATGATTCTATAATATTGGATTTAAAAGAGCAAAATGCGCTATGCGTTGCTTTGAGACCCTTTGTATCATATTTGTTCAACATTGTGGCTTCACAGAGTCACCTGTTAACCGCTACAATGTAGCAAAATAATGAAAGCATAATTCTGTATATTATGCTGTATGATGTAGCAAAAGGAAAAAAGAATGCATGCAATTTGTGACATGTATATGTTCTGTTACACACACACACACTTTTTACGTAAAAAGTCTATAAGGGGAGGCCAAGGAACGGTTGGAGCCTCTCGAAAAAAACAAGACTCCCCCTGAAAATGTTTGATTGGCTGAAATAGTTTTTAATGGAGTCATCACGGCGTTAACTGCCACGCTTCATAATTTTAAATAGTCTTCAGTTAGCTAAAGCATCAATTTCAATTTTAAGTAAGTCACTTAAAGCCCGGCTTAATCTTGCTGAAATGGATTTTTGTTTAAAAAAAACCTCCAAAAGGTAAAAAGTAAGATTTCGTAAATGGATATTTCGGTTCTGTTTCATTTCTAGCTTCCAAAGTCGCGCAGAATACACAGAAAACAAAATGATTCCTTTTTGGTGCAAAGTTTCAATGTTGATCTTATCACCGTGGCAACCATTGACTTGGTTCTTCTGCTTAGACCATTCCTATGGTTGCTATGGTGATAAAACTGATAGAACATTCCATTGGTTCCAACGTTCCAAACGTAGCAGTTGCTCTCAGTACGTTGATCAAATTAAACTGACCCGTTATGGTCTGTATCTTGAACATGGTGTGGTTTGTGCGTTTGATTGCGAACATAATCTCTAGGTAGAGGTCGGCTTCATTTGCCTTTCGTCCTCCACTACGTTTTCCTAATCCAACAAGTAATAAAAGCATCATGAAGGTGCAGAGGCACCCCACGATTATCAGAAGAGTATCTAACATCTTCTCACTCGCCTGCTCTGCTGAGCAATGAGAAGTGTCTGAGTTTCACCTGCTTTATATAACCTCCTATGATGACATCACAGAGGCTGATGATGCAATAGTGGGCGTGGCTGCATCAAGTGGGCGGGGTCTAAATCATTTCACTTCCAACCACAAATGAGACAAGTCCCTTAAAGCCTGGCTTAATCTTACAGAAATGGATTTTTGTTTAATAAAAAAAAACCAAAAGGTTAAAAGTAATATTTCATAAATGGATATTTCGGTTCTGTTTCATTTCTGGCTTGAAAAGTCGCGCAGAATACACGGAAAACAAAATGATTCCTTTTTGGTGCAAAGTTTCAATGTTGATCTTATCACCATGGCAACCATTGACCTGGTTCTTCTGCTTAGACCATTCCTATGGTTGCTATGGTGATAGACCTGATAGAACATTCCATTGGTTCCAACGTTCCAAATGTAGCTGTTGCTCTCAGTACGTTGATATTGCCCTTGATCAAATTAAACTGACCCGTTATCTTAGAACATTAACTGATAATTGCTAAATATCACACGTTATTTGTGGGAAATAATAATATTTTTAAATAAACAGCATGAACTATACTAAATGTTAACAGAATTTTATTGACACGTTAAATTGGAAGTTCAGTTTACAGATAACATGAAAATCCTCTGGTGGAGGTCAGTGTAGGATGATGGTCTTGGACTCCATGGTGTAGCCAGCGAGACAAACAGGCAGATGATGCAATAATAGGCGTGGCTGAATCAAGTGGGCGGGGCCTAAATCATTTCAGTTCCAACCACAAATGAGACAAGTCGTGGGCAAAGCAGGCTCAGGAGGGCCAACCACATATCCATACATGCGTGGTAGAGCAGCTTGTCAGCGTAACTACCAACATGTCAAGATCATGTCACAGGTGCAATCTCACCTCTCAAAGTCCCTCAAATAAATATAAAATATATTGTCTCCATTTGAGTTTTTCCTCATATTACTATGGCATTTAATTCCACCATCTAAGCGTGCCGACCCTGGCATATGTTGTGTACAGTCACCTACATAGACCTCATGTTCAATCTACATGTATGTACAAACACATGTATGGGATACATTTATAAAGGCCTTTTAAGAACATTTTGTTTCTGTTCCTTTCTTTTTTTTAACTTAATTTGTTAGATATTGGGACATACTGGGGAAAATGTTTTATGTAAATACAAAAAGGAGCACATGGGAGAAGACAATACCTGAGTCTAAGTAGCAATAGGTAATATCTATAATGCTGGAAGTGAAAAGTTATCCTAGGATGAGTGATGTTATTAAGGTGAGGGTATTAAACATGCATGGGATAGACATACGGCTCCTGAATCTAAGACGAGACCAACGACTGATTAAGGTTTGAGTCTTTACAGCAGGAGAAACGTGCGAGTAGACGGGGGCCGAATGGGGCCGATCTGTCGGCAGGTTCCATGATTCTATAATATTAGATTTAAAAGAGCAAAATGCGCTATGCGTTGCTTTGAGACCCTTTGTATCATATTTGTTCAACATTGTGGCTTCACAGAGTCACCTGTTAACCGCTACAATGTAGCAAAATAATGAAAGCATAATTCTGTATATTATGCTGTATGATGTAGCAAAAGGAAAAAAGAATGCATGCAATTTGTGACATGTATATGTTCTGTTACACACACACACACTTTTTACGTAAAAAGTCTATAAGGGGAGGCCAAGGAACGGTTGGAGCCTCTCGAAAAAAACAAGACTCCCCCTGAAAATGTTTGATTGGCTGAAATAGTTTTTAATGGAGTCATCACGGCGTTAACTGCCACGCTTCATAATTTTAAATAGTCTTCAGTTAGCTAAAACATCAATTTCAATTGTAAGTAAGTCACTTAAAGCCCGGCTTAATCTTGCTGAAATGGATTTTTGTTTAAAAAAAACCTCCAAAAGGTAAAAAGTAAGATTTCGTAAATGGATATTTCGGTTCTGTTTCATTTCTAGCTTCCAAAGTCGCGCAGAATACACAGAAAACAAAATGATTCCTTTTTGGTGCAAAGTTTCAATGTTGATCTTATCACCGTGGCAACCATTGACTTGGTTCTTCTGCTTAGACCATTCCTATGGTTGCTATGGTGATAAAACTGATAGAACATTCCATTGGTTCCAACGTTCCAAACGTAGCAGTTGCTCTCAGTACGTTGATCAAATTAAACTGACCCGTTATGGTCTGTATCTTGAACATGGTGTGGTTTGTGCGTTTGATTGCGAACATAATCTCTAGGTAGAGGTCGGCTTCATTTGCCTTTCGTCCTCCACTACGTTTTCCTAATCCAACAAGTAATAAAAGCATCATGAAGGTGCAGAGGCACCCCACGATTATCAGAAGAGTATCTAACATCTTCTCACTCGCCTGCTCTGCTGAGCAATGAGAAGTGTCTGAGTTTCACCTGCTTTATATAACCTCCTATGATGACATCACAGAGGCTGATGATGCAATAGTGGGCGTGGCTGCATCAAGTGGGCGGGGTCTAAATCATTTCACTTCCAACCACAAATGAGACAAGTCCCTTAAAGCCTGGCTTAATCTTACAGAAATGGATTTTTGTTTAATAAAAAAAAACCAAAAGGTTAAAAGTAATATTTCATAAATGGATATTTCGGTTCTGTTTCATTTCTGGCTTGAAAAGTCGCGCAGAATACACGGAAAACAAAATGATTCCTTTTTGGTGCAAAGTTTCAATGTTGATCTTATCACCATGGCAACCATTGACCTGGTTCTTCTGCTTAGACCATTCCTATGGTTGCTATGGTGATAGACCTGATAGAACATTCCATTGGTTCCAACGTTCCAAATGTAGCTGTTGCTCTCAGTACGTTGATATTGCCCTTGATCAAATTAAACTGACCCGTTATCTTAGAACATTAACTGATAATTGCTAAATATCACACGTTATTTGTGGGAAATAATAATATTTTTAAATAAACAGCATGAACTATACTAACTGTTAACAGAATTTTATTGACACGTTAAATTGGAAGTTCAGTTTACAGATAACATGAAAATCCTCTGGTGGAGGTCAGTGTAGGATGATGGTCTTGGACTCCATGGTGTAGCCAGCGAGACAAACAGGCAGATGATGCAATAATAGGCGTGGCTGAATCAAGTGGGCGGGGCCTAAATCATTTCAGTTCCAACCACAAATGAGACAAGTCGTGGGCAAAGCAGGCTCAGGAGGGCCAACCACATATCCATACATGCGTGGTAGAGCAGCTTGTCAGCGTAACTACCAACATGTCAAGATCATGTCACAGGTGCAATCTCACCTCTCAAAGTCCCTCAAATAAATATAAAATATATTGTCTCCATTTGAGTTTTTCCTCATATTACTATGGCATTTAATTCCACCATCTAAGCGTGCCGACCCTGGCATATGTTGTGTACAGTCACCTACATAGACCTCATGTTCAATCTACATGTATGTACAAACACATGTATGGGATACATTTATAAAGGCCTTTTAAGAACATTTTGTTTCTGTTCCTTTCTTTTTTTTTACTTAATTTGTTAGATATTGGGACATACTGGGGAAAATGTTTTATGTAAATACAAAAAGGAGCACATGGGAGAAGACAATACCTGAGTCTAAGTAGCAATAGGTAATATCTATAATGCTGGAAGTGAAAAGTTATCCTAGGATGAGTGATGTTATTAAGGTGAGGGTATTAAACATGCATGGGATAGACATACGGCTCCTGAATCTAAGACGAGACCAACGACTGATTAAGGTTTGAGTCTTTACAGCAGGAGAAACGTGCGAGTAGACGGGGGCCGAATGGGGCCGATCTGTCGGCAGGTTCCATGATTCTATAATATTAGATTTAAAAGAGCAAAATGCGCTATGCGTTGCTTTGAGACCCTTTGTATCATATTTGTTCAACATTGTGGCTTCACAGAGTCACCTGTTAACCGCTACAATGTAGCAAAATAATGAAAGCTTAATTCTGTATATTATGCTGTATGATGTAGCAAAAGGAAAAAAGAATGCATGCAATTTGTGACATGTATATGTTCTGTTACACACACACACACTTTTTACGTAAAAAGTCTATAAGGGGAGGCCAAGGAACGGTTGGAGCCTCTCGAAAAAAACAAGACTCCCCCTGAAAATGTTTGATTGGCTGAAATAGTTTTTAATGGAGTCATCACGGCGTTAACTGCCACGCTTCATAATTTTAAATAGTCTTCAGTTAGCTAAAACATCAATTTCAATTTTAAGTAAGTCACTTAAAGCCCGGCTTAATCTTGCTGAAATGGATTTTTGTTTAAAAAAAACCTCCAAAAGGTAAAAAGTAAGATTTCGTAAATGGATATTTCGGTTCTGTTTCATTTCTAGCTTCCAAAGTCGCGCAGAATACACAGAAAACAAAATGATTCCTTTTTGGTGCAAAGTTTCAATGTTGATCTTATCACCGTGGCAACCATTGACTTGGTTCTTCTGCTTAGACCATTCCTATGGTTGCTATGGTGATAAAACTGATAGAACATTCCATTGGTTCCAACGTTCCAAACGTAGCAGTTGCTCTCAGTACGTTGATCAAATTAAACTGACCCGTTATGGTCTGTATCTTGAACATGGTGTGGTTTGTGCGTTTGATTGCGAACATAATCTCTAGGTAGAGGTCGGCTTCATTTGCCTTTCGTCCTCCACTACGTTTTCCTAATCCAACAAGTAATAAAAGCATCATGAAGGTGCAGAGGCACCCCACGATTATCAGAAGAGTATCTAACATCTTCTCACTCGCCTGCTCTGCTGAGCAATGAGAAGTGTCTGAGTTTCACCTGCTTTATATAACCTCCTATGATGACATCACAGAGGCTGATGATGCAATAGTGGGCGTGGCTGCATCAAGTGGGCGGGGTCTAAATCATTTCACTTCCAACCACAAATGAGACAAGTCCCTTAAAGCCTGGCTTAATCTTACAGAAATGGATTTTTGTTTAATAAAAAAAAACCAAAAGGTTAAAAGTAATATTTCATAAATGGATATTTCGGTTCTGTTTCATTTCTGGCTTGAAAAGTCGCGCAGAATACACGGAAAACAAAATGATTCCTTTTTGGTGCAAAGTTTCAATGTTGATCTTATCACCATGGCAACCATTGACCTGGTTCTTCTGCTTAGACCATTCCTATGGTTGCTATGGTGATAGACCTGATAGAACATTCCATTGGTTCCAACGTTCCAAATGTAGCTGTTGCTCTCAGTACGTTGATATTGCCCTTGATCAAATTAAACTGACCCGTTATCTTAGAACATTAACTGATAATTGCTAAATATCACACGTTATTTGTGGGAAATAATAATATTTTTAAATAAACAGCATGAACTATACTAACTGTTAACAGAATTTTATTGACACGTTAAATTGGAAGTTCAGTTTACAGATAACATGAAAATCCTCTGGTGGAGGTCAGTGTAGGATGATGGTCTTGGACTCCATGGTGTAGCCAGCGAGACAAACAGGCAGATGATGCAATAATAGGCGTGGCTGAATCAAGTGGGCGGGGCCTAAATCATTTCAGTTCCAACCACAAATGAGACAAGTCGTGGGCAAAGCAGGCTCAGGAGGGCCAACCACATATCCATATATGCGTGGTAGAGCAGCTTGTCAGCGTAACTACCAACATGTCAAGATCATGTCACAGGTGCAATCTCACCTCTCAAAGTCCCTCAAATAAATATAAAATATATTTTCTCCATTTGAGTTTTTCCTCATATTACTATGGCATTTAATTCCACCATCTAAGCGTGCCGACCCTGGCATATGTTGTGTACAGTCACCTACATAGACCTCATGTTCAATCTACATGTATGTACAAACACATGTATGGGATACATTTATAAAGGCCTTTTAAGAACATTTTGTTTCTGTTCCTTTCTTTTTTTTAACTTAATTTGTTAGATATTGGGACATACTGGGGAAAATGTTTTATGTAAATACAAAAAGGAGCACATGGGAGAAGACAATACCTGAGTCTAAGTAGCAATAGGTAATATCTATAATGCTGGAAGTGAAAAGTTATCCTAGGATGAGTGATGTTATTAAGGTGAGGGTATTAAACATGCATGGGATAGACATACGGCTCCTGAATCTAAGACGAGACCAACGACTGATTAAGGTTTGAGTCTTTACAGCAGGAGAAACGTGCGAGTAGACGGGGGCCGAATGGGGCCGATCTGTCGGCAGGTTCCATGATTCTATAATATTGGATTTAAAAGAGCAAAATGCGCTATGCGTTGCTTTGAGACCCTTTGTATCATATTTGTTCAACATTGTGGCTTCACAGAGTCACCTGTTAACCGCTACAATGTAGCAAAATAATGAAAGCATAATTCTGTATATTATGCTGTATGATGTAGCAAAAGGAAAAAAGAATGCATGCAATTTGTGACATGTATATGTTCTGTTACACACACACACACTTTTTACGTAAAAAGTCTATAAGGGGAGGCCAAGGAACGGTTGGAGCCTCTCGAAAAAAACAAGACTCCCCCTGAAAATGTTTGATTGGCTGAAATAGTTTTTAATGGAGTCATCACGGCGTTAACTGCCACGCTTCATAATTTTAAATAGTCTTCAGTTAGCTAAAACATCAATTTCAATTGTAAGTAAGTCACTTAAAGCCCGGCTTAATCTTGCTGAAATGGATTTTTGTTTAAAAAAAACCTCCAAAAGGTAAAAAGTAAGATTTCGTAAATGGATATTTCGGTTCTGTTTCATTTCTAGCTTCCAAAGTCGCGCAGAATACACAGAAAACAAAATGATTCCTTTTTGGTGCAAAGTTTCAATGTTGATCTTATCACCGTGGCAACCATTGACTTGGTTCTTCTGCTTAGACCATTCCTATGGTTGCTATGGTGATAAAACTGATAGAACATTCCATTGGTTCCAACGTTCCAAACGTAGCAGTTGCTCTCAGTACGTTGATCAAATTAAACTGACCCGTTATGGTCTGTATCTTGAACATGGTGTGGTTTGTGCGTTTGATTGCGAACATAATCTCTAGGTAGAGGTCGGCTTCATTTGCCTTTCGTCCTCCACTACGTTTTCCTAATCCAACAAGTAATAAAAGCATCATGAAGGTGCAGAGGCACCCCACGATTATCAGAAGAGTATCTAACATCTTCTCACTCGCCTGCTCTGCTGAGCAATGAGAAGTGTCTGAGTTTCACCTGCTTTATATAACCTCCTATGATGACATCACAGAGGCTGATGATGCAATAGTGGGCGTGGGTGCATCAAGTGGGCGGGGTCTAAATCATTTCACTTCCAACCACAAATGAGACAAGTCCCTTAAAGCCTGGCTTAATCTTACAGAAATGGATTTTTGTTTAATAAAAAAAAACCAAAAGGTTAAAAGTAATATTTCATAAATGGATATTTCGGTTCTGTTTCATTTCTGGCTTGAAAAGTCGCGCAGAATACACGGAAAACAAAATGATTCCTTTTTGGTGCAAAGTTTCAATGTTGATCTTATCACCATGGCAACCATTGACCTGGTTCTTCTGCTTAGACCATTCCTATGGTTGCTATGGTGATAGACCTGATAGAACATTCCATTGGTTCCAACGTTCCAAATGTAGCTGTTGCTCTCAGTACGTTGATATTGCCCTTGATCAAATTAAACTGACCCGTTATCTTAGAACATTAACTGATAATTGCTAAATATCACACGTTATTTGTGGGAAATAATAATATTTTTAAATAAACAGCATGAACTATACTAAATGTTAACAGAATTTTATTGACACGTTAAATTGGAAGTTCAGTTTACAGATAACATGAAAATCCTCTGGTGGAGGTCAGTGTAGGATGATGGTCTTGGACTCCATGGTGTAGCCAGCGAGACAAACAGGCAGATGATGCAATAATAGGCGTGGCTGAATCAAGTGGGCGGGGCCTAAATCATTTCAGTTCCAACCACAAATGAGACAAGTCGTGGGCAAAGCAGGCTCAGGAGGGCCAACCACATATCCATACATGCGTGGTAGAGCAGCTTGTCAGCGTAACTACCAACATGTCAAGATCATGTCACAGGTGCAATCTCACCTCTCAAAGTCCCTCAAATAAATATAAAATATATTGTCTCCATTTGAGTTTTTCCTCATATTACTATGGCATTTAATTCCACCATCTAAGCGTGCCGACCCTGGCATATGTTGTGTACAGTCACCTACATAGACCTCATGTTCAATCTACATGTATGTACAAACACATGTATGGGATACATTTATAAAGGCCTTTTAAGAACATTTTGTTTCTGTTCCTTTCTTTTTTTTAACTTAATTTGTTAGATATTGGGACATACTGGGGAAAATGTTTTATGTAAATACAAAAAGGAGCACATGGGAGAAGACAATACCTGAGTCTAAGTAGCAATAGGTAATATCTATAATGCTGGAAGTGAAAAGTTATCCTAGGATGAGTGATGTTATTAAGGTGAGGGTATTAAACATGCATGGGATAGACATACGGCTCCTGAATCTAAGACGAGACCAACGACTGATTAAGGTTTGAGTCTTTACAGCAGGAGAAACGTGCGAGTAGACGGGGGCCGAATGGGGCCGATCTGTCGGCAGGTTCCATGATTCTATAATATTGGATTTAAAAGAGCAAAATGCGCTATGCGTTGCTTTGAGACCCTTTGTATCATATTTGTTCAACATTGTGGCTTCACAGAGTCACCTGTTAACCGCTACAATGTAGCAAAATAATGAAAGCATAATTCTGTATATTATGCTGTATGATGTAGCAAAAGGAAAAAAGAATGCATGCAATTTGTGACATGTATATGTTCTGTTACACACACACACACTTTTTACGTAAAAAGTCTATAAGGGGAGGCCAAGGAACGGTTGGAGCCTCTCGAAAAAAACAAGACTCCCCCTGAAAATGTTTGATTGGCTGAAATAGTTTTTAATGGAGTCATCACGGCGTTAACTGCCACGCTTCATAATTTTAAATAGTCTTCAGTTAGCTAAAACATCAATTTCAATTGTAAGTAAGTCACTTAAAGCCCGGCTTAATCTTGCTGAAATGGATTTTTGTTTAAAAAAAACCTCCAAAAGGTAAAAAGTAAGATTTCGTAAATGGATATTTCGGTTCTGTTTCATTTCTAGCTTCCAAAGTCGCGCAGAATACACAGAAAACAAAATGATTCCTTTTTGGTGCAAAGTTTCAATGTTGATCTTATCACCGTGGCAACCATTGACTTGGTTCTTCTGCTTAGACCATTCCTAAGCAGAAGAACCAAGTCAATGTATACATGTGGGTATGTAGACATACCCACCTGTATACATACATATGCACATATACACAAACCCACCTGTATACATACATATGCACATAAACACACACACACACACGTATACATACATATGCACATAAACACACACCACCTGTATACATACATATGCACGTAAACATATACACATATCCACATGTATACATACATATGCACGTAAACATATAGACATACCCACCTGTATACATACATATGCACATAAACATATGCACATACCCACCTGTATACATACATATGCACCTACCCACCTGTATACATACATATGCACATATACACAAACCCACCTGTATACATACATATGAACATAAACATACACACATGTATACATACATATGCACGTAAACATATACATACCCACATGTATACATGCATATGCACGTAAACATATACACATACCCACCTGTATACATACATATATGCACATAAACATACACATACCCACATGTATACATACATATGCACATACCCACCTGTATACATACATATCCACATATACACAAACCCACCTGTATACATACATATGCACATAAACATACACATACCCACATGTATACATGCATATGCACGTAAACATATACACATACCCACATGTATACATACATATGCACATAAACATACACACATGTATACATAAACATACCCACATGTATACATACATATGCACATAAACACACACCACCTGTATACATACATATGCACGTGAACATACACATAACCACATGTATACATGCATATGCACGTAAAGATATACACATACCCACCTGTATACATACATATATGCACGTAAACATACACATACCCACATGTATACATACATATGCACATACCCATCTGTATACATACATATGCACATATACATAGACATACCCACCTGTATACATACATATGCACATATACACAAACCCACCTGTATACATACATATGCACATAAACGTACCCACATGTATACATAAACATACCCACATGTATACATACATATGCACAAACATAACCAGGGCATACCCAGGGCCCTACAATGGAGCCGACTGGGGCAATTGCTCTAGGCGGCACTTTTGAAGGGGCGGCACTTTAGAGGTTTTTTTTTAAGCGGAGGGGAGAGAGGGGCTCCGAGTGGTTTTCGCTTACCCGCTCGGCGCTTCTCTCTCTCCTCTGTGGCGAGTCTCCCTGTTCGGTCTCGGTGCCGGATTGTAATGCCGAGCACCGGAAGTGACGTCAACATTCACATAGATACATACATATGCACGTAAACATATACACATAACCACATGTATACATACATATGCACATAAACATATACACATAACCACATGTATACATACATATGCACATAAACATATACACATACCCACCTGTATACATACATATGCACATAAACACACACCACCAGTATACATACATATGCAAATAAACATAGACATACCCACCTGTATACATACATATGCACATATACACAAACCCACCTGTATACATACATATGCACATAAACACACACCACCAGTATACATACATACATATGCACATAAACATAGACATACCCACCTGTATACATACATATGCACATATACACAAACCCACCTGTATACATACATATGCACATAAACATACACACATGTATACATACACATACCCACATGTATACATGCATATGCACGTAAACATATACACATACCCACCTGTATACATACATATATGCACGTAAACATGCACATACCCACATGTATACATACATATGCACATACCCACCTGTATACATACATATCCACATATACACAAACCCACCTGTATACATACATATACACATAAACATACACATACCCACATGTATACATGCATATGCACGTAAACATATACACATACCCACCTGTATGCATACATATGCACATAAACATAGACATACCCACCTGTATACATACATATGCACATAAACACATGTATACATACATATGCACATAAACACACACCACCTGTATACATACATATGCACGTAAACATACACACCCACATGTATACATGCATATGCATGTAAACATACACATAAACACATGTATACATACATATGCTCATACCCACCTGTATACATACATATGCACATATACACAAACCCACCTGTATACATACATATGCACATAAACACACACACACACATGTATAGATACATATGCACATAAACACACACCACCCCTATGCACGTAAACATACACATACCCACATGTATACATGCATATGCACGCATACATGCATATGCACGTAAACATATACACATACCCACCTGTATGCATACATATGCACATAAACATAGACAAACCCACCTGTATACATACATATGCACATAAACATACACACATGTATACATAAACATACCCACATGAATACATACATATGCACAAACATACCCACCAATAAACATACATATGCACAATCACATATATACATACATACACATTACCTAAAACTGGGAAAGACTCCTCACTGCATTAGGCTTTAAACTTGACCTCTTTTTTAGCATCTCTGGACATCTTACAAATACTTACTGCGCCCTCGCTGCCAGGAAGCTCCCATGGAAGTCGGCCTCCCCGGTGTGTTTCTGTTGGTTATAAGAGGATAAGATGGGCTCCTCCTGGACCCGTTTCTACTTGAAAAAGGCTCCACGTGGCATCCTGTGCTTACTGGTTTTTGCTGGCATCACCACTCAGCCCTGGTAGCATCTGCTGTACCGGATTATGAAGCCCATGTAAGTGCAACATGCGTTCTCTTCACTTCTGACAGGAATCTAGAACAGCGTCCATGTCCTGCTGCGCAGCAACTAAATCAGGGGCTGTGTAAGTCCTCAGTAGCCATTCAAATCTTCAGACCCGAGAACTACTCTCTGCCGGATCCTGGTTGTAGAGGAAGCTACTAGAAACTTCCACCTCTGCTTATATACCTTCTACATGGCTGTAAACATGACCAATGAAGGAGAAGGAATAAAAGAATCCCTGCATAGGCCAACCATCCTATCCCCCTTTTCTCATTGGTCCAAGAAGGCCCAATCCTGGGAAGTAGAAATACACAGAAATACATCAGTCACTCAGGCTTTATAACTGAAATAAACTTTAAAACATCATTAAATTCAAAGTGCTATAAAGTTAACCATGCTTAAAAAAATGACATATTACCATATTTGCTCGATTATAAGATGACCCCCCCAAAATCTGAATATTAGTTTAGGAAAAAAGAAAAAGGCTGAATGTAAGATGACCCTGTAGGAAAAAAGTGTTCCTAGTAAATGTTAATTCATGTAAACTATTTTTTTTAATAAAATCTATGATTGAGAAAAAAAATTTGTTTTTATTTCCTTTTATTTTTCAACCCGCCCCGTTATGCACATCTGCACCCAGGCTTCCCACTCCTATATGTCACTGTGCCCCATGATATGCCTTTTAGCCCTCTATATGCAACATAACATACACACATACCCACCTGTATACATACGCACATAAACAGACATACCCACCTGTATACATACATATGCAGATAAACATATGCACATACCCACCTGTATACATACGCACATAAACAGACATACCCACCTGTATACATACATATGCAGATAAACATATGCACATACCCACCTGTATACATACATATGCACATAAACATATAGACATACCCACCTGTATACATACGCACATAAACAGACAAACCCACCTGTATACATACATATGCAGATAAACATATGCACATACCCACCTGTATATATATATATATATATACATATGCACATACCCACCTGTATACATACATATGCACATAAACATAAAGACATACCCACCTGTATACATATGTACATAAAACATATACCCACTTGTATACATACGTAAGCATATAAACATACCCACCTGTATACATACATCTGCACATACACATATATACATACATACACATGACCTAAAACTGGGAAAGACCCCTTACTGCATTATTCTTCAAACATTACCCCTTTTTTAGGACATCTTACAAATACTTACTGCGCCCTCGCTGCCAGGAAGCTCCCATGGAAGCCGGCCTCCCCGGTGTGTTTCTGTTGGTTATAAGAGGATAAGATGGGCTCCTTCTGGACCCGTTTCCACTTGAAGAAGGCTCCGCGTGGCATCCTGTGCTTACTGGTTTTTGCTCAGCCCTGGTAGCATCTGCTGTACCGGATCATGAAGCCCATGTAAGTGCGACATGCGTTCTCTTCACTTCTGACAGGAATCCAGAACAGTGTCCATATCCTGCTGCGCAGCAACTAAATCAGGGGCTGTGTAAGTCCTCAGTAGCCATTCAAATCTTCAGACCCGAGAACTACTCTCTGCCGGATCCTGGTTGTAGAGGAAGCTACTAGAAACTTCCAACTCTGCTTATATACCTTCTACATGGCTGTAAACATGACCAATGAATGAGAAGGAATCAAAGCATCCCTGCATAGGCCAACCATCATATCCCCCTTTTCTCATTGGTCCAAGAAGGCCCAATCCTGGGAAGCAGTCTATTATCTGATGTGTAGAAATACATCAGTCACTCAGGCTTTATAACTGAAATAAACTTTAAAACATCATTAAATTCAAAGTGCTATAAAGTTAACCATGCTTAAAAAAATGACATATTGCCGTATTTGCTCGATTATAAGATGACCCCCCAAAATCTGAATATTAGTTTAGGAAAAAAAGAAAAAGCCTGAATGTAAGACGACCCTGCAGGAAAAAAGTTTTCCTAGTAAATGTTAATTCATGTAAACTATGTAAACCTTTTTTTTTCAATAAAATCTATGTTTCAGAAAAATATTTTTTTTGTTTTTATTTCCTTTTATTTTCCAACCTGCCCTCCAGTTATGAACATCTGCCCCCAGGCTTGCCACTCCTATATGGCACTGTGGCCCATGATATGCCTTTTAAGCCTCCAAATGCCACTGTGCCCCATGATATGCCTTTTAACCCTCTATATGCTACTGTGCCCCATGAAATGCCTTTTGACCCCTTATGTGCCACTCTTCCTCCAGAAATGCCTTATACCCCTATATGCCACTCTGGCATTTAGGGGGTTGAAAGGCATATTATGGGGCAGAGTGGCATATAGGGAGGTATAAGGTATTTCAGGAGGCAGAGTGGTGTATAGAGGGTTAAAAGGCATCTCTGGAGGCAGAGAGGCATTAAGGGGGTTAAAGGCATCATAGAGCACTCTGCCTACAGAAATGCTTTATGCCCCCCATTTAACCCCCCCCCCACACACACACACACTTAACGGTGCTTCCGATTCCCTGCTGTGTAGTCGCGGCAGCGGGTAGACGTCTACGCAATTCGCAACTTCCACTGCAGCCGGAAGGAGATGCGGTTAGCAGCGGGGGTTGTCTGCGTCCATAGCGCAGACCTCCCCCGACTATTAGAGACAATTCCCTGCCCCAGAACTCTCCTCACTGACAGCCGGGGAAGGTCTGCACGATGGACGTAGACAACCCCGGCTGCCAACTGCACCTCCTTCCGGCTGCAGCGGAAGTTGCGAATTGCGTAGAAGTCTACTCGCTGCCCCGACTACACAGCAGGGAGTCGGAAGCAGCGGTATGTTTGGGGGGGGTTAAATGGGGGGCTAAGACAGGAGCATCCAGGACTCCTGAGGTCTGATTATAAGACAACCCCAATTATAAGGGGTATTTTTCAGAGCATGTAAATGTAAACTATTTTTTTAAAAAATATATGATTGAGAAAATTATTTTGTTTTTATTTCCTTTTATTTTCCAACCTGCCCCCCAGTTATGCACATCTGCCCCAGAAATGCCTTATACCCCCTATATGCCACTGTGCCCCATGATATGATATGTTTGTGTATCATAGATGTATAATTGTGGAAGGGCAAAATGGCACTAGCCGTAGGTTTGAGCCTTGGGGACCAAGATGGCACAGGCTGGACTGTTTGGGGACAAAGATTGCAAATCTTATGTGTGTTATCTGGGTGCTGGTCAGGTTCTATGTGGGCAGTGTGGACGCCAGGTTTTAAATATACCTTTAATGCCGTGTTTTTATGTGAATTCCAATTGATCTTTACCTGCAAAGCAGGGTTTTTGTGTTATTCTGTAGATCCATATGTGCTATGCTATGTTTCCATACATTATTTATGTGTACCTGCAAATACAGGGTTAATATGTCTTATTCAGTTGATTAATACCTGCAATGCTGTTTCCATGTATGTATTTGATCTATACCTGCGATGCTACGTTTCATATATTATTGTATACCTGCAAATACAGGATTTTTATGTCTGATTCTGTTTATTTTATATATACCTTCAGTGCTGAGATCACAAGTGAATTTCAATTGATCTGGGTTTGTGTGTTGATCTATACCTGCTATCGGCAGCAGGGTCTAATATATATATAGGCAACAGGGGCTAGTAAATGGGTTTTAGATATTTGGACAGGGGCGCAATTTCAGTGCTTGCCATAGGTGCTATTTTCAGTAGATATGCCTCTGTATACACATCACACCTCCCGCCCACCCTGCTTACCTCTCCAGCAGCTTTCTCTCAAGCTGTTCACACACCATGCAAGCAGCCTCAGGATCACGTGACCCCGATAAAAGTAGGTAAGAGTTCCATATTAACACCAGTGCACACCCTTTCCTTCCTCCCCAATGATACAGTGAGGGGATGTGTATATACGGCTCCTGAATATAAGACAAGCCCAACGACTGAGTGTTTGCAGATGGCCGGACGGCTCTCAGAGACAGGGAAGAAAATTTCATATACACTCCCCTGTCATATGTATAAAATAAAACTAGAGGCTCAGAAATAATGCAATAAGTTTTTTTTTCTTTTGGTTACAGAGAAAGTGGTAGAAAAATGGAACTGCCTCCCAGCAGGAGTGGTAGTGGCAAATACAGTGAGAGAATGTAATACGCTTCTGCTGGCAGGCTGTTCCACTTATCTACCACCCGATTTCTCATTAGAGGTTATACCTGCGAGGGGATGTAAACATGCAGGGGACGGGGATACGGGGCCCCGAATCTGACTGATTAATGTCACATGTTACAGCAGGAATAATGGGCGACTAGCCGGGGGCCGAATGGCTCCGATGTGCCATTAAATTCTGTTTGTACGACGAGTCGCTCCGTGAGTCCTGCTGGGTTCCAGCTTCTTATTGAAACCGAGAATTTCCCGGCAGATCAGCCCCGTTCCCATGTCTACTCACCCGTTATTGCTGCTGTAACCACTCCAACATTAACCAATCAGATTCGGGGCCCCGTATCCCCGTCCCCTGCATGTTTACATCCCTTCACTGTATAACCTCTACAACTTCTGCTGGGAGGCTGTTCCACTTATCACCCTCTCAATAAAGTAAAACTTCTTGCATAACTTTGGAGTCTCTTCTTTTAGAAGGCTATTATTTATACATATGACAGGGCAGTGTGTATGCATTATGCTGGGGGTGGAAGATTTTCAACTTGCTGATATTACTCTGGATTATGAACGGCCGTCTCAAGCGAGCTTCTCCTGCAAAGAGAACCCCGCAGGCCCTGCATAATGCGTAGTTTAATCGGTGTGACTGAGTAAGAAATCTTCCCGTTATCTGTGGATTGTTCGGCGACACCAGAGGTTCCGGGAAAGGAGAGCCTTTCACTTCCCTGACTCCGCTATGCATCGTACGGGCCGGCGCTGGCAGGAAGAGCTCACCGGGGCCGGCCCTTCATAATGCTTGGAGTGATGGGATTGGGGGCTCAACTCTCCTGTAAACCTCTGCGGACAGATTGCTTGAGCGTTGCTCCTGATTTTACTATACATTGTGCAGGGCCCGCTCAGTTCCCTCTTCAGGGGAAGCTCACAGGGGCGAGTGCTTAATAATACATCGTAACGTAAAGAAATGTCCAAAACCTTCCTTGTGGGGTGTATTCACTAAAGCTGTTTGTTAACCCCTGATGTCACTCTCTATTCTGAAGGGCAGGCATCAGGGGATTGAAGTGTAAGCTTCTGTGCTCGCAAATACACGTGAGATGAGGACGTTATCCCGCAGGAAGCTCCTAAACCTGTATAAATCATATCTGTGCATTAAGCCTGGGCTATTAGCGCGAGAGGCTGAGAGGCTCCGATGTGTTTCTGCGTCACGATATTTCTTTGTATTCTGTGCCGGTGATCGGGAAATATGGAATAACCATAAACCATACCGGGCCCTCCCTGTGCCGGGGGGCTGTGATCCGCCGGGCGTCTGGCCCTCCCTGTGCCGGGGGCTGTGACCCGCAGGGCGTTTGGGTGATGCAGGATTGCAGGTCCCGGCGATGTCACAAATCTGCTTATCCAGTGAAGTCTGTCCCTCTATGGACTTTCACTTGTCTGTGTGTCCAGCGGGGTTATTAAGACCGAGCTGTTCTATTGTTTAGCGCAGGCTGTGTAAGGAGTCGGATAGAACGGCTCAGGATCCGAGTCGTGGCGCTGTTGGGAATCTCGTTTCATGCGATTTAATGAAATGTGAGAATTTACTCCGTTCTGGTTTCTCGTCTCTGCGTTCTTTCTGGGGATTTCCTCCTTAATACAGAATATTTTCGGGAGAAGCAGCGTATTTCTAGAATCACTCGGCACGTTAGTGTCTCGGCGGATGGACACACAGAAGGCTGCTTCTTCACCGCGTTTAGAAGGTAAATGCCGTTTAAAACCCTTTCATGCAGAGCCGTTTCCCCTCGGCGTCCGTACAGGGCGATACGCAGTAAGTATTCGAGACTTTACGGACATTTGGAGGGAAGTCGGCAGGTACACACACTCCTTGGTGTCGCCTTATTCTAGTCCTGGCCCTTCCCGTCGGTGCGCCGGCGGCCACACGGGAAGCTTGAGCACGGTTTAGGCAGAGGCTTCCTTTGGTTTAATGATCTTCAGAAAGCTGCGGCTGACAAACATCGCTTTTGTTCTGTCTGCAGAAGAACCTTATCTGCTGCCCCAGTTTATTAAACCCCCGTGGGGGGGGGCGCCGTCTTATTTAACCCCTCGAAGAACGGCAGAACCTGAACTCCTAAACCCAACTTCCTCACCTTGGATCGTCGGGTCCGTTGGAAAGAAATGAAGAGCCCTGCCGCCTAAATAGCGCGGGGCGGCATGTAGTTGTGGGGATAGGAGGTTGGGTTCATCTAGAGGTCAGCTATTGATTTAATAGGCAGGGTCAAAAGTTCAGGTCAGAAGTTAGAAAAAAAAATAAAAAAAAATAGCCTGGGTGATGTAACTTGGAAATTGCTGGATGTGCGCGTGCCGCTTAGTGATTCGCCGCCTTTGCCTCGCGGGCACCTTTGGTGCCCCGCGAGACGCCTCGCGCTGCGCAAAAAGGCGCAAATTCGCGCTATAAATAGGAGCTGTGGGAGCGCTAGCAGTCATGCCACAAGGCGAACTGCTAAGCTGTGAATACTTACCTGTAAAGGCTGGTATTTCGGTGGTGCAGGAGAGCCACAGGCGAAGATGGAACTTCTTCTTGAAAAGCTCCCATCCCCCCCTCCCTGTTATGAATATTATGATGCTTTATTTTATATATTTGTCGTGTGCTTTTATCAGGGTAAAAGTTGTCCCTTCTTAGGGATGGACTGGTGTAATGGTGTATGCCGTCTGGCTTTTAGGGCGGATGGCTTGGTTATATATGTGTATATATATATTTATGGTTTAAGTTATTGGAGGTGAGACTCTGGGTTTGGGCCAAGAGTTTCTTTAAAGTTTGTGATGTTTGTTATAAGCTAAATAAAAGTACACGGCCTGTTTATTCCAATTCGAGTATGGTGTTTTTATTTCAAGTTTACAGTACAAGGATACATTGTTGGTTACAATATCCCTTACAACTACATGTTTCCAAAAACTCGAATAGAATAGAATAGAATATTCGACTCGAGCCGGAAGATAACTGCAGCCTGCGTCCATCCCGTAATCTGCTCAGCAAACAACCGCTTACAGGGCGGACGCCGGCTGCAGTTATCTTCCGGCTCGAGTCGAATATTCTATTCTATTCGAGTTTTTGGAAACATTTCTTTCCAACGGACCCGACGATCCAATCCGAGGAAGTTGGGTTTAGGTGTACAGGTATCTTCCACACGTTATATCTGATGCATATCGTTTATATCCAGGTTTGTCTAATTCCAGGCCCCGAGGGCCATTACTAGACCAGGATACTGAACGCACACGTGATGTAATATGTTAAGAGCTGCCAGTGCCCGTCCTGGATATCCAGAAAGCCTGGCCTGTTTGTGGCCCCCGGGGCCTGGAGTTTGAGCCCCCCCATCTCTAGTAAATGCCAGTCTGATCTCCGCTGTCTCCTGTCTGTAGATCCCAGCTCTTCTCTTCTTCATCTCTTCTCCCCTGCGAGGGACTCTATTTCTTGGAGCTCGTGATGTTCGGCCTCCGCCTGCGTGCCAAGGTGCCGCGCGTCAACTGGGACCCAGCGGTGAGTTTCATAAATCTCTCTGCACTCTGCTTTTACTGTAACGTGCTGTTTGGTGCGTTTCGGGTTAATGTAATCACTGATGTCTCCTATTCTGTGCAGCTCTGTAAACCAACATTTATCACGAGCCGTAATGTATGAACTCCGGCAGAAAATGCACCAAGAAGGGAGTCGTTGCCTGATTCGGGGGCTTGTTGCTCACTTTGCCGACTGCGTGTGAACCTGGCCTGCGCAAAACATTATCCTGCAGCCTCCTGAGTAGAGAGGAAATGGAACTTTTCGAGGCTTCCCTGTACAATGACGTGGCGTTGGCTTGAGTCTGACTGCCGACTGCTTCCTGCTTAACTCCGGCGACTGCTTGGGGGCCCTCGACAGAAGAGACCTGACAGGTAAGAGACGCGTTCCTTTTAACAGTCTCTATTTTACATCTAATAAAAATGAATACAAGCAATAACGAGATCTGAGGATGTGGCATTTATTATGACTAAAGACGAGTTCCCCGCACCGCATTTGCTCTGAAAAAAACATTGTCTTATAATCGAGCAAATACGGTATATTCATGCCCCTCGTGAAAATGCATATTCCTGCATCTGTACACAAAAGAAAATTTCCCAATTCCTACTCTGCAGACCCCGTGTTGTTGAACCCTCTGGAGCTTCCCAGACAAAATATCTTCCTAGCAGAAATGTGTCACGTGACCCAAACGCCGGTGCCGACAGCTTCTTACCAAACCAGACAAACATTAGGTGGTTGCTTGCATTTTGTGCCGCTCTTGGGTCGCGGCGTGTGTGTGCGGGTTTGTGGTGCCCTTGGGTCGCGGGGTTTGTGGCGGTTTGTTGCATTTTCAGTGAAAGCAACATTCGCTTCACACTCTAGAGAATAATGTTGTTTCTTCACATTTTCGCCTCCCGCGGGCGCTTCGATTATCCAAACCGTCTTGCTCCTATTTACAAAATGTAATTTAAAACCAGAAACTGCAGCTGTCGGCAGCTTAATAACACTTTACAGACTTCTGGGCTGGATATTCAGTCCATAAAACATTGTTCAGATTGTAAAAGTCGTCACTTCTGTTTTGAAATGGGAAGGAATACAGTAAATAGAGCCGGAGAGACTCGATGTCTGATACCTTTTAGTGGCCAACATGTCTATTAATTACATCGTTAGGGTTAATTTAGGGGCAGTTATGGTTGATGGGGTCTTTAGGGCTAATTTAGGGGCAGTTATGACTGATGGGGTATTATGGGTTAATTTAGGGGCAGTTATGGTTAATGGGGCATTGGGTTAATTTAGGGGCGGTTATGGTTTATGGGGTATTTAGGGTTAATGTAGGGGCAGTTGTGGTTGATTGAGTCTTTAGGGTTCATTTAGGAACATTTATGGTTAATGGGGTGTTTAGGGTTAATCTGGAGGCAGTTGTGGTTGATGGGGTCTTTAGCGCTAATTTAGGGGCTGTTATGGTTAGTAGGGTATTTAGGGTTAATTTAGGGGCAGTTGTGGTTGATGGGGTCTTTAGGGTTAATATAGGGGCAGTTATGGTTAATGAGGTCTTTATTAAATAAAATTAACCCTCAGTCCTCAGCATTAAATTAACCCTAAAGACCCCATTAACCATAACTGCCCCTAAATTAACCTGTAATACCCCATCAGCCATAACTGCCCCTAAATTAGCCCTAAACACCCCTATCAACCATAACTGCCCCTAAATTAACCCTAAACACCCCATTAACCATAACTGCCTTTAAATTAACCCAAGTGAGGTCTCAACAGTGCTCTGTAC
The DNA here is from genome assembly GCF_027358695.1 of Spea bombifrons. Classification (NCBI taxonomy): domain Eukaryota; kingdom Metazoa; phylum Chordata; class Amphibia; order Anura; family Pelobatidae; genus Spea; species Spea bombifrons. The sequence goes on from NC_071089.1 coordinate 35,331,717, forward strand.
AACGGCATGAGCACCTACTGCTGACACCTGGCTATACAACCAAGCTTCACGAAAAAAAAGCGTTCTTTAAAAAAAAAAGAAAAATAGACAGGTTGGGGCTTTAAATTTAAATTTTTGCAATTTATCTAAATTAAGAGTTGTGTCAAAGAACCAATATACTTCATTTTTTACACTCACCTTGAATAAACATTATGTTTCTTGTTTTCTGCAAAATTATTATATAGTGAGAACTGTTTTTCACAATTTTTAAATTTATCCACTTAAATTATCTAGGTGTTAAAATATATTTCTTTTCTGTAATGTTATAATTTATTACAATAAGCCCATGTTCGCTTGGTATACAAATTGCTTTAATTCCACTTCTTCTGTATTGATATTAACTTAATGTTCATTCTATGTTTGCATTCCATATCAACAACTTTGTCAATGATGAAGCGTTCATCAAACATCTTTCTATACGTTACCATAAAGTTATTAATATCAGTTTTAACATATAAGTACCATATGCATGGCTTTCAGTACACTTCACAAAACAAAAGACTGGTATTTATTTGCTCAAACCTCAGTAATTTAGTCAGTTTCAATCATTTTGATTAATATGAATGTAAAACAGAGATCCAAAAATGCTGGCCCGTTTGGGATCTTTGGTGCCGGTAGATCCGGGGCCCTGTTCTATCAGCATATTGCTCATGAAAACACTATATTTTACTATCAAAAACATTAAGGGAACTTCGATATTTCAAAAACCCATTTGAAATGTAAAAAAAAACCAAAGATGGCCGCCCTAATCCCGCATGCCAAGTCGCACGGCCGTGGGCATGAGGTCATCGTATTCTGACAGCCTATATATATGGGGCAAATGGCAGTTATTAGCTATCAGTTCTTGATTCCCAGTGGTGTATACTATTGGTACGAGAACAGCGTTTTATTTGGAGAAATGCCATTCCTAGCGGCTTGGAAACGTAGACGACAGGATGAAGACCCGAAGAACCCTGAACCACCGGGAAAAGAGGAGGGAGAGAGGACCGAAGATCCACCCCGGGACGACCAGCAAAAACGGAAGAAACACAGCTCCCAAGGAAGCGAGACGGACCGCGGAAGAAAGAAGAGGAAGAAGAGCCCTGCAGGAGAGCCCAGCGGATCAGATGATGGACCCAGGAAGCCCCTCAGCCTCACAGACTTCACCTTCTATTCTGAGTTGGGAAGAGGTGGATTTGGCAAAGTAAGTAACGTGTTTATTTTATCTAGGGGTACAGAAAGAGTTTTTAGGGGAAATATGGAACAAGAAACCACATAAAACATGCCTTTGTCTTACTTACTGGGATCATTCTAGGTAGGGAAAACAGTGACACTTTAATCCAATAAATCAGTTTGAACACAGCCCATATTATAGACGGTACGGCCTCCAAAAGCTGTTTATTTTCACTCATTCCAAACACACAAGCTTTACACTTAAGGCTGGGAGACGATATCCTTGGGTTTGGATTGGAGAGCAGCAAACGTAGAGCTTGATACATTGTATCCGGTGTCTATCATACAGGAGAAGCACACTGAGCAGTTACTGGACACTCCACGCGGTGGCGGCGGCAGTTAGGCAGGTTGGAGATACTGATTGGCTCATGCAGCTGTCACTCACGTCATACATCATTCATTCATTAATATGAAACGATCTTAACTTTATCTTTGTAACTAAATGGAACGGTAATGAGTGAAATGTTCAGTATATACCAGAGACTGCCAGGCCTACTGAGTGTCCATATTGCCAGATTAAGGAAAAGTGGATGTGCAAGCGCATTGGTGTCATTTATACATCAGGATGTGCTGGGTATTAAGATAAAATGATGTTTATTTCCGCTATAATAAAAGACGCAGAAAATGTGCATGTGTTGTTTTTTTTAAAAGCTAAAGGGGTATCCTGAAGTTATAATGTGAAGGGTGAGGGGATTCCATGTAAAGTCAGGAAATTTTACTTTACCAAGAGGGTGGTAGATAAATGGCCTCTCAGCAGAAGTGGTAATACATGGTATAGGCAGATGGTTCCTGAATCTAAGGCAAGACCAAGGACTGATTAAGCTGTGAATCTGTACACTAGATGGGCCGGATGGGTCTGCTGGTAGATTCTATGTTTCTATGAATCAGGTAATGTTATCATAGTAACAGATTTAAATGAAAATGCTTAAAGGACTAAAATCAATGCTCTGGGGTCGGCTTTCTACACAAAACTGCAAATGGAATAATTAGGTAAACTACGTCTGAGATAAAATGAGATGTCGATGTTAAAAAGGCATCTGGAGCCTATATTATTCTGTTCATTAAAAGCTGGTCTCAGGTTGTCTTTGCAGATTAAGACATTGAACCTTTTGGGCTGGGTTAAGTATTCTACGACTAGTTTTAAAATTAGATGTACGCATCTATATTGTAGTGGATGGAGTGAGTGGTAGATAGGTGGAATAGCCTCCCAGAACAAGTGGTAGAGGACAAAACAGTGACATAATTTAAACATACATGGAATAGGCATATGGCTCCTGAATATAAAGTAAGACCAAGGACTGATTACGGTTTGAGTCTTTACATTAGGACGTTGGATGGGCTGAATGGATCTGATCTCCCATCAAACTGCACCTTTCTATGTTGATAATGAGCTTCACATTTCACACATCAATTACAACTGTGTCACCCCTTCCTGGTTATCTCAGGTCATGCTCGCGTCATGGAGGAGCAGTAAACATCCGGTGGCTGTTAAGATCATCAAACGCAGCTCATCGTGGAAAGAAGGCATCATGCGGGAAAGACGAGTCTTGGAGATGGCAGCAGAAAGCCCATTCCTCTGCCACGGCTTTGGTGCTTTTCACACCCAGGTACGGAATTGTCTGTTGCTCTGCAGCCTATTCCCGTCCTTTCACCTTCTACCATGCGCCATTTCTACAGAAGATCTGCATGTGTCACTGTACTATTAGTCTCTGCATGACTATAACTGTTTTTGCTCTATGTTCAAAATAAGCACCGCGTTTTTCTCGTCATGGAGAACGTGAGCGGAGGCAGCCTGTCAAACCACCTGAGGAGGAACGGCCGGATGGGAACCAGTGCTGCAGTGTGAGCAACAGAGTAGACATAAAGCCAATGATCATTTCCATGCTGTCTAAATGGCTCCTCTAGCTTTAATCCCAATGCAGTGAAATCAGAGGCTCTCCATCTCTGTAAATAACCCTTTGCTAATATTTAGAAACTACTCACTAAACTGTTTGTGTCCTTCTGGCAGGTTCTACGCTGCAGAGATCACCTGCGGTCTTCAGTTTCTACACAGCCATGGAATAGTTCATCGGTTAAAAAAAAATATTTCTGCTCTCAACTGTCCTGTTGTTGAGTCTTATGTCTTCCATCACCCCAAGTTCCCTTCATCTCACCATTTATTCCATTTCAAAATCTTTCAGAATTCTTAAGAGGAAAATGAACATCTTCTTTCTCTGAATCATTTAGGGACCTGAAGCCAGCGAACGTGTTGATGACCAGCGAGGGACACCTGAAGATCTGCGATTTCGGCCTCGTTGTGGAGAAGATCATCGGCGCAGCCAAAACCAAAGGCGTAGTTGGGACCAGAAAATATATGGCCCCGGAGGTGAGAATTTATTAATTGGATTAATGCTATAGTTAATCTAAACCTTAATTACTTTACAATGCATTACCTATCTACATTTTACACATATTGAACTTATTTTGCAGGTTTTTCAGAAGAAGAAATATGGCGCCTCCGCAGACTGGTGGTCGTTTGGAGTCACTCTGTACCAGATGCTGGTGGGAAGGGTCCCAGTTCCATCATCACAGCCCAAGAGGGAGTACCGGGACTGCACCGTTCACAATGACTTCCCGTACCCAAGCTGGCTGCTAGCAGATCAGAAAGACATCCTCATGAAGGTGAGTGGATCACAAATGTCCTGATAAAGTGTGTGGCTATACAGGAACTTTTATAGACAATAAGGGACTGTAGTGCAGCAGATTCTGGAATGGGCAAAATATGGTTACTAAACTCAACAAAAACTTGGCTAAATACGTCAGGAAATTGGAATACAAAAACCATTTTTTATTTTTCTTTTGCTTTCTCAGCTTCTGCTTAAAGATCCAGAATGCCGGCTTGGGACGAATGGTGATATAAGAGTGCATCCTTTCTTCGGCATCTTGAACTGGGACCATTTGGAACAACGCAAACTCTGGCCCCCATACCTGCCTCTGGTGGTACGTGTAGCCATTACAAAATGCTTTAGATCCACTAAGTTCTAATATCACAACTTATTGCTCTTCAACATTAAAAAGTACTTAATAATGGTATAAGAACACATCCCGTCCACAAACAGAACCCCCACACACATGTAAATTTACTGTATATGATTTTTTCTTCCGAACCTTTGCTACATTTCCTTCCACCAATTAATCATTGCTAAGGAGCCCATCTAATGACAACTGACGAGCGCTTTGTTATTACGTACCTGCCGCCATAGTATACATTATGATGTGTGTTTGAAATCAAGGAACTTTTCGCTTTTTTCTTGCAGGACCCAACTGGAGATCTTCACCTCAGTTCCCAGGATATATCCTTTTCATTTGTAGAGGGGGCTAATTGTAACAAAAACAAAAAAAGTTGGGATTTGCCAGACCTGTCTTTTGTTAGCCCCAAATGGAGGGAATAAACATCCCTCCTTGTATCCAACATCTCAGATGGGAACAAATTCTCTTTTATTCAGGATTCAGCTTGAAGATCTTGCCTGAAAAGTCTCCTGTTGGATGACGACCAATAGTCCAGGATGTCACCTCCCTGCTTCATCTACCACCGCAGCAGAGCTGTCCACCACCACAGCAGAGCGCCTACCTCAACATCACAGCAACTCCACCTGCTGTCCACATCAGAGAAAACCACCTTCTACAGCTGTCCAACATCACTGCGCGGCAATTCCACCTGCTCTGTCCAACATCACTGCGCGGCAATTCCACCTGCTCTGTCCAACATCACTGCGCTGCAATTCCACCTGCTCTGTCCAACATCACTGCGCGGCAATTCCACCTGCTCTGTCCAACATCACTGCGCGGCAATTCCGCCTGCTGTCCAACATCATTGCCAAGCCTCTACTACAGCTGTCCAACACCACAGCACAGCCATTCCACACGCTGTCCAACATCACAGAAAAGCATTTAATGCAACACAACACCACAGAGAACTTCATTGCTGACAAACATCATTGTGCTGCACCTTGTCCTGCTGTTCAACAACTTAGCAGCGAGACTCCATCTGGCCTCTAACACATACCTCCCAACGTTTTACCCCCAGTGAATCGGGATGCAGGGGGGGTGGTGGGTGGGCGCATGCATAGTAGAGCTTACCTTTAAGCTCCGTCCCCCGGGGTCCCGATTCACAGAGGATAGAATGTTACTGCACATGCATTCTCCAGTGTTCCAAACACCAGAGAATATAATTAGAAGAAATGTGGTTCTGAATCCTGCTGTCCCATAGAGATCTTCCTCTGTCTTCTGTTTTTGGGAGAGAGCTAGAGTTCGGCAGGGAGATCGAGTGGCCGCACCCAAAGCAGGACAGCTGGGAGCCATGCAGTCTGCTGCCACCTGTCATACTGTGTCACAGACAGGCTTCCATGCTACGTAACATCAAAGTAGAGCATCCCTTGCTGTCCAACATCACACAAAAGTACCTACAACACAGCAGATCATCTCCCAGTCTACCAAATTACAAATAGTATTCCTACCCTACACAATGAAGTAGAGGGAAAAGGTCTATCCGCTTCTTAAAATGTGTTTCTTCTTTGTTCTAGATCCAGCGTGGACCACGGACAGAACTAAAGGGCACTGATTTATTTAAGAAGGTCTTTTGAGTTACTCTGTAAGTTATTAAACCTTCAAGAGGTTCGCTTTGTCTGGCAGCTGAAACTGTCCCTCTTCCTTCTATGTAGGTCTATGTGAGATTTTGTCAGAGTCGCCTGGTGCTTGAGGAATGAGCCCTTCAAACCGGAAAAATTTTGAATGAATTCTGTCTTTTATCTGTAAGTCTCTTGTCCCTCACTAAAGGTTATGGGTAGTTTAAAATAGTCTACATGTACTAACTTTCTCTTCTTTTCATATTTAGAATTCTGCATGGATTTACTCATTCTCCTATTCCATTATTGGTTCTTCAGAAACTTCTTCTGGGACCTACAAGTACAGTTGGTACAAGTAAGTAAATCTTCAGACTGTATTTGCTGTAAATACTTACTATTGAGATTAGAGATAGGAAATATTTAAATGTATACCTTATTTTAATTAATGTTTGGGCTACGGTTACTTGTCTATCTGGTATTTGGCATCTATTTCTTCTTTCTCTTAGATCAAGCACTGACCAAGTTAACCACATATACTCCTGGACTTAGTGCTACATGCAGGATGATCCGATGTACCATGGAACAAAACGAGCCAGTTGAATCATTTCAGAAGTTTTTCACTTTCATTGTAAGTTATGAAACCTATAAGAAGGTTATTACAAATTCTGCGGTTGCTCAGTCTGGCTGCTGAAACCATTCCTCTTCCTTTTGCACAGATCTTCAAACCTGCTTGGAAGATCTTGCGTCTGTGTCATATTCTCCTGGTGCCTGAGGAATGAACCCTTCACACTGGAAGTCTTTTGTCTGTGAGTCTCTTCTTTTTATTTGTCATAAACATGAAATTACCCAATAACTAGTTTTATTTAAAACCAACAAGCTAATTTTCCTTTACTAATTCCTCCCTCCTATTCTCCCATTGGTTCTTGTCTAGCGATGACTGTATCTTCAGGCCGTATATATGCTGTAAATTCAACTTATTTTGATTTGTGCATAGGATGAGATTTCATTTTAATGATCTTTTTTGTTACCTATGCCAGGTGTGATGCTCAGATGTGAATTTGTGTCAACTATCCTTAAAAGCCTGTTCCAAGTAGATCTGTAACAGGTCGGTATCTCCTGTCCCTAACATTTCTTACATGTAACAATTGTGTCTTGTTCCCCATTTCATCTTCTATGCATTCTGTGATCACTTGCCCTACATTGTTTGATCTTGTATTTGTCAGTTTGTCCACACTGTTCCTTAAACATCTCCTCTATCCAGTGGCGACTCTAGAAACAATATATAGGGGGGGCACACAAGATACCACAGTCAAACTGGGGGGGCATTAATAATTTCCACCATTAAATGATACCACTGAAAAAACACACACACACACACACACATATATATATATATATATATATATATAGCCAAAAGTAATGTGCTATGGAATGATACTTTTGTTATTGGACAATACAATACTTGATCATTCAACATTGGAAGCCTGAAGCCACAATTTAGTACGACTAATCCTTGAAATCCTTTAAACAACACAATACCTTAACTTTTGCACTAAATGATTTCAGGGCCTAATATTAGATCCTGCTGCTGATATATATATAAATATATACATAAATATTAGACCCTGCTGCCCATATATATTAATATTAGCCCCAGTTGCCGATATATATTAATATTAGTCCCTGCTGACGAGATATATATATATATATATATATATATATATATATAAATATTAGACCCTGCTGCCGATAGCAGGTATAGATCAACACATTAACACACAAACCCAGCTTTGCATGTATAGATCAATTTAAATTCACTTGTGATCTCAGCACTGAAGGTATATATCAAATAAACAGAATCAGACATATAAATCCTGTATTTGCAGGTATACAATAATAATATATGAAACGTAGCATCGCAGGTATAGATCAAATAAATACATGGAAACAGCATTGCAGGTATTAATCAACTGAACAAGACATACAAACCCTGTATTTGCAGGTATACATAAATAATGTATGGAAACATAGCATAGCAGATATGGATCTACAGAATAACACAGAAACCCAGCTTTGCAGGTATAGATCAATTGGAATTCACATAAAAACACAGCATTAAAGGTATATTTAAAACCCCCTAAATTACAGGCATAGATCACAGGTTGCACACCCAGATAACACACATACGATTTGCCATCTTTGTCCCATATACACCCGGCCTGTGCCATCTCGGTCCCCAAGGCTCAAATATCCTGCTAGTGCCATCTTTGCCCTTCCACAATTATACATCTATGATACACACAAACACATTAACTCATGCTCTCCCTCATTCAGACAATTCATCCACACATTAACTCATGCTCTCCCTCATTCAGACAATTCATCCATTTTAAGAAACTACGCCCCTTGGAGCTTCAAATGAGGGGCTACACGTATTTCTAGGACAAAAGTTGAGTGCACAAATAAAGATGGAATATGTCTCTTTGGCTAGAAAATATGTTTTTTCTATCCATAGCGACATGTTCATTTGTGTCTAGCGCACTCCATGTTTGTACTAGAAACACATACAGCCCCTCATTTGATGCGCCAAAGTGTGTAGTTCTTGCAAATGTGTACTTTTTGTGCCATAATTTAACTTCCTACACTAGCAGTAATGCCACGTCAAGGCTTCAACCCTAATTACTGATCATTCACACGCCTTTCATATCTCCATTCACTCGCAGAAGCACACACCATACTTTCCATAGATTCACTCACATAAGCACACACACCATTCTTTCCCCTTACAATCCCAAAGAAATGATGGTAAAGGGAGAAAAAAAAATCACTTTTACAGCAAAAATAAGTTTTGCAGTAAAAATGCAAGGCGCTCCAGGGATGAGATGGTTACTCACGTACCGCACAGGCTAAATGGCTGATTTTAATAATATTTGCAGTTCATCAGGATTTCAAAAATTGCCTCCCTCTACCGTTGGCTAAATTTAACCCCATGATCAAAGGGATCATGGGATTAAAAATTAGTATCGGCCATTTTTAAAAAGGGAATGTGACTTTTTATAGCTATATGATCACTGTGGTAACATTGCCTATCACAGTGATCATTTAGCTAGAATACTTAAACTTTTTTATTTTTTTTAAAGTTTAACTACTTTATGTTTAAATCATTTTTTTTACATTTTTTTTAACGTAATTTTTTAAAATTATTTTACAAGCTATATATCGTTGGAAAGGTGAGATAATTACCTTTCCAACGGTATATGTTGGAGGTCTGTAGCTGCTCAGATGCCTGAGATACAGGCATCTAAGCAGCATGCCCCCATACCTCTTTAACTGACAATTGTCAGTTATTAATAAAGTTGCGCGGTGACGTCATCGCGTCATTACGCGCGACGTCACCGGCCGGATCGGGTGGCCCCGGTGATGCCCTTCAGTGTGAGGGGCAGATCGCCGGGGCAGGTGGTGATGGAGGTCCACAGACCTCCATCAAGGTAAGATAGTGCTAGTGACGGCATGGTGCCGTCGTTAGCACCCGACTGTGACTGCTAGCGACGGCACCATGCCGTTGTTAGCAGTCAAGGGGACTGTCCTGGGTGGCTCCAATTTCGGCGGGGGGGCAACAGGGGGGGCAAGGAATATCCTAGGGGGGGCAATTGCCCCCCCTTGCCCCCCTGTAGCGACGCCACTGCCTCTATCCATTCTTCCCATAAGAACGTGTAATTTTCTTACCATGATTTTCCTGGCTTTCATAATCACAGGTTTCTTATTCTTGTTTTCTCCAGCTACCAGAGTGGCTTGAGATGTCTGGAAGATCTTTCATCCTTCAAGCTTCCTCTCCTGAAGATCTCTAGAACTTCAACTTCACGGCCAAAGCAAATTTATCTCCACTCATCAGACGCTGATCCTCTTCTTCTTGTCATTGACGATTAAACCTACAGCATGACACACATGTTACCATGTTGCAGTTCTTTAAACTATACAGCCCTATATAAGTAAACTCATTTAAACCCCTTAAGTTACCTGTACAGCATCCAATGTGTCATTTGCATACTTTATATATTATCTTGGTTTCACCCAGTTTAATAAAATCCTTTAACTTTATTTATATTTCAGTGATTACTAATGGATTCATTTAAACATTTCATTAATTGACTTTTATTTCTCCACATACTGTACACAATACATTCAAGCCTCTGTAAACAGTTACAGCAATGTTCTCTGTCAACTCACAAAGTGTTCCAAAATAACACACACAATGTAACGTTACTATTGTGTGTTATTTGCTTGTACAACATCTGCTTTCAAACTACCGTATTTGCTCGATTATAGGACGAGGTTTTTTTCAGAGCAAATGCTCTGAAAAATACCCCTCGTGTTATAATCGAGGTCGTCTTCTAATTAGACCTCAAAAAAATGTCTGCTGGGCCAGGCTGCTTACCGGTGCTTTGGTCCCGAGCAGCGTCTCTTCTATTAGCAGCAGGAAGCTAGCAGACTGTCACATAATTCTGCCTCCCCCTCCTTCCTCTGGGGGCCAGAGAAGTTGCTCGCACAGCCGGGCCCCTGCAGAAGTCTTCAAGTGAGAGAGCTGCAGTTCAGGTAAGGGGGTGGGGGAGGGTTTTTGTGATTAATGTGTGAAGTATGTGTGATTAATGGAATGAATGAGTATTTAAATGTTTGTGAATGAGTGTGTGTGTGATAGCATGGATGTGTAAGGGGGAGGGTGGTAGCATGGCATAGGGAGGCTGTACTCAAACTCCTATCATCCCCAGGTTCCAGCATGTACTGGCTGCCTTGGCTTGATAGGAGTTTGATTGCTGTTAGCAGTTATATATATATATATATATACCTCCAGAAATGCCTTTTAACCCCCTATATGCCACTCTGGCATATAGGGGGTTAAAAGGCATATCATGGGGCAGAGTGGCATATATGAGGGCATAAGACATTTCTGGAGGCAGACTGGCATATAGAGGGTTAAAAGGCACATCATGGGGCAGAGTGGCAAATAAAGGGGGATTAAGGCATTTCTGAGGGCAGAGTGGCAACCTTGGGGGCAGATGTGCATAACTGGGGAGAGGCAGGTTGGCAAATAAAAAGAAATAAAAAAATATATATTTTTCTCAATCATAGCTTTTATTAAATATGAAAAAATTGTTTACATGAATTAATATTTACTAGTAAAACTTTTTTTCCTATAGGGTAGTCTTATATTCAGGCTTTTTGTTTTTTTCCTAAATTAATATTTAGATTTTGGGGGGTCGTCTTATAATCAGGGTCGTCTTATAATCGGGCAAATACGGTTGTTATTTTTTAACTTTGACGTATTTGTTTTCCTGCAATAATAAGATATTGAGTGTGGGGCATGTGTTTCTACTCAAAGAAATCAAACCATGTATAACACAACTTAATACGACTTATATAAACGATAAATAGTACAAAAGTGAATGTACACAGCGCCTGATTAGCTGCATTTCCCTCTGTCTCAACCAGAAAAAAATTCAAAATCAAATTTACACCGATGGGCATAAAAGATTAAAATTTGGCACCTTCATTCTCATAACGTAGAATCTATATCCATATAGGAAAAAACAGAAACAAATATATAGTGCAATATGTTTAAATCATATCAACATATAGCACTTTATCTGATTAAAACTTATTGCACTATATATTTGTTTCGGTTTTTTTCCATCATGGTTCCATCAATAGTATAGATTTTTTTTTTGGCAAATGGGAGACGAGCCTTTGTTTTGTTTTTGGTCAGGAGTGCATTAAAACATTAAAACGTGTCTCTGGACTGTGAGCCTCTGCCAGAATACGCCACGGGCTGTATATACAATAAGGATGTTTAGCCTTGAAGAAAAGTGGGTTATTTATGGCAGTGGCACTAAAGTCTTAATAACTAAAAATCCAATTCCTCATTTACCTAAATGTCCCTCTAAGACATTGGTTCCCCACGTGCGGTATGAAAAGGAGCCAGGGTGCTTCTCAAGTACATTGGCTGCTTGGCTTCTACGGCTTGTCATTAACTTAAAATGTGGGAAAGAAAATTAAACTAAACAAGTTAATAAAAAAGTTTAATTTCATCTAATTCCTCCAAATGAAAAGATAGCTCTGCAGGCAGGAATAGTTGCCGCAGTTCCACTGATAGCCAGCAGGTGGTGCTCCTAAACCTATAAGTATTCAGCATAGAGACACACTTTATAATATAGTACCTGAAGAAGAGACCGAGAGTCTCTATAACATGCTTTTTATTTCTACGGCTACAACTCCACACCTTATACTTCATAATGAGCATAAGCTGTTTGTTTATATGCCTTTGGCACGAGAGTTAATGTAAGGAAGTTCTACTTCACTGAGAGGAACAGCCTTCCAGCAGAAGTGGTAGAGGCTGATACACCGAGGGAAGTTAAATATGCATGGGCTAGGCATATAACTCCTGAATGTAAGACCAACGACTGATTAAGGTTTGATTCTTTACAGCAGGAGAAACGGGCAGACTAGACGGGGGCCAATCTGCCGGCAAATTCTAGTTTTCTCAGTTAATAGAGCACCCATGTATTTGAATATACAATCCACCTGTCTGTGTAGGGATAGGGTAAGCATATACGGATTTATGCCAAGACGTATGCCAAGTATTTTTACATACATTATACGATATGTAAGATTATATCATAGTATCTAGAAGAAATTTGTAAAATACCCAATAGCACTAATATGCTTTTTTAATGACATTTGAAGATTAATAAAACCCATTTGGGCATTGTTATACACATTATAAAGTGTGAAGCACACAAAACCAGACAGACTTCTATTAAGTATTTCTGTATCAATACGTAGAACCCAAGCCCTGTGAATTCCCTGTGTCCAGAAATATGTTTCATTTCTGCAGTTAAGTGTCTTTTCCAGCAGGTGGCGCGTCTTTGCTAACAGAACTATTTTCCGAAAAATAAGATTTTTTCCAGTGTTTTCCCTAAAGTTCAATAATGACAAACAATTTCAATAGGGAAAGATGGTTGTTTTATAAAGAGATATAATATGTGACCCAGGCAGCATCTCGAATCTCCCCCCACAACCTACTCCTTGTCCTAATCCAGCACCTCGTCTCAGAAGGATGTATTCTGCCCGGTAGAGGAGATAGTGGGGGCTTTGCTGACTTGGCACAGACCACCAAAACGTAACTGGACTGGTTACCCAGGAGAGATCTCTGAGCTCACCAACTGGATCTAATGTTTTTATGTTCACACAGTGAGCACCTGATCTGTTGCTCCAACTGAGTACGGAGCTATACCGGCCAACAGCCTACCGGGCATTTGCCTGGCGTGCCAGAGGGCCACTCCAGGCCTGACAGTTGGTAGGTATGAGTAGGCTCCATGCTAACTGTGGCTTAAAAAGATACACATCACTGATGAGCCAAGCATCTATTATACCTGCGTGTTACTTACAGGAGATAATCCATTCCATCTCTATGGTTTCATTTTGACGGTTTTTACATTTTTTGGCACCGGTACGAGGGTTCCTATATCATAACCCCATTGAAAGACAGCTTCGGCGGAGGCTTCCTAGTGTTTCTTAATAGCTCGGGTGGTAGCAGGTGAAGAACTAATTGAATTTGACAGTAAAATGAAACAAAGCATCTGCCAAAAGCGGGCTTGCTGGAAAGAAAATGAAGTCTCCAGTAGAGTGTTCCGTTACAGAAAGTCTCCGGAGAGTGTATTTAGTGACATATTTTGCCCACAATGATTATGTTTTCTTCTCGGCTTCAATTAAGACCTTGTTATTGATGGAGCTACAAGCAGCTGATGCCACGGTTTGTGCATTTGATGCAAAATACCGCAACATTGTAGCAGCCAGACAGTCTAGGCGCACGCAGGGCTGAGGTTGAGCTTTTACGACGTTCAAGAAGAGAAATTTCTTTCTACTAAATCGAGAGAGAGAACAAAATGAGTGACGGAGAAGTCTGACGCGGCCTCATCCTTCTACGTGGTTCCACCAGACAATTCTTAGCACGTTGCCCAAACATATAAAGTATCAATGACTTGGTAACATGTGACTTAGAACAATCCACAAATAGTGTTCGGAACCTCTAGAACTTAATGACCGCCCTTCACTAGAAGCCACCGGGATAGAGTTATGAAGAGCGTTCTATATGTGGAGCAGTTACCATGGAAATAGACAGAATGTTCCTCTGATTGCAACACATTTTCAGGGTTGGATCAGAAGAGTGTGTCATAGAGATGGACCAACTTACCCCTCTAGTGTTCATAAAAGTAACATTACACACGATCCATACTACTATTTGAATGCTGAAACCCCGCCAAGAAATAATTCATGTAAAAATTGTCCTTATTAATATATTTTTAGCTGGGAAAGCTTAACTGTCATGTGATACAAAAGGCTTACCACGATTGGACAATAAACCTAGCAGACTCGCACCTGAAGGAGGAGAACGTCCCGGGATTCATCCCATCGCAAAAAACAGGCAATGTTTCAACCTTCGTCAAAGCTTTAGAACCTTGATGATCTTGTGCTATGGGCCGACATTGTAGACAACATGCGCAGGCATACAATGTATCAGTTCATCAACTGCGCTTTATCAACGCTCTATTTACAGGGTCCTGGGAGGACCAAAAGACTCAAGGAGCAGGTTAGAGAGATGGGCAATTGATTTTTTTGCTAATTTCCATCTTGTAATCTCCAAGTAACGGATCAATACGAGACTGATAGAAGAAATTAGAATGCGCGTCCTAGCACCATGGCCGCGCTATTTATCACAGAGCAGATGGCCCGTGCCAGATCTATCTTTATTCCAAATAAATTAAATTGCATTTCCTCCGAGTAATTTTTCACCGGCGTGGCCTGCTTTTCTTAGTTTGCTTGAAAGACGGGCCTCCGCATCTACTAGTGACAGGCTATCCGTGGGTGGAAATTGGCAAACATTCATTCCTTAGAAGTATAGCGGTTTCCCGTTAGACAATCTGCAGTCTCTATATACGCTCTAATGGAGTCTGTATTGTATAGTTTTTGCCCAAAAAAAGTATTTTCGAGCGGGGGTTTGATTAGAAAGAATTAAACATTATGGTTAAAAAACAGGAACTATTTCTCGTGATTAAGCCGAGGAGAGTCAGAGGGCGAGGGGCTGATGAAGGCGAGCCCTAAGGGCAGCAGAATTTGCTAAAGAGTGCGGCTGTATGAAGAGCGACATGATGAAGAGTGCGATGAAGGCCACTTGACTCGGGTAATCCAACGACCCCTCACCCCGATGAGAAACCTCAATGGACTCCATCGACAGCAACGCCCAGCACCTGCACAGCGTTACGGAGGCCGAGAACCTCCCTGCAGCCTCCAAAGTCTTATCTACGTCCACTCACCATCCTTGTGACCTTCTTACCCCAGAGGAGAAGACGGCTAAGATCCCACAGCAGGCGAGACCCCCTGCAGCTGCATTTCTAACCACCAAGACTAATAAGCAATTAACTTAGAATTAGCCTTAAAAATGTTTTTTCCCCGGTTATTTTTATCATTAAGGGCAGGTGTCTAAACATGTCACCTTTCCTGAATTACAGATCGCTAATAAAACAAGCTACAAAGGCAAAAACATACGTAAAAACGGCGGATCGGGAAGAGGTCTGATGCATACTGGGAAGATTAGGGGTACCATGGAAGCAGGATCTGCACGATTATTCCCCCTCATTAGGTTATCTCTCCCATATTGTTAAGCTGCTGATTGCTGTGGATTGGGTCAGACAGCCATTGTGAGAAATTGTGGGAGGAAATTGATTAAAAGATGCTCTTTTCTGCCACAACCAAACAAATCTAATCAAATCTAATTTTTTTATAGTAAATTCTAGAGGTAATGTGTGTGTATATATATATATATATAAATACACATGCACATATACACACACATAATATGTAATTATATCTCGTGAAATGTAATATTATAGTATATTATAGTATATTTATATATATATATATATTTTACAATGTGAATACACTTATTTATATATATATATATATATAACATTTGAATATATATATAATGTGTATATATATATATACATATAAATATATGTTATTAAGTCAGTCTTTTTTGTTTTTTTATATAATAATAATAGGGAAATCGGCAATTGCCCCCCCCCCAGCCATTAGAATCCAATTTTCTTTATTTCGGTCTCAAACAAAATGAATAATTTTGAAAGGCTGGAGGACGCTGCCAGAGCGGCCATAATGAAAGAGAGGTCGGGTGTTTTCAAAGAAGAATATATATTTGTAAGGGCCAGGGCTGAATTGTTAAATGCCATTTAATAGGCAAGCGACAGCAGGAAACGGACTAATCTTTATAGAGCGCTGATTAGTAAGTAAGGCTTCCCGGGTGATAATTAGTATTGCTCTGGCCAAGTTCCAGCATCTGACGGCGGCATCCACGGCGTAACGGTTAATTGCCAGACACTTTTAACTGTCGTTAAATGTCACCATTTTATTTCCACGGCCAGAGCATGTGGTGAAATTTTTTGGGGGGAACAAAATGACCCCAAGGGTGAGTTTAACTCTTTAGCAATGCGTTGCATTCAAGCAGGGCCCTCAAAGGGTTAATCAAGATAATATCTTTCTCTTGTTCTACATAGAATGACTCAAAATTGTCTCGATTTCTCTGGAAATTACCTGGCTTCAATTCTTATCATGCTTGCCAACATGTCAAAAGGTCACTTTACTGACAGAGGGACTGGCCAAACAAAACATGGGACAATTGGTAGGTACATAAAAGAAAATAACAGGACTAGACGATCTATGTTTCTATGCATTTTTGGGGACAAAACTGTTCAATTAAGAACCTAAACATGTTTGATTTAATGTAACGGAGATGCAGCTCATCACACCTTGACAGCCATCACTACTAAAGAATAAAAACCTACAAGTCAAAACAGCCCAATCCGTCTCAATGTAAAACAATAAAAAAACCTTATAAGCGCCGTAGACCTTTTTTTTTTTTATCCGTAAACATCTGCCCCAGGGGTCTGTTCCTCAGAAAAGCAAGGAATTACGTTACGGTGTTTTCATCCGCACTCCGAACGAAGCGGTTGCTTTTGCGAGGTACGAGCGACCATTGCTGGGTTAGCCGACGACTCTGTGCCTCCAGTTGGCGTTAAATCAACCCCCCGTCGTGCCTAATCCTGTGCAAAGAACGTCGCTGAAGTCTGGAACGCCGAGGTATAATTCCGACTTTTTTTTTCTTATCAATTCTAAGAAATTGCTCGGAGCAATCAGACTTCTCTCAGCCAAAAAGTACATTAGTCAGTGACAAAGACCGGCGCGCCACTTAATCAGAAGGCGCTGTGATTGATAGCGCGTCGATGCGGCCTTTAATCAGGGATGCGCTATTCAGATTTCCAGCCATTAAACCGGCCAATCTATATGATCGCGCCGGCTCGACGGTTCATTTGTCACATTCGTCAAACACGGGGCTTTTAAACCGCTTGCCGACAGCGGTACCGGCCAGCATCTTATTTCGCGTCACATTGTCAGATTTTTTTCTATTTTTTCTACTAAATAGGATGGAACCTTAAAAAAAAATAGATCGATTGTGAAATAATGTAGATTAGTAAAAAGTAATTTTAAGACAGAGAATCGCGCACATTGTCACTTAACTGTGAAAAGCACCAATTGTTCCTTTAAAGGAAATAGCTTGCATTCTATCCCCTATTAACTCATAAATAAGGATTTTGACCCAAAATGAATTTTTACTCCCAAAATTGGGGAAACAAATTAGAGTGCAGATAGAGGGGCGGAGAGCTGCGCAAGCAGCAGTGATGATGGGAGAGAGTGAGCGTGTGTGTATGGTGTTTGAGTGTACGTGTGTAAGTGTATGGTGTTAGCATGAATGTGTGAATGTCAGCATATGGTGTCGGGGTGAGCTTAAGGTTTGTGGTGCGAGAGAGAGGGGAGAGATATGTTAGTTTGTATGTGTAAGTGTACGCTGTTAGAATGAGTGGGTGCTAGAGTGAGTTTGCGTGTTAGTATGTGTGTGCGTGTTTTGGTTACAGAGTGTGGGAGGCTGCTGTCACTAGGGGTCAATAAACCTAGGCTCACCCCTGGCGCGGTCCAAGCTTGCTTCTATATCTGTCAATATAGTAATCTGGGTCTAAACTGCTAGCTTTAACAACTATTTGGCAAACCGGTGGCCAAAGATATGAGGTGTGAGCGTCTTTGGACTACAGGGGTCACTTTAATACCCTCAACACAACCTTCTCCAGAAGCTCTCTGGGGTGAAGGTACTGATCAATGCGCTGAGGCCACGTTACAAGAAGGTCGCATGTCCATCCGGCTTCTAAATAAATTCTCTTTGCTTCAGTCGATCGCACAACCTGAACAATGAGGGATTTCATAATTACTTCACGCTACTCAATTAAAAATACATTAAGGTGCGAGATCTCTTCCACAAATCCCCTGAGGAGGGCAATTTGTGATTAAAGCATGCATCTACATATGGAAAGGTCACTTTGCCGACTGTGCCGTACATCAGTAATATAATGACGGAGAGGGGGGGGTGCACACGCTGGGTTCAGGGAAGATGAAGGCGTAATATATTATGATTTTTAATAAGAATAAGGGCATTTTGATCATAATGAAAATATTCAGCAGAATTCTGGAAGTCTGGCACTTGAGGTTATTAGCGTTGGGAAACTTCACTTTGTATCTATTACTTAAACATGGGATAAAGGAGATTTATTACCTGAACCTGTTCTAGATACCCTACTTTCACACCCCCTAACATTACAGGCGTGCAAAGTGGGACATCTGTGTTGGGGGGCTTCGCAAGAGGTGGAGAGGGGCAAGAAGAAGTGGGTAGTTCCAGAGAAGCAGCCACCTTATCCTCACCTCACTCGGTTTCAGAACGGCATGAGGAGACCAGCAGCAATGGAGGTCTGTTCTACAACCTCAATTAATTGTAAAGGCTCCCTGATCTGGTCTGTGGCGATCACAACATCTCCCTGACAGGTCCATGACAAAAGCAGGACAGTGCCCAGAAATCAGGACTTTCCTGTGAAGTCTGGGACTGTTGGGAGGTATGTACATTGTATATTATTTAAATATATTTTCAGTATGTTTAATGCTAAAACACCTACATTTCCATAAAACATTCCATCTGTGGAACTCCCAATGTTTACTTAGAGCTCCATTTGGGGTTTGCGCATGCAGAACTGCAAGCGGCCTCTATAGTTAGGACATCTGCCATGACACGGCACAATCGGAGTAGTTACGACTGTTGGCAGCTATACTTCCTGGCTGCTGGTCTTACTACTGAGCCTTGCCCTAAAACTGGACATTAGACCCCGGAGAGACATCTCCACCATGTGACACCTTTCCGTGACAGATCCCATTCCGAGACTCCTCCACAGACGCGGGCAGTGATCGCTGTACGCAGAGTGCAGATGATTTATTGGACGGTCTCACAATGTATAATGAAAAATTAAAGTAGTTCATCATATTACAGATGACTCTGATATTAATTCCAACTCATTCCGATAAACAAATAGATCATTAATCTACCATTCATGGTGAAGCCATTAACAAAGTCACACAAGCCCAAAATATATCATCCTGCGTCATTTGCATTTAATAATTACTTATATCCTTAGAATCTTATATTTTTGTCCACTAAAACAACCAGTCTAAAAAAGTCAATAAAGAAATGAAGTGCCAATAATGAAGGCATAATTCTGTATATTACCCTGTATGATGTAGCACAAGAAAAAAAGAAATTTGTGACATGTATATGTTCTGTTATACACTGGTCAGTGATGGTCTCATCTTCAATGGAGTTCAATCTCATACAACAGACAAATTTTAGGGCTCTCCTAAGTTGTCAGACGGACAACCACCGACTGCAAAGGTTCTAAACATCTCAAAACTACTCAACTTTGACCAAATATTAGGGAAATATACGGAACTATACAAGAGCTCCAGGACCTATTTCGCTTCTCCATGGTGGCCTCTGAGCTCTTTGTAAAAGCTTTGTTGGAGAAGATGAGATGTTTCCTTCTAAAACTCATACTCTTGGAGCAGGTGGTGTTATTCCAAGGAAGGAGGAAAGGATAATATCTAGAAACATTGTTTCGGGATTTGCTGAAAATTCTGTTACTTTAGAAATATCCCAGCAGAGCAGCTTCTCTATTCCGCTCTCCCCGCGCGTCAGATATTGGAAGGGAGAGATTTATTGGATTAGATGTGAAGTATCAAGCCAGTAAAAATGATTGTCTGTGTCTATTACAGTAACAAAAAGTGCAGTGAAGTATATTACAAGTAGGTAATGAAGTATCTTGCAGAAACGTGGCTCATTCCGATACAAAACCAAAAGAGTAATTATCGTCTCCGAGCCAAACATCTTTCTTTCTTAGTTTAAGCCAGTAACAGCTCCAGATTTTTATCTTATTTTATTTATTTATTTTTTAATTGAAAATGTTTGATTGGCTGAAATAGTGTTTAATGGAGTCATCACGGCGTTAACTGCCACGCTTCATAATTTTAAATAGTCTTCAGTTAGCTAAAACATCAATTTCAATTTTAAGTAAGTCACTTAAAGCCCGGCTTAATCTTGCTGAAATGGATTTTTGTTTAAAAAAAACCTCCAAAAGGTAAAAAGTAAGATTTCATAAATGGATATTTCGGTTCTGTTTCATTTCTGGCTTGAAAAGTCGCGCAGAATACACGGAAAACAAAATGATTCCTTTTTGGTGCAAAGTTTCAATGTTGATCTTATCACCATGGCAACCATTGACCTGGTTCTTCTGCTTAGACCATTCCTATGGTTGCTATGGTGATAGACCTGATAGAACATTCCATTGGTTCCAACGTTCCAAATGTAGCAGTTGCTCTCAGTACGTTGATCAAATTAAACTGACCCGTTATGGTCTGTATCTTGAACATGGTGTGGTTTGTGCGTTCGATTGCGAACATAATCTCTAGGTAGAGGTCGGCTTCATTTGCCTTTCGTCCTCCACTACGTTTTCCAAATCCAACAAGTAATAAAAGCATCATGAAGGTGCAGAGGCACCCCACGATTATCAGAAGAGTATCTAACATCTTCTCACTCGCCTGCTCTGCCGAGCAATGAGAAGTGTCTGAGTTTCATCTGCTTTATATAACCTCCTATGATGACATCACAGAGGCTGATGATGCAATAGTGGGCGTGGCTGCATCAAGTGGGCGGGGTCTAAATCATTTCACTTCCAACCACAAATGAGACAAGTCCCTTAAAGCCTGGCTTAATCTTACAGAAATGGATTTTTGTTTAATAAAAAAAACCAAAAGGTTAAAAGTAATATTTCATAAATGGATATTTCGGTTCTGTTTCATTTCTGGCTTGAAAAGTCGCGCAGAATACACGGAAAACAAAATGATTCCTTTTTGGTGCAAAGTTTCAATGTTGATCTTATCACCATGGCAACCATTGACCTGGTTCTTCTGCTTAGACCATTCCTATGGTTGCTATGGTGATAGACCTGATAGAACATTCCATTGGTTCCAACGTTCCAAATGTAGCTGTTGCTCTCAGTACGTTGATCTTGCCCTTGATCAAATTAAACTGACCCGTTATCTTAGAACATTAACTGAGAATTGATAAATATCATACGTTATTTGTGGGAAATAATAATATTTTTAAATAAACAGCATGAACTATACTAAATGTTAACAGAATTTTATTGACACGTTAAATTGGAAGTTCAGTTTACAGATAACATGAAAATCCTCTGGTGGAGGTCAGTGTAGGATGATGGTCTTGGACTCCATGGTGTAGCCAGCGAGACAAACAGGCAGATGATGCAATAATAGGCGTGGCTGAATCAAGTGGGCGGGGCCTAAATCATTTCAGTTCCAACCACAAATGAGACAAGTCGTTGGCAAAGCAGGCTCAGGAGGGCCAACCACATATCCATACATGCGTGGTAGAGCAGCTTGTCAGCGTAACTACCAACATGTCAAGATCATGTCACAGGTGCAATCTCACCTCTCAAAGTCCCTCAAATAAATATAAAATATATTTTCTCCATTTGAGTTTTTCCTCATATTACTACGGCATTTAATTCCACCATCTAAGCGTGCCGACCCTGGCATATGTTGTGTACAGTCACCTACATAGACCTCATGTTCAATCTACATGTATGTACAAACACATGTATGGGATACATTTATAAAGGCCTTTTAAGAAAATTTTGTTTCTGTTCCTTTCTTTCTTTTAACTTGATTTGTTAGATATTGGGACATACTGGGGGAAAATGTTTTATGTAAATACAAAAAGGAGCACATGGGAGAAGACAATACCTGAGTCTAAGTAGCAATAGGTAATATCTATAATGCTGGAAGTGAAAAGTTATCCTAGGATGAGTGATGTTATTAAGGTGAGGGTATTAAACATGCATGGGATAGACATACGGCTCCTGAATCTAAGACAAGACCAACGACTGATTAAGGTTTGAGTCTTTACAGCAGAAGAAACGGGCGAGTAGACGGGGGCCGAATGGGGCCGATCTGTCGGCAGGTTCCATGATTCTATAATATTAGATTTAAAAGAGCAAAATGCGCTATGCGTTGCTTTGAGACCCTTTGTATCATATTTGTTCAACATTGTGGCTTCACAGAGTCACCTGTTAACCGCTACAATGTAGCAAAATAATGAAAGCATAATTCTGTATATTATGCTGTATGATGTAGCAAAAGGAAAAAAGAATGCATGCAATTTGTGACATGTATATGTTCTGTTACACACACACACACTTTTTACGTAAAAAGTCTGTAAGGGGAGGCCAAGGAACGGTTGGAGCCTCTCGAAAAAAACAAGACTCCCCCTGAAAATGTTTGATTGGCTGAAATAGTTTTTAATGGAGTCATCATGGCATTAACTGCCACGCTTCATAATTTTAAATAGTCTTCAGTTAGCTAAAACATCAATTTCAATTTTAAGTAAGTCACTTAAAGAACGGCTTAATCTTGCTGAAATTGATTTTTGTTTAAAAAAACCTCCAAAAGGTAAAAAGTAAGATTTCATAAATGGATATTTCGGTTCTGTTTCATTTCTAGCTTCCAAAGTCGCGCAGAATACACAGAAAACAAAATGATTCCTTTTTGGTGCAAAGTTTCAATGTTGATCTTATCACCGTGGCAACCATTGACTTGGTTCTTCTGCTTAGACCATTCCTATGGTTGCTATGGTGATAGAACTGATAGAACATTCCATTGGTTCCAACGTTCCAAACGTAGCAGTTGCTCTCAGTACGTTGATCAAATTAAACTGACCCGTTATGGTCTGTATCTTGAACATGGTGTGGTTTGTGCGTTCGATTGCGAACATAATCTCTAGGTAGAGGTCGGCTTCATTTGCCTTTCGTCCTCCACTACGTTTTCCTAATCCAACAAGTAATAAAAGCATCATGAAGGTGCAGAGGCACCCCACGATTATCAGAAGAGTATCTAACATCTTCTCACTCGCCTGCTCTGCTGAGCAATGAGAAGTGTCTGAGTTTCACCTGCTTTATATAACCTCCTATGATGACATCACAGAGGCTGATGATGCAATAGTGGGCGTGGCTGCATCAAGTGGGCGGGGTCTAAATCATTTCACTTCCAACCACAAATGAGACAAGTCCCTTAAAGCCTGGCTTAATCTTACAGAAATGGATTTTTGTTTAATAAAAAAAAAAACAAAAGGTTAAAAGTAATATTTCATAAATGGATATTTCGGTTCTGTTTCATTTCTGGCTTGAAAAGTCGCGCAGAATACACGGAAAACAAAATGATTCCTTTTTGGTGCAAAGTTTCAATGTTGATCTTATCACCATGGCAACCATTGACCTGGTTCTTCTGCTTAGACCATTCCTATGGTTGCTATGGTGATAGACCTGATAGAACATTCCATTGGTTCCAACGTTCCAAATGTAGCTGTTGCTCTCAGTACGTTGATCAAATTAAACTGACCCGTTATCTTAGAACATTAACTGAGAATTGATAAATATCATACGTTATTTGTGGGAAATAATAATATTTTTAAATAAACAGCATGAACTATACTAAATGTTAACAGAATTTTATTGACACGTTAAATTGGAAGTTCAGTTTACAGATAACATGAAAATCCTCTGGTGGAGGTCAGTGTAGGATGATGGTCTTGGACTCCATGGTGTAGCCAGCGAGACAAACAGGCAGATGATGCAATAATAGGCGTGTCTGAATCAAGTGGGCGGGGCCTAAATCATTTCAGTTCCAACCACAAATGAGACAAGTCGTTGGCAAAGCAGGCTCAGGAGGGCCAACCACATATCCATACATGCGTGGTAGAGCAGCTTGTCAGCGTAACTACCAACATGTCAAGATCATGTCACAGGTGCAATCTCACCTCTCAAAGTCCCTCAAATAAATATAAAATATATTGTCTCCATTTGAGTTTTTCCTCATATTACTATGGCATTTAATTCCACCATCTAAGCGTGCCGACCCTGGCATATGTTGTGTACAGTCACCTACATAGACCTCATGTTCAATCTACATGTATGTACAAACACATGTATGGGATACATTTATAAAGGCCTTTTAAGAAAATTTTGTTTCTGTTCCTTTCTTTTTTTTAACTTGATTTGTTAGATATTGGGACATACTGGGGAAAATGTTTTATGTAAATACAAAAAGGAGCACATGGGAGAAGACAATACCTGAGTCTAAGTAGCAATAGGTAATATCTATAATGCTGGAAGTGAAAAGTTATCCTAGGATGAGTGATGTTATTAAGGTGAGGGTATTAAACATGCATGGGATAAACATACGGCTCCTGAATCTAAGACAAGACCAACGACTGATTAAGGTTTGAGTCTTTACAGCAGGAGAAACGTGCGAGTAGACGGGGGCCGAATGGGGCCGATCTGTCGGCAGGTTCCATGATTCTATAATATTAGATTTAAAAGAGCAAAATGCGCTATGCGTTGCTTTGAGACCCTTTGTATCATATTTGTTCAACATTGTGGCTTCACAGAGTCACCTGTTAACCGCTACAATGTAGCAAAATAATGAAAGCATAATTCTGTATATTATGCTGTATGATGTAGCAAAAGGAAAAAAGAATGCATGCAATTTGTGACATGTATATGTTCTGTTACACACACACACACTTTTTACGTAAAAAGTCTATAAGGGGAGGCCAAGGAACGGTTGGAGCCTCTCGAAAAAAACAAGACTCCCCCTGAAAATGTTTGATTGGCTGAAATAGTTTTTAATGGAGTCATCACGGCGTTAACTGCCACGCTTCATAATTTTAAATAGTCTTCAGTTAGCTAAAACATCAATTTCAATTTTAAGTAAGTCACTTAAAGCCCGGCTTAATCTTGCTGAAATGGATTTTTGTTTAAAAAAAACCTCCAAAAGGTAAAAAGTAAGATTTCGTAAATGGATATTTCGGTTCTGTTTCATTTCTAGCTTCCAAAGTCGCGCAGAATACACAGAAAACAAAATGATTCCTTTTTGGTGCAAAGTTTCAATGTTGATCTTATCACCGTGGCAACCATTGACTTGGTTCTTCTGCTTAGACCATTCCTATGGTTGCTATGGTGATAAAACTGATAGAACATTCCATTGGTTCCAACGTTCCAAACGTAGCAGTTGCTCTCAGTACGTTGATCAAATTAAACTGACCCGTTATGGTCTGTATCTTGAACATGGTGTGGTTTGTGCGTTTGATTGCGAACATAACCTCTAGGTAGAGGTCGGCTTCATTTGCCTTTCGTCCTCCACTACGTTTTCCTAATCCAACAAGTAATAAAAGCATCATGAAGGTGCAGAGGCACCCCACGATTATCAGAAGAGTATCTAACATCTTCGCACTCGCCTGCTCTGCTGAGCAATGAGAAGTGTCTGAGTTTCACCTGCTTTATATAACCTCCTATGATGACATCACAGAGGCTGATGATGCAATAGTGGGCGTGGCTGCATCAAGTGGGCGGGGTCTAAATCATTTCACTTCCAACCACAAATGAGACAAGTCCCTTAAAGCCTGGCTTAATCTTACAGAAATGGATTTTTGTTTAATAAAAAAAAAAACAAAAGGTTAAAAGTAATATTTCATAAATGGATATTTCGGTTCTGTTTCATTTCTGGCTTGAAAAGTCGCGCAGAATACACGGAAAACAAAATGATTCCTTTTTGGTGCAAAGTTTCAATGTTGATCTTATCACCATGGCAACCATTGACCTGGTTCTTCTGCTTAGACCATTCCTATGGTTGCTATGGTGATAGACCTGATAGAACATTCCATTGGTTCCAACGTTCCAAATGTAGCTGTTGCTCTCAGTACGTTGATATTGCCCTTGATCAAATTAAACTGACCCGTTATCTTAGAACATTAACTGATAATTGCTAAATATCACACGTTATTTGTGGGAAATAATAATATTTTTAAATAAACAGCATGAACTATACTAAATGTTAACAGAATTTTATTGACACGTTAAATTGGAAGTTCAGTTTACAGATAACATGAAAATCCTCTGGTGGAGGTCAGTGTAGGATGATGGTCTTGGACTCCATGGTGTAGCCAGCGAGACAAACAGGCAGATGATGCAATAATAGGCGTGGCTGAATCAAGTGGGCGGGGCCTAAATCATTTCAGTTCCAACCACAAATGAGACAAGTCGTGGGCAAAGCAGGCTCAGGAGGGCCAACCACATATCCATACATGCGCGGTAGAGCAGCTTGTCAGCGTAACTACCAACATGTCAAGATCATGTCACAGGTGCAATCTCACCTCTCAAAGTCCCTCAAATAAATATAAAATATATTGTCTCCATTTGAGTTTTTCCTCATATTACTATGGCATTTAATTCCACCATCTAAGCGTGCCGACCCTGGCATATGTTGTGTACAGTCACCTACATAGACCTCATGTTCAATCTACATGTATGTACAAACACATGTATGGGATACATTTATAAAGGCCTTTTAAGAACATTTTGTTTCTGTTCCTTTCTTTTTTTTTAACTTAATTTGTTAGATATTGGGACATACTGGGGAAAATGTTTTATGTAAATACAAAAAGGAGCACATGGGAGAAGACAATACCTGAGTCTAAGTAGCAATAGGTAATATCTATAATGCTGGAAGTGAAAAGTTATCCTAGGATGAGTGATGTTATTAAGGTGAGGGTATTAAACATGCATGGGATAGACATACGGCTCCTGAATCTAAGACGAGACCAACGACTGATTAAGGTTTGAGTCTTTACAGCAGGAGAAACGTGCGAGTAGACGGGGGCCGAATGGGGCCGATATGTCGGCAGGTTCCATGATTCTATAATATTAGATTTAAAAGAGCAAAATGCGCTATGCGTTGCTTTGAGACCCTTTGTATCATATTTGTTCAACATTGTGGCTTCACAGAGTCACCTGTTAACCGCTACAATGTAGCAAAATAATGAAAGCATAATTCTGTATATTATGCTGTATGATGTAGCAAAAGGAAAAAAGAATGCATGCAATTTGTGACATGTATATGTTCTGTTACACACACACACACTTTTTACGTAAAAAGTCTATAAGGGGAGGCCAAGGAACGGTTGGAGCCTCTCGAAAAAAACAAGACTCCCCCTGAAAATGTTTGATTGGCTGAAATAGTTTTTAATGGAGTCATCACGGCGTTAACTGCCACGCTTCATAATTTTAAATAGTCTTCAGTTAGCTAAAACATCAATTTCAATTTTAAGTAAGTCACTTAAAGCCCGGCTTAATCTTGCTGAAATGGATTTTTGTTTAAAAAAAACCTCCAAAAGGTAAAAAGTAAGATTTCGTAAATGGATATTTCGGTTCTGTTTCATTTCTAGCTTCCAAAGTCGCGCAGAATACACAGAAAACAAAATGATTCCTTTTTGGTGCAAAGTTTCAATGTTGATCTTATCACCGTGGCAACCATTGACTTGGTTCTTCTGCTTAGACCATTCCTATGGTTGCTATGGTGATAAAACTGATAGAACATTCCATTGGTTCCAACGTTCCAAACGTAGCAGTTGCTCTCAGTACGTTGATCAAATTAAACTGACCCGTTATGGTCTGTATCTTGAACATGGTGTGGTTTGTGCGTTTGATTGCGAACATAATCTCTAGGTAGAGGTCGGCTTCATTTGCCTTTCGTCCTCCACTACGTTTTCCTAATCCAACAAGTAATAAAAGCATCATGAAGGTGCAGAGGCACCCCACGATTATCAGAAGAGTATCTAACATCTTCTCACTCGCCTGCTCTGCTGAGCAATGAGAAGTGTCTGAGTTTCACCTGCTTTATATAACCTCCTATGATGACATCACAGAGGCTGATGATGCAATAGTGGGTGTGGCTGCATCAAGTGGGCGGGGTCTAAATCATTTCACTTCCAACCACAAATGAGACAAGTCCCTTAAAGCCTGGCTTAATCTTACAGAAATGGATTTTTGTTTAATAAAAAAAAACCAAAAGGTTAAAAGTAATATTTCATAAATGGATATTTCGGTTCTGTTTCATTTCTGGCTTGAAAAGTCGCGCAGAATACACGGAAAACAAAATGATTCCTTTTTGGTGCAAAGTTTCAATGTTGATCTTATCACCATGGCAACCATTGACCTGGTTCTTCTGCTTAGACCATTCCTATGGTTGCTATGGTGATAGACCTGATAGAACATTCCATTGGTTCCAACGTTCCAAATGTAGCTGTTGCTCTCAGTACGTTGATATTGCCCTTGATCAAATTAAACTGACCCGTTATCTTAGAACATTAACTGATAATTGCTAAATATCACACGTTATTTGTGGGAAATAATAATATTTTTAAATAAACAGCATGAACTATACTAAATGTTAACAGAATTTTATTGACACGTTAAATTGGAAGTTCAGTTTACAGATAACATGAAAATCCTCTGGTGGAGGTCAGTGTAGGATGATGGTCTTGGACTCCATGGTGTAGCCAGCGAGACAAACAGGCAGATGATGCAATAATAGGCGTGGCTGAATCAAGTGGGCGGGGCCTAAATCATTTCAGTTCCAACCACAAATGAGACAAGTCGTGGGCAAAGCAGGCTCAGGAGGGCCAACCACATATCCATACATGCGTGGTAGAGCAGCTTGTCAGCGTAACTACCAACATGTCAAGATCATGTCACAGGTGCAATCTCACCTCTCAAAGTCCCTCAAATAAATATAAAATATATTGTCTCCATTTGAGTTTTTCCTCATATTACTATGGCATTTAATTCCACCATCTAAGCGTGCCGACCCTGGCATACGTTGTGTACAGTCACCTACATAGACCTCATGTTCAATCTACATGTATGTACAAACACATGTATGGGATACATTTATAAAGGCCTTTTAAGAACATTTTGTTTCTGTTCCTTTCTTTTTTTTAACTTAATTTGTTAGATATTGGGACATACTGGGGAAAATGTTTTATGTAAATACAAAAAGGAGCACATGGGAGAAGACAATACCTGAGTCTAAGTAGCAATAGGTAATATCTATAATGCTGGAAGTGAAAAGTTATCCTAGGATGAGTGATGTTATTAAGGTGAGGGTATTAAACATGCATGGGATAGACATACGGCTCCTGAATCTAAGACGAGACCAACGACTGATTAAGGTTTGAGTCTTTACAGCAGGAGAAACGTGCGAGTAGACGGGGGCCGAATGGGGCCGATCTGTCGGCAGGTTCCATGATTCTATAATATTAGATTTAAAAGAGCAAAATGCGCTATGCGTTGCTTTGAGACCCTTTGTATCATATTTGTTCAACATTGTGGCTTCACAGAGTCACCTGTTAACCGCTACAATGTAGCAAAATAATGAAAGCATAATTCTGTATATTATGCTGTATGATGTAGCAAAAGGAAAAAAGAATGCATGCAATTTGTGACATGTATATGTTCTGTTACACACACACACACACTTTTTACGTAAAAAGTCTATAAGGGGAGGCCAAGGAACGGTTGGAGCCTCTCGAAAAAAACAAGACTCCCCCTGAAAATGTTTGATTGGCTGAAATAGTTTTTAATGGAGTCATCACGGCGTTAACTGCCACGCTTCATAATTTTAAATAGTCTTCAGTTAGCTAAAACATCAATTTCAATTTTAAGTAAGTCACTTAAAGCCCGGCTTAATCTTGCTGAAATGGATTTTTGTTTAAAAAAAACCTCCAAAAGGTAAAAAGTAAGATTTCGTAAATGGATATTTCGGTTCTGTTTCATTTCTAGCTTCCAAAGTCGCGCAGAATACACAGAAAACAAAATGATTCCTTTTTGGTGCAAAGTTTCAATGTTGATCTTATCACCGTGGCAACCATTGACTTGGTTCTTCTGCTTAGACCATTCCTATGGTTGCTATGGTGATAAAACTGATAGAACATTCCATTGGTTCCAACGTTCCAAACGTAGCAGTTGCTCTCAGTACGTTGATCAAATTAAACTGACCCGTTATGGTCTGTATCTTGAACATGGTGTGGTTTGTGCGTTCGATTGCGAACATAATCTCTAGGTAGAGGTCGGCTTCATTTGCCTTTCGTCCTCCACTACGTTTTCCTAATCCAACAAGTAATAAAAGCATCATGAAGGTGCAGAGGCACCCCACGATTATCAGAAGAGTATCTAACATCTTCTCACTCGCCTGCTCTACTGAGCAATGAGAAGTGTCTGAGTTTCACCTGCTTTATATAACCTCCTATGATGACATCACAGAGGCTGATGATGCAATAGTGGGTGTGAGTGCATCAAGTGGGCGGGGTCTAAATCATTTCACTTCCAACCACAAATGAGACAAGTCCCTTAAAGCCTGGCTTAATCTTACAGAAATGGATTTTTGTTTAATAAAAAAAAAACCAAAAGGTTAAAAGTAATATTTCATAAATGGATATTTCGGTTCTGTTTCATTTCTGGCTTGAAAAGTCGCGCAGAATACACGGAAAACAAAATGATTCCTTTTTGGTGCAAAGTTTCAATGTTGATCTTATCACCATGGCAACCATTGACCTGGTTCTTCTGCTTAGACCATTCCTATGGTTGCTATGGTGATAGACCTGATAGAACATTCCATTGGTTCCAACGTTCCAAATGTAGCTGTTGCTCTCAGTACGTTGATATTGCCCTTGATCAAATTAAACTGACCCGTTATCTTAGAACATTAACTGATAATTGCTAAATATCACACGTTATTTGTGGGAAATAATAATATTTTTAAATAAACAGCATGAACTATACTAAATGTTAACAGAATTTTATTGACACGTTAAATTGGAAGTTCAGTTTACAGATAACATGAAAATCCTCTGGTGGAGGTCAGTGTAGGATGATGGTCTTGGACTCCATGGTGTAGCCAGCGAGACAAACAGGCAGATGATGCAATAATAGGCGTGGCTGAATCAAGTGGGCGGGGCCTAAATCATTTCAGTTCCAACCACAAATGAGACAAGTCGTGGGCAAAGCAGGCTCAGGAGGGCCAACCACATATCCATACATGCGCGGTAGAGCAGCTTGTCAGCGTAACTACCAACATGTCAAGATCATGTCACAGGTGCAATCTCACCTCTCAAAGTCCCTCAAATAAATATAAAATATATTGTCTCCATTTGAGTTTTTCCTCATATTACTATGGCATTTAATTCCACCATCTAAGCGTGCCGACCCTGGCATATGTTGTGTACAGTCACCTACATAGACCTCATGTTCAATCTACATGTATGTACAAACACATGTATGGGATACATTTATAAAGGCCTTTTAAGAACATTTTGTTTCTGTTCCTTTCTTTTTTTTAACTTAATTTGTTAGATATTGGGACATACTGGGGAAAATGTTTTATGTAAATACAAAAAGGAGCACATGGGAGAAGACAATACCTGAGTCTAAGTAGCAATAGGTAATATCTATAATGCTGGAAGTGAAAAGTTATCCTAGGATGAGTGATGTTATTAAGGTGAGGGTATTAAACATGCATGGGATAGACATACGGCTCCTGAATCTAAGACGAGACCAACGACTGATTAAGGTTTGAGTCTTTACAGCAGGAGAAACGTGCGAGTAGACGGGGGCCGAATGGGGCCGATATGTCGGCAGGTTCCATGATTCTATAATATTAGATTTAAAAGAGCAAAATGCGCTATGCGTTGCTTTGAGACCCTTTGTATCATATTTGTTCAACATTGTGGCTTCACAGAGTCACCTGTTAACCGCTACAATGTAGCAAAATAATGAAAGCATAATTCTGTATATTATGCTGTATGATGTAGCAAAAGGAAAAAAGAATGCATGCAATTTGTGACATGTATATGTTCTGTTACACACACACACACTTTTTACGTAAAAAGTCTATAAGGGGAGGCCAAGGAACGGTTGGAGCCTCTCGAAAAAAACAAGACTCCCCCTGAAAATGTTTGATTGGCTGAAATAGTTTTTAATGGAGTCATCACGGCGTTAACTGCCACGCTTCATAATTTTAAATAGTCTTCAGTTAGCTAAAACATCAATTTCAATTTTAAGTAAGTCACTTAAAGCCCGGCTTAATCTTGCTGAAATGGATTTTTGTTTAAAAAAAACCTCCAAAAGGTAAAAAGTAAGATTTCGTAAATGGATATTTCGGTTCTGTTTCATTTCTAGCTTCCAAAGTCGCGCAGAATACACAGAAAACAAAATGATTCCTTTTTGGTGCAAAGTTTCAATGTTGATCTTATCACCGTGGCAACCATTGACTTGGTTCTTCTGCTTAGACCATTCCTATGGTTGCTATGGTGATAAAACTGATAGAACATTCCATTGGTTCCAACGTTCCAAACGTAGCAGTTGCTCTCAGTACGTTGATCAAATTAAACTGACCCGTTATGGTCTGTATCTTGAACATGGTGTGGTTTGTGCGTTTGATTGCGAACATAACCTCTAGGTAGAGGTCGGCTTCATTTGCCTTTCGTCCTCCACTACGTTTTCCTAATCCAACAAGTAATAAAAGCATCATGAAGGTGCAGAGGCACCCCACGATTATCAGAAGAGTATCTAACATCTTCGCACTCGCCTGCTCTGCTGAGCAATGAGAAGTGTCTGAGTTTCACCTGCTTTATATAACCTCCTATGATGACATCACAGAGGCTGATGATGCAATAGTGGGCGTGGCTGCATCAAGTGGGCGGGGTCTAAATCATTTCACTTCCAACCACAAATGAGACAAGTCCCTTAAAGCCTGGCTTAATCTTACAGAAATGGATTTTTGTTTAATAAAAAAAAAAACAAAAGGTTAAAAGTAATATTTCATAAATGGATATTTCGGTTCTGTTTCATTTCTGGCTTGAAAAGTCGCGCAGAATACACGGAAAACAAAATGATTCCTTTTTGGTGCAAAGTTTCAATGTTGATCTTATCACCATGGCAACCATTGACCTGGTTCTTCTGCTTAGACCATTCCTATGGTTGCTATGGTGATAGACCTGATAGAACATTCCATTGGTTCCAACGTTCCAAATGTAGCTGTTGCTCTCAGTACGTTGATATTGCCCTTGATCAAATTAAACTGACCCGTTATCTTAGAACATTAACTGATAATTGCTAAATATCACACGTTATTTGTGGGAAATAATAATATTTTTAAATAAACAGCATGAACTATACTAAATGTTAACAGAATTTTATTGACACGTTAAATTGGAAGTTCAGTTTACAGATAACATGAAAATCCTCTGGTGGAGGTCAGTGTAGGATGATGGTCTTGGACTCCATGGTGTAGCCAGCGAGACAAACAGGCAGATGATGCAATAATAGGCGTGGCTGAATCAAGTGGGCGGGGCCTAAATCATTTCAGTTCCAACCACAAATGAGACAAGTCGTGGGCAAAGCAGGCTCAGGAGGGCCAACCACATATCCATACATGCGCGGTAGAGCAGCTTGTCAGCGTAACTACCAACATGTCAAGATCATGTCACAGGTGCAATCTCACCTCTCAAAGTCCCTCAAATAAATATAAAATATATTGTCTCCATTTGAGTTTTTCCTCATATTACTATGGCATTTAATTCCACCATCTAAGCGTGCCGACCCTGGCATATGTTGTGTACAGTCACCTACATAGACCTCATGTTCAATCTACATGTATGTACAAACACATGTATGGGATACATTTATAAAGGCCTTTTAAGAACATTTTGTTTCTGTTCCTTTCTTTTTTTTTAACTTAATTTGTTAGATATTGGGACATACTGGGGAAAATGTTTTATGTAAATACAAAAAGGAGCACATGGGAGAAGACAATACCTGAGTCTAAGTAGCAATAGGTAATATCTATAATGCTGGAAGTGAAAAGTTATCCTAGGATGAGTGATGTTATTAAGGTGAGGGTATTAAACATGCATGGGATAGACATACGGCTCCTGAATCTAAGACGAGACCAACGACTGATTAAGGTTTGAGTCTTTACAGCAGGAGAAACGTGCGAGTAGACGGGGGCCGAATGGGGCCGATCTGTCGGCAGGTTCCATGATTCTATAATATTAGATTTAAAAGAGCAAAATGCGCTATGCGTTGCTTTGAGACCCTTTGTATCATATTTGTTCAACATTGTGGCTTCACAGAGTCACCTGTTAACCGCTACAATGTAGCAAAATAATGAAAGCATAATTCTGTATATTATGCTGTATGATGTAGCAAAAGGAAAAAAGAATGCATGCAATTTGTGACATGTATATGTTCTGTTACACACACACACACTTTTTACGTAAAAAGTCTATAAGGGGAGGCCAAGGAACGGTTGGAGCCTCTCGAAAAAAACAAGACTCCCCCTGAAAATGTTTGATTGGCTGAAATAGTTTTTAATGGAGTCATCACGGCGTTAACTGCCACGCTTCATAATTTTAAATAGTCTTCAGTTAGCTAAAACATCAATTTCAATTTTAAGTAAGTCACTTAAAGCCCGGCTTAATCTTGCTGAAATGGATTTTTGTTTAAAAAAAACCTCCAAAAGGTAAAAAGTAAGATTTCGTAAATGGATATTTCGGTTCTGTTTCATTTCTAGCTTCCAAAGTCGCGCAGAATACACAGAAAACAAAATGATTCCTTTTTGGTGCAAAGTTTCAATGTTGATCTTATCACCGTGGCAACCATTGACTTGGTTCTTCTGCTTAGACCATTCCTATGGTTGCTATGGTGATAAAACTGATAGAACATTCCATTGGTTCCAACGTTCCAAACGTAGCAGTTGCTCTCAGTACGTTGATCAAATTAAACTGACCCGTTATGGTCTGTATCTTGAACATGGTGTGGTTTGTGCGTTCGATTGCGAACATAATCTCTAGGTAGAGGTCGGCTTCATTTGCCTTTCGTCCTCCACTACGTTTTCCTAATCCAACAAGTAATAAAAGCATCATGAAGGTGCAGAGGCACCCCACGATTATCAGAAGAGTATCTAACATCTTCTCACTCGCCTGCTCTACTGAGCAATGAGAAGTGTCTGAGTTTCACCTGCTTTATATAACCTCCTATGATGACATCACAGAGGCTGATGATGCAATAGTGGGTGTGGGTGCATCAAGTGGGCGGGGTCTAAATCATTTCACTTCCAACCACAAATGAGACAAGTCCCTTAAAGCCTGGCTTAATCTTACAGAAATGGATTTTTGTTTAATAAAAAAAAACCAAAAGGTTAAAAGTAATATTTCATAAATGGATATTTCGGTTCTGTTTCATTTCTGGCTTGAAAAGTCGCGCAGAATACACGGAAAACAAAATGATTCCTTTTTGGTGCAAAGTTTCAATGTTGATCTTATCACCATGGCAACCATTGACCTGGTTCTTCTGCTTAGACCATTCCTATGGTTGCTATGGTGATAGACCTGATAGAACATTCCATTGGTTCCAACGTTCCAAATGTAGCTGTTGCTCTCAGTACGTTGATATTGCCCTTGATCAAATTAAACTGACCCGTTATCTTAGAACATTAACTGATAATTGCTAAATATCACACGTTATTTGTGGGAAATAATAATATTTTTAAATAAACAGCATGAACTATACTAAATGTTAACAGAATTTTATTGACACGTTAAATTGGAAGTTCAGTTTACAGATAACATGAAAATCCTCTGGTGGAGGTCAGTGTAGGATGATGGTCTTGGACTCCATGGTGTAGCCAGCGAGACAAACAGGCAGATGATGCAATAATAGGCGTGGCTGAATCAAGTGGGCGGGGCCTAAATCATTTCAGTTCCAACCACAAATGAGACAAGTCGTGGGCAAAGCAGGCTCAGGAGGGCCAACCACATATCCATACATGCGCGGTAGAGCAGCTTGTCAGCGTAACTACCAACATGTCAAGATCATGTCACAGGTGCAATCTCACCTCTCAAAGTCCCTCAAATAAATATAAAATATATTGTCTCCATTTGAGTTTTTCCTCATATTACTATGGCATTTAATTCCACCATCTAAGCGTGCCGACCCTGGCATATGTTGTGTACAGTCACCTACATAGACCTCATGTTCAATCTACATGTATGTACAAACACATGTATGGGATACATTTATAAAGGCCTTTTAAGAACATTTTGTTTCTGTTCCTTTCTTTTTTTTAACTTAATTTGTTAGATATTGGGACATACTGGGGAAAATGTTTTATGTAAATACAAAAAGGAGCACATGGGAGAAGACAATACCTGAGTCTAAGTAGCAATAGGTAATATCTATAATGCTGGAAGTGAAAAGTTATCCTAGGATGAGTGATGTTATTAAGGTGAGGGTATTAAACATGCATGGGATAGACATACGGCTCCTGAATCTAAGACGAGACCAACGACTGATTAAGGTTTGAGTCTTTACAGCAGGAGAAACGTGCGAGTAGACGGGGGCCGAATGGGGCCGATATGTCGGCAGGTTCCATGATTCTATAATATTAGATTTAAAAGAGCAAAATGCGCTATGCGTTGCTTTGAGACCCTTTGTATCATATTTGTTCAACATTGTGGCTTCACAGAGTCACCTGTTAACCGCTACAATGTAGCAAAATAATGAAAGCATAATTCTGTATATTATGCTGTATGATGTAGCAAAAGGAAAAAAGAATGCATGCAATTTGTGACATGTATATGTTCTGTTACACACACACACACTTTTTACGTAAAAAGTCTATAAGGGGAGGCCAAGGAACGGTTGGAGCCTCTCGAAAAAAACAAGACTCCCCCTGAAAATGTTTGATTGGCTGAAATAGTTTTTAATGGAGTCATCACGGCGTTAACTGCCACGCTTCATAATTTTAAATAGTCTTCAGTTAGCTAAAACATCAATTTCAATTTTAAGTAAGTCACTTAAAGCCCGGCTTAATCTTGCTGAAATGGATTTTTGTTTAAAAAAAACCTCCAAAAGGTAAAAAGTAAGATTTCGTAAATGGATATTTCGGTTCTGTTTCATTTCTAGCTTCCAAAGTCGCGCAGAATACACAGAAAACAAAATGATTCCTTTTTGGTGCAAAGTTTCAATGTTGATCTTATCACCATTGACTTGGTTCTTCTGCTTAGACCATTCCTATGGTTGCTATGGTGATAAAACTGATAGAACATTCCATTGGTTCCAACGTTCCAAACGTAGCAGTTGCTCTCAGTACGTTGATCAAATTAAACTGACCCGTTATGGTCTGTATCTTGAACATGGTGTGGTTTGTGCGTTTGATTGCGAACATAACCTCTAGGTAGAGGTCGGCTTCATTTGCCTTTCGTCCTCCACTACGTTTTCCTAATCCAACAAGTAATAAAAGCATCATGAAGGTGCAGAGGCACCCCACGATTATCAGAAGAGTATCTAACATCTTCGCACTCGCCTGCTCTGCTGAGCAATGAGAAGTGTCTGAGTTTCACCTGCTTTATATAACCTCCTATGATGACATCACAGAGGCTGATGATGCAATAGTGGGCGTGGCTGCATCAAGTGGGCGGGGTCTAAATCATTTCACTTCCAACCACAAATGAGACAAGTCCCTTAAAGCCTGGCTTAATCTTACAGAAATGGATTTTTGTTTAATAAAAAAAAAAACAAAAGGTTAAAAGTAATATTTCATAAATGGATATTTCGGTTCTGTTTCATTTCTGGCTTGAAAAGTCGCGCAGAATACACGGAAAACAAAATGATTCCTTTTTGGTGCAAAGTTTCAATGTTGATCTTATCACCATGGCAACCATTGACCTGGTTCTTCTGCTTAGACCATTCCTATGGTTGCTATGGTGATAGACCTGATAGAACATTCCATTGGTTCCAACGTTCCAAATGTAGCTGTTGCTCTCAGTACGTTGATATTGCCCTTGATCAAATTAAACTGACCCGTTATCTTAGAACATTAACTGATAATTGCTAAATATCACACGTTATTTGTGGGAAATAATAATATTTTTAAATAAACAGCATGAACTATACTAAATGTTAACAGAATTTTATTGACACGTTAAATTGGAAGTTCAGTTTACAGATAACATGAAAATCCTCTGGTGGAGGTCAGTGTAGGATGATGGTCTTGGACTCCATGGTGTAGCCAGCGAGACAAACAGGCAGATGATGCAATAATAGGCGTGGCTGAATCAAGTGGGCGGGGCCTAAATCATTTCAGTTCCAACCACAAATGAGACAAGTCGTGGGCAAAGCAGGCTCAGGAGGGCCAACCACATATCCATACATGCGTGGTAGAGCAGCTTGTCAGCGTAACTACCAACATGTCAAGATCATGTCACAGGTGCAATCTCACCTCTCAAAGTCCCTCAAATAAATATAAAATATATTGTCTCCATTTGAGTTTTTCCTCATATTACTATGGCATTTAATTCCACCATCTAAGCGTGCCGACCCTGGCATACGTTGTGTACAGTCACCTACATAGACCTCATGTTCAATCTACATGTATGTACAAACACATGTATGGGATACATTTATAAAGGCCTTTTAAGAACATTTTGTTTCTGTTCCTTTCTTTTTTTTAACTTAATTTGTTAGATATTGGGACATACTGGGGAAAATGTTTTATGTAAATACAAAAAGGAGCACATGGGAGAAGACAATACCTGAGTCTAAGTAGCAATAGGTAATATCTATAATGCTGGAAGTGAAAAGTTATCCTAGGATGAGTGATGTTATTAAGGTGAGGGTATTAAACATGCATGGGATAGACATACGGCTCCTGAATCTAAGACGAGACCAACGACTGATTAGGGTTTGAGTCTTTACAGCAGGAGAAACGTGCGAGTAGACGGGGGCCGAATGGGGCCGATCTGTCGGCAGGTTCCATGATTCTATAATATTAGATTTAAAAGAGCAAAATGCGCTATGCGTTGCTTTGAGACCCTTTGTATCATATTTGTTCAACATTGTGGCTTCACAGAGTCACCTGTTAACCGCTACAATGTAGCAAAATAATGAAAGCTTAATTCTGTATATTATGCTGTATGATGTAGCAAAAGGAAAAAAGAATGCATGCAATTTGTGACATGTATATGTTCTGTTACACACACACACACTTTTTACGTAAAAAGTCTATAAGGGGAGGCCAAGGAACGGTTGGAGCCTCTCGAAAAAAACAAGACTCCCCCTGAAAATGTTTGATTGGCTGAAATAGTTTTTAATGGAGTCATCACGGCGTTAACTGCCACGCTTCATAATTTTAAATAGTCTTCAGTTAGCTAAAACATCAATTTCAATTTTAAGTAAGTCACTTAAAGCCCGGCTTAATCTTGCTGAAATGGATTTTTGTTTAAAAAAAACCTCCAAAAGGTAAAAAGTAAGATTTCGTAAATGGATATTTCGGTTCTGTTTCATTTCTAGCTTCCAAAGTCGCGCAGAATACACAGAAAACAAAATGATTCCTTTTTGGTGCAAAGTTTCAATGTTGATCTTATCACCGTGGCAACCATTGACTTGGTTCTTCTGCTTAGACCATTCCTATGGTTGCTATGGTGATAAAACTGATAGAACATTCCATTGGTTCCAACGTTCCAAACGTAGCAGTTGCTCTCAGTACGTTGATCAAATTAAACTGACCCGTTATGGTCTGTATCTTGAACATGGTGTGGTTTGTGCGTTTGATTGCGAACATAATCTCTAGGTAGAGGTCGGCTTCATTTGCCTTTCGTCCTCCACTACGTTTTCCTAATCCAACAAGTAATAAAAGCATCATGAAGGTGCAGAGGCACCCCACGATTATCAGAAGAGTATCTAACATCTTCTCACTCGCCTGCTCTGCTGAGCAATGAGAAGTGTCTGAGTTTCACCTGCTTTATATAACCTCCTATGATGACATCACAGAGGCTGAGGATGCAATAGTGGGCGTGGGTGCATCAAGTGGGCGGGGTCTAAATCATTTCACTTCCAACCACAAATGAGACAAGTCCCTTAAAGCCTGGCTTAATCTTACAGAAATGGATTTTTGTTTAATAAAAAAAAACCAAAAGGTTAAAAGTAATATTTCATAAATGGATATTTCGGTTCTGTTTCATTTCTGGCTTGAAAAGTCGCGCAGAATACACGGAAAACAAAATGATTCCTTTTTGGTGCAAAGTTTCAATGTTGATCTTATCACCATGGCAACCATTGACCTGGTTCTTCTGCTTAGACCATTCCTATGGTTGCTATGGTGATAGACCTGATAGAACATTCCATTGGTTCCAACGTTCCAAATGTAGCTGTTGCTCTCAGTACGTTGATATTGCCCTTGATCAAATTAAACTGACCCGTTATCTTAGAACATTAACTGATAATTGCTAAATATCACACGTTATTTGTGGGAAATAATAATATTTTTAAATAAACAGCATGAACTATACTAAATGTTAACAGAATTTTATTGACACGTTAAATTGGAAGTTCAGTTTACAGATAACATGAAAATCCTCTGGTGGAGGTCAGTGTAGGATGATGGTCTTGGACTCCATGGTGTAGCCAGCGAGACAAACAGGCAGATGATGCAATAATAGGCGTGGCTGAATCAAGTGGGCGGGGCCTAAATCATTTCAGTTCCAACCACAAATGAGACAAGTCGTGGGCAAAGCAGGCTCAGGAGGGCCAACCACATATCCATACATGCGTGGTAGAGCAGCTTGTCAGCGTAACTACCAACATGTCAAGATCATGTCACAGGTGCAATCTCACCTCTCAAAGTCCCTCAAATAAATATAAAATATATTGTCTCCATTTGAGTTTTTCCTCATATTACTATGGCATTTAATTCCACCATCTAAGCGTGCCGACCCTGGCATATGTTGTGTACAGTCACCTACATAGACCTCATGTTCAATCTACATGTATGTACAAACACATGTATGGGATACATTTATAAAGGCCTTTTAAGAACATTTTGTTTCTGTTCCTTTCTTTTTTTTAACTTAATTTGTTAGATATTGGGACATACTGGGGAAAATGTTTTATGTAAATACAAAAAGGAGCACATGGGAGAAGACAATACCTGAGTCTAAGTAGCAATAGGTAATATCTATAATGCTGGAAGTGAAAAGTTATCCTAGGATGAGTGATGTTATTAAGGTGAGGGTATTAAACATGCATGGGATAGACATACGGCTCCTGAATCTAAGACGAGACCAACGACTGATTAGGGTTTGAGTCTTTACAGCAGGAGAAACGTGCGAGTAGACGGGGGCCGAATGGGGCCGATCTGTCGGCAGGTTCCATGATTCTATAATATTGGATTTAAAAGAGCAAAATGCGCTATGCGTTGCTTTGAGACCCTTTGTATCATATTTGTTCAACATTGTGGCTTCACAGAGTCACCTGTTAACCGCTACAATGTAGCAAAATAATGAAAGCATAATTCTGTATATTATGCTGTATGATGTAGCAAAAGGAAAAAAGAATGCATGCAATTTGTGACATGTATATGTTCTGTTACACACACACACACTTTTTACGTAAAAAGTCTATAAGGGGAGGCCAAGGAACGGTTGGAGCCTCTCGAAAAAAACAAGACTCCCCCTGAAAATGTTTGATTGGCTGAAATAGTTTTTAATGGAGTCATCACGGCGTTAACTGCCACGCTTCATAATTTTAAATAGTCTTCAGTTAGCTAAAACATCAATTTCAATTTTAAGTAAGTCACTTAAAGCCCGGCTTAATCTTGCTGAAATGGATTTTTGTTTAAAAAAAACCTCCAAAAGGTAAAAAGTAAGATTTCGTAAATGGATATTTCGGTTCTGTTTCATTTCTAGCTTCCAAAGTCGCGCAGAATACACAGAAAACAAAATGATTCCTTTTTGGTGCAAAGTTTCAATGTTGATCTTATCACCGTGGCAACCATTGACTTGGTTCTTCTGCTTAGACCATTCCTAAGCAGAAGAACCAAGTCAATGTATACATGTGGGTATGTAGACATACCCACCTGTATACATACATATGCACATATACACAAACCCACCTGTATACATACATATGCACATAAACACACACACACACACGTATACATACATATGCACATAAACACACACCACCTGTATACATACATATGCACGTAAACATATACACATATCCACATGTATACATACATATGCACGTAAACATATAGACATACCCACCTGTATACATACATATGCACATAAACATATGCACATACCCACCTGTATACATACATATGCACCTACCCACCTGTATACATACATATGCACATATACACAAACCCACCTGTATACATACATATGCACATAAACATACACACATGTATACATACATATGCACGTAAACATATACATACCCACATGTATACATGCATATGCACGTAAACATATACACATACCCACCTGTATACATACATATATGCACATAAACATACACATACCCACATGTATACATACATATGCACATACCCACCTGTATACATACATATCCACATATACACAAACCCACCTGTATACATACATATGCACATAAACATACACATACCCACATGTATACATGCATATGCACGTAAACATATACACATACCCACATGTATACATACATATGCACATAAACATACACACATGTATACATAAACATACCCACATGTATACATACATATGCACATAAACACACACCACCTGTATACATACATATGCACGTGAACATACACATAACCACATGTATACATGCATATGCACGTAAAGATATACACATACCCACCTGTATACATACATATATGCACGTAAACATACACATACCCACATGTATACATACATATGCACATACCCATCTGTATACATACATATGCACATATACATAGACATACCCACCTGTATACATACATATGCACATATACACAAACCCACCTGTATACATACATATGCACATAAACGTACCCACATGTATACATAAACATACCCACATGTATACATACATATGCACAAACATAACCAGGGCATACCCAGGGCCCTACAATGGAGCCGACTGGGGCAATTGCTCTAGGCGGCACTTTTGAAGGGGCGGCACTTTAGAGGTTTTTTTTTAAGCGGAGGGGAGAGAGGGGCTCCGAGTGGTTTTCGCTTACCCGCTCGGCGCTTCTCTCTCTCCTCTGTGGCGAGTCTCCCTGTTCGGTCTCGGTGCCGGATTGTAATGCCGAGCACCGGAAGTGACGTCAACATTCACATAGATACATACATATGCACGTAAACATATACACATAACCACATGTATACATACATATGCACATAAACATATACACATAACCACATGTATACATACATATGCACATAAACATATACACATACCCACCTGTATACATACATATGCACATAAACACACACCACCAGTA
This sequence comes from Spea bombifrons, assembly GCF_027358695.1. NCBI lineage: Eukaryota > Metazoa > Chordata > Amphibia > Anura > Pelobatidae > Spea > Spea bombifrons. The sequence continues at coordinate 35,375,354 of NC_071089.1, forward strand.
TACATACATATGCAAATAAACATAGACATACCCACCTGTATACATACATATGCACATATACACAAACCCACCTGTATACATACATATGCACATAAACACACACCACCAGTATACATACATACATATGCACATAAACATAGACATACCCACCTGTATACATACATATGCACATATACACAAACCCACCTGTATACATACATATGCACATAAACATACACACATGTATACATACACATACCCACATGTATACATGCATATGCACGTAAACATATACACATACCCACCTGTATACATACATATATGCACGTAAACATGCACATACCCACATGTATACATACATATGCACATACCCACCTGTATACATACATATCCACATATACACAAACCCACCTGTATACATACATATACACATAAACATACACATACCCACATGTATACATGCATATGCACGTAAACATATACACATACCCACCTGTATGCATACATATGCACATAAACATAGACATACCCACCTGTATACATACATATGCACATAAACACATGTATACATACATATGCACATAAACACACACCACCTGTATACATACATATGCACGTAAACATACACACCCACATGTATACATGCATATGCATGTAAACATACACATAAACACATGTATACATACATATGCTCATACCCACCTGTATACATACATATGCACATATACACAAACCCACCTGTATACATACATATGCACATAAACACACACACACACATGTATAGATACATATGCACATAAACACACACCACCCCTATGCACGTAAACATACACATACCCACATGTATACATGCATATGCACGCATACATGCATATGCACGTAAACATATACACATACCCACCTGTATGCATACATATGCACATAAACATAGACAAACCCACCTGTATACATACATATGCACATAAACATACACACATGTATACATAAACATACCCACATGAATACATACATATGCACAAACATACCCACCAATAAACATACATATGCACAATCACATATATACATACATACACATTACCTAAAACTGGGAAAGACTCCTCACTGCATTAGGCTTTAAACTTGACCTCTTTTTTAGCATCTCTGGACATCTTACAAATACTTACTGCGCCCTCGCTGCCAGGAAGCTCCCATGGAAGTCGGCCTCCCCGGTGTGTTTCTGTTGGTTATAAGAGGATAAGATGGGCTCCTCCTGGACCCGTTTCTACTTGAAAAAGGCTCCACGTGGCATCCTGTGCTTACTGGTTTTTGCTGGCATCACCACTCAGCCCTGGTAGCATCTGCTGTACCGGATTATGAAGCCCATGTAAGTGCAACATGCGTTCTCTTCACTTCTGACAGGAATCTAGAACAGCGTCCATGTCCTGCTGCGCAGCAACTAAATCAGGGGCTGTGTAAGTCCTCAGTAGCCATTCAAATCTTCAGACCCGAGAACTACTCTCTGCCGGATCCTGGTTGTAGAGGAAGCTACTAGAAACTTCCACCTCTGCTTATATACCTTCTACATGGCTGTAAACATGACCAATGAAGGAGAAGGAATAAAAGAATCCCTGCATAGGCCAACCATCCTATCCCCCTTTTCTCATTGGTCCAAGAAGGCCCAATCCTGGGAAGTAGAAATACACAGAAATACATCAGTCACTCAGGCTTTATAACTGAAATAAACTTTAAAACATCATTAAATTCAAAGTGCTATAAAGTTAACCATGCTTAAAAAAATGACATATTACCATATTTGCTCGATTATAAGATGACCCCCCCAAAATCTGAATATTAGTTTAGGAAAAAAGAAAAAGGCTGAATGTAAGATGACCCTGTAGGAAAAAAGTGTTCCTAGTAAATGTTAATTCATGTAAACTATTTTTTTTAATAAAATCTATGATTGAGAAAAAAAATGTGTTTTTATTTCCTTTTATTTTTCAACCCGCCCCGTTATGCACATCTGCACCCAGGCTTCCCACTCCTATATGTCACTGTGCCCCATGATATGCCTTTTAGCCCTCTATATGCAACATAACATACACACATACCCACCTGTATACATACGCACATAAACAGACATACCCACCTGTATACATACATATGCAGATAAACATATGCACATACCCACCTGTATACATACGCACATAAACAGACATACCCACCTGTATACATACATATGCAGATAAACATATGCACATACCCACCTGTATACATACGCACATAAACAGACATACCCACCTGTATACATACATATGCAGATAAACATATGCACATACCCACCTGTATACATACATATGCACATAAACATATAGACATACCCACCTGTATACATACGCACATAAACAGACAAACCCACCTGTATACATACATATGCAGATAAACATATGCACATACCCACCTGTATATATATATATATATATACATATGCACATACCCACCTGTATACATACATATGCACATAAACATAAAGACATACCCACCTGTATACATATGTACATAAAACATATACCCACTTGTATACATACGTAAGCATATAAACATACCCACCTGTATACATACATCTGCACATACACATATATACATACATACACATGACCTAAAACTGGGAAAGACCCCTTACTGCATTATTCTTCAAACTTTACCCCTTTTTTAGGACATCTTACAAATACTTACTGCGCCCTCGCTGCCAGGAAGCTCCCATGGAAGCCGGCCTCCCCGGTGTGTTTCTGTTGGTTATAAGAGGATAAGATGGGCTCCTTCTGGACCCGTTTCCACTTGAAGAAGGCTCCGCGTGGCATCCTGTGCTTACTGGTTTTTGCTCAGCCCTGGTAGCATCTGCTGTACCGGATCATGAAGCCCATGTAAGTGCGACATGCGTTCTCTTCACTTCTGACAGGAATCCAGAACAGTGTCCATATCCTGCTGCGCAGCAACTAAATCAGGGGCTGTGTAAGTCCTCAGTAGCCATTCAAATCTTCAGACCCGAGAACTACTCTCTGCCGGATCCTGGTTGTAGAGGAAGCTACTAGAAACTTCCAACTCTGCTTATATACCTTCTACATGGCTGTAAACATGACCAATGAATGAGAAGGAATCAAAGCATCCCTGCATAGGCCAACCATCATATCCCCCTTTTCTCATTGGTCCAAGAAGGCCCAATCCTGGGAAGCAGTCTATTATCTGATGTGTAGAAATACATCAGTCACTCAGGCTTTATAACTGAAATAAACTTTAAAACATCATTAAATTCAAAGTGCTATAAAGTTAACCATGCTTAAAAAAATGACATATTGCCGTATTTGCTCGATTATAAGATGACCCCCCAAAATCTGAATATTAGTTTAGGAAAAAAAGAAAAAGCCTGAATGTAAGACGACCCTGCAGGAAAAAAGTTTTCCTAGTAAATGTTAATTCATGTAAACTATGTAAACCTTTTTTTTTCAATAAAATCTATGTTTCAGAAAAATATTTTTTTTGTTTTTATTTCCTTTTATTTTCCAACCTGCCCTCCAGTTATGAACATCTGCCCCCAGGCTTGCCACTCCTATATGGCACTGTGGCCCATGATATGCCTTTTAAGCCTCCAAATGCCACTGTGCCCCATGATATGCCTTTTAACCCTCTATATGCTACTGTGCCCCATGAAATGCCTTTTGACCCCTTATGTGCCACTCTTCCTCCAGAAATGCCTTATACCCCTATATGCCACTCTGGCATTTAGGGGGTTGAAAGGCATATTATGGGGCAGAGTGGCATATAGGGAGGTATAAGGTATTTCAGGAGGCAGAGTGGTGTATAGAGGGTTAAAAGGCATCTCTGGAGGCAGAGAGGCATTAAGGGGGTTAAAGGCATCATAGAGCACTCTGCCTACAGAAATGCTTTATGCCCCCCATTTAACCCCCCCACACACACACACACACTTAACGGTGCTTCCGATTCCCTGCTGTGTAGTCGCGGCAGCGGGTAGACGTCTACGCAATTCGCAACTTCCACTGCAGCCGGAAGGAGATGCGGTTAGCAGCGGGGGTTGTCTGCGTCCATAGCGCAGACCTCCCCCGACTATTAGAGACAATTCCCTGCCCCAGAACTCTCCTCACTGACAGCCGGGGAAGGTCTGCACGATGGACGTAGACAACCCCGGCTGCCAACTGCACCTCCTTCCGGCTGCAGCGGAAGTTGCGAATTGCGTAGAAGTCTACTCGCTGCCCCGACTACACAGCAGGGAGTCGGAAGCAGCGGTATGTTTGGGGGGGGTTAAATGGGGGGCTAAGACAGGAGCATCCAGGACTCCTGAGGTCTGATTATAAGACAACCCCAATTATAAGGGGTATTTTTCAGAGCATGTAAATGTAAACTATTTTTTTAAAAAATATATGATTGAGAAAATTATTTTGTTTTTATTTCCTTTTATTTTCCAACCTGCCCCCCAGTTATGCACATCTGCCCCAGAAATGCCTTATACCCCCTATATGCCACTGTGCCCCATGATATGATATGTTTGTGTATCATAGATGTATAATTGTGGAAGGGCAAAATGGCACTAGCCGTAGGTTTGAGCCTTGGGGACCAAGATGGCACAGGCTGGACTGTTTGGGGACAAAGATTGCAAATCTTATGTGTGTTATCTGGGTGCTGGTCAGGTTCTATGTGGGCAGTGTGGACGCCAGGTTTTAAATATACCTTTAATGCCGTGTTTTTATGTGAATTCCAATTGATCTTTACCTGCAAAGCAGGGTTTTTGTGTTATTCTGTAGATCCATATGTGCTATGCTATGTTTCCATACATTATTTATGTGTACCTGCAAATACAGGGTTAATATGTCTTATTCAGTTGATTAATACCTGCAATGCTGTTTCCATGTATGTATTTGATCTATACCTGCGATGCTACGTTTCATATATTATTGTATACCTGCAAATACAGGATTTTTATGTCTGATTCTGTTTATTTTATATATACCTTCAGTGCTGAGATCACAAGTGAATTTCAATTGATCTGGGTTTGTGTGTTGATCTATACCTGCTATCGGCAGCAGGGTCTAATATATATATAGGCAACAGGGGCTAGTAAATGGGTTTTAGATATTTGGACAGGGGCGCAATTTCAGTGCTTGCCATAGGTGCTATTTTCAGTAGATATGCCTCTGTATACACATCACACCTCCCGCCCACCCTGCTTACCTCTCCAGCAGCTTTCTCTCAAGCTGTTCACACACCATGCAAGCAGCCTCAGGATCACGTGACCCCGATAAAAGTAGGTAAGAGTTCCATATTAACACCAGTGCACACCCTTTCCTTCCTCCCCAATGATACAGTGAGGGGATGTGTATATACGGCTCCTGAATATAAGACAAGCCCAACGACTGAGTGTTTGCAGATGGCCGGACGGCTCTCAGAGACAGGGAAGAAAATTTCATATACACTCCCCTGTCATATGTATAAAATAAAACTAGAGGCTCAGAAATAATGCAATAAGTTTTTTTTTCTTTTGGTTACAGAGAAAGTGGTAGAAAAATGGAACTGCCTCCCAGCAGGAGTGGTAGTGGCAAATACAGTGAGAGAATGTAATACGCTTCTGCTGGCAGGCTGTTCCACTTATCTACCACCCGATTTCTCATTAGAGGTTATACCTGCGAGGGGATGTAAACATGCAGGGGACGGGGATACGGGGCCCCGAATCTGACTGATTAATGTCACATGTTACAGCAGGAATAATGGGCGACTAGCCGGGGGCCGAATGGCTCCGATGTGCCATTAAATTCTGTTTGTACGACGAGTCGCTCCGTGAGTCCTGCTGGGTTCCAGCTTCTTATTGAAACCGAGAATTTCCCGGCAGATCAGCCCCGTTCCCATGTCTACTCACCCGTTATTGCTGCTGTAACCACTCCAACATTAACCAATCAGATTCGGGGCCCCGTATCCCCGTCCCCTGCATGTTTACATCCCTTCACTGTATAACCTCTACAACTTCTGCTGGGAGGCTGTTCCACTTATCACCCTCTCAATAAAGTAAAACTTCTTGCATAACTTTGGAGTCTCTTCTTTTAGAAGGCTATTATTTATACATATGACAGGGCAGTGTGTATGCATTATGCTGGGGGTGGAAGATTTTCAACTTGCTGATATTACTCTGGATTATGAACGGCCGTCTCAAGCGAGCTTCTCCTGCAAAGAGAACCCCGCAGGCCCTGCATAATGCGTAGTTTAATCGGTGTGACTGAGTAAGAAATCTTCCCGTTATCTGTGGATTGTTCGGCGACACCGGAGGTTCCGGGAAAGGAGAGCCTTTCACTTCCCTGACTCCGCTATGCATCGTACGGGCCGGCGCTGGCAGGAAGAGCTCACCGGGGCCGGCCCTTCATAATGCTTGGAGTGATGGGATTGGGGGCTCAACTCTCCTGTAAACCTCTGCGGACAGATTGCTTGAGCGTTGCTCCTGATTTTACTATACATTGTGCAGGGCCCGCTCAGTTCCCTCTTCAGGGGAAGCTCACAGGGGCGAGTGCTTAATAATACATCGTAACGTAAAGAAATGTCCAAAACCTTCCTTGTGGGGTGTATTCACTAAAGCTGTTTGTTAACCCCTGATGTCACTCTCTATTCTGAAGGGCACGCATCAGGGGATTGAAGTGTAAGCTTCTGTGCTCGCAAATACACGTGAGATGAGGACGTTATCCCGCAGGAAGCTCCTAAACCTGTATAAATCATATCTGTGCATTAAGCCTGGGCTATTAGCGCGAGAGGCTGAGAGGCTCCGATGTGTTTCTGCGTCACGATATTTCTTTGTATTCTGTGCCGGTGATCGGGAAATATGGAATAACCATAAACCATACCGGGCCCTCCCTGTGCCGGGGGGCTGTGATCCGCCGGGCGTCTGGCCCTCCCTGTGCCGGGGGCTGTGACCCGCAGGGCGTTTGGGTGATGCAGGATTGCAGGTCCCGGCGATGTCACAAATCTGCTTATCCAGTGAAGTCTGTCCCTCTATGGACTTTCACTTGTCTGTGTGTCCAGCGGGGTTATTAAGACCGAGCTGTTCTATTGTTTAGCGCAGGCTGTGTAAGGAGTCGGATAGAACGGCTCAGGATCCGAGTCGTGGCGCTGTTGGGAATCTCGTTTCATGCGATTTAATGAAATGTGAGAATTTACTCCGTTCTGGTTTCTCGTCTCTGCGTTCTTTCTGGGGATTTCCTCCTTAATACAGAATATTTTCGGGAGAAGCAGCGTATTTCTAGAATCACTCGGCACGTTAGTGTCTCGGCGGATGGACACACAGAAGGCTGCTTCTTCACCGCGTTTAGAAGGTAAATGCCGTTTAAAACCCTTTCATGCAGAGCCGTTTCCCCTCGGCGTCCGTACAGGGCGATACGCAGTAAGTATTCGAGACTTTACGGACATTTGGAGGGAAGTCGGCAGGTACACACACTCCTTGGTGTCGCCTTATTCTAGTCCTGGCCCTTCCCGTCGGTGCGCCGGCGGCCACACGGGAAGCTTGAGCACGGTTTAGGCAGAGGCTTCCTTTGGTTTAATGATCTTCAGAAAGCTGCGGCTGACAAACATCGCTTTTGTTCTGTCTGCAGAAGAACCTTATCTGCTGCCCCAGTTTATTAAACCCCCGTGGGGGGGGGCGCCGTCTTATTTAACCCCTCGAAGAACGGCAGAACCTGAACTCCTAAACCCAACTTCCTCACCTTGGATCGTCGGGTCCGTTGGAAAGAAATGAAGAGCCCTGCCGCCTAAATAGCGCGGGGCGGCATGTAGTTGTGGGGATAGGAGGTTGGGTTCATCTAGAGGTCAGCTATTGATTTAATAGGCAGGGTCAAAAGTTCAGGTCAGAAGTTAGAAAAAAAAATAAAAAAAAATAGCCTGGGTGATGTAACTTGGAAATTGCTGGATGTGCGCGTGCCGCTTAGTGATTCGCCGCCTTTGCCTCGCGGGCACCTTTGGTGCCCCGCGAGACGCCTCGCGCTGCGCAAAAAGGCGCAAATTCGCGCTATAAATAGGAGCTGTGGGAGCGCTAGCAGTCATGCCACAAGGCGAACTGCTAAGCTGTGAATACTTACCTGTAAAGGCTGGTATTTCGGTGGTGCAGGAGAGCCACAGGCGAAGATGGAACTTCTTCTTGAAAAGCTCCCATCCCCCCCTCCCTGTTATGAATATTATGATGCTTTATTTTATATATTTGTCGTGTGCTTTTATCAGGGTAAAAGTTGTCCCTTCTTAGGGATGGACTGGTGTAATGGTGTATGCCGTCTGGCTTTTAGGGCGGATGGCTTGGTTATATATGTGTATATATATATTTATGGTTTAAGTTATTGGAGGTGAGACTCTGGGTTTGGGCCAAGAGTTTCTTTAAAGTTTGTGATGTTTGTTATAAGCTAAATAAAAGTACACGGCCTGTTTATTCCAATTCGAGTATGGTGTTTTTATTTCAAGTTTACAGTACAAGGATACATTGTTGGTTACAATATCCCTTACAACTACATGTTTCCAAAAACTCGAATAGAATAGAATAGAATATTCGACTCGAGCCGGAAGATAACTGCAGCCTGCGTCCATCCCGTAATCTGCTCAGCAAACAACCGCTTACAGGGCGGACGCCGGCTGCAGTTATCTTCCGGCTCGAGTCGAATATTCTATTCTATTCGAGTTTTTGGAAACATTTCTTTCCAACGGACCCGACGATCCAATCCGAGGAAGTTGGGTTTAGGTGTACAGGTATCTTCCACACGTTATATCTGATGCATATCGTTTATATCCAGGTTTGTCTAATTCCAGGCCCCGAGGGCCATTACTAGACCAGGATACTGAACGCACACGTGATGTAATATGTTAAGAGCTGCCAGTGCCCGTCCTGGATATCCAGAAAGCCTGGCCTGTTTGTGGCCCCCGGGGCCTGGAGTTTGAGCCCCCCCATCTCTAGTAAATGCCAGTCTGATCTCCGCTGTCTCCTGTCTGTAGATCCCAGCTCTTCTCTTCTTCATCTCTTCTCCCCTGCGAGGGACTCTATTTCTTGGAGCTCGTGATGTTCGGCCTCCGCCTGCGTGCCAAGGTGCCGCGCGTCAACTGGGACCCAGCGGTGAGTTTCATAAATCTCTCTGCACTCTGCTTTTACTGTAACGTGCTGTTTGGTGCGTTTCGGGTTAATGTAATCACTGATGTCTCCTATTCTGTGCAGCTCTGTAAACCAACATTTATCACGAGCCGTAATGTATGAACTCCGGCAGAAAATGCACCAAGAAGGGAGTCGTTGCCTGATTCGGGGGCTTGTTGCTCACTTTGCCGACTGCGTGTGAACCTGGCCTGCGCAAAACATTATCCTGCAGCCTCCTGAGTAGAGAGGAAATGGAACTTTTCGAGGCTTCCCTGTACAATGACGTGGCGTTGGCTTGAGTCTGACTGCCGACTGCTTCCTGCTTAACTCCGGCGACTGCTTGGGGGCCCTCGACAGAAGAGACCTGACAGGTAAGAGACGCGTTCCTTTTAACAGTCTCTATTTTACATCTAATAAAAATGAATACAAGCAATAACGAGATCTGAGGATGTGGCATTTATTATGACTAAAGACGAGTTCCCCGCACCGCATTTGCTCTGAAAAAAACATTGTCTTATAATCGAGCAAATACGGTATATTCATGCCCCTCGTGAAAATGCATATTCCTGCATCTGTACACAAAAGAAAATTTCCCAATTCCTACTCTGCAGACCCCGTGTTGTTGAACCCTCTGGAGCTTCCCAGACAAAATATCTTCCTAGCAGAAATGTGTCACGTGACCCAAACGCCGGTGCCGACAGCTTCTTACCAAACCAGACAAACATTAGGTGGTTGCTTGCATTTTGTGCCGCTCTTGGGTCGCGGCGTGTGTGTGCGGGTTTGTGGTGCCCTTGGGTCGCGGGGTTTGTGGCGGTTTGTTGCATTTTCAGTGAAAGCAACATTCGCTTCACACTCTAGAGAATAATGTTGTTTCTTCACATTTTCGCCTCCCGCGGGCGCTTCGATTATCCAAACCGTCTTGCTCCTATTTACAAAATGTAATTTAAAACCAGAAACTGCAGCTGTCGGCAGCTTAATAACACTTTACAGACTTCTGGGCTGGATATTCAGTCCATAAAACATTGTTCAGATTGTAAAAGTCGTCACTTCTGTTTTGAAATGGGAAGGAATACAGTAAATAGAGCCGGAGAGACTCGATGTCTGATACCTTTTAGTGGCCAACATGTCTATTAATTACATCGTTAGGGTTAATTTAGGGGCAGTTATGGTTGATGGGGTCTTTAGGGCTAATTTAGGGGCAGTTATGACTGATGGGGTATTATGGGTTAATTTAGGGGCAGTTATGGTTAATGGGGCATTGGGTTAATTTAGGGGCGGTTATGGTTTATGGGGTATTTAGGGTTAATGTAGGGGCAGTTGTGGTTGATTGAGTCTTTAGGGTTCATTTAGGAACATTTATGGTTAATGGGGTGTTTAGGGTTAATCTGGAGGCAGTTGTGGTTGATGGGGTCTTTAGCGCTAATTTAGGGGCTGTTATGGTTAGTAGGGTATTTAGGGTTAATTTAGGGGCAGTTGTGGTTGATGGGGTCTTTAGGGTTAATATAGGGGCAGTTATGGTTAATGAGGTCTTTATTAAATAAAATTAACCCTCAGTCCTCAGCATTAAATTAACCCTAAAGACCCCATTAACCATAACTGCCCCTAAATTAACCTGTAATACCCCATCAGCCATAACTGCCCCTAAATTAGCCCTAAACACCCCTATCAACCATAACTGCCCCTAAATTAACCCTAAACACCCCATTAACCATAACTGCCTTTAAATTAACCCAAGTGAGGTCTCAACAGTGCTCTGTACAACGGCATGAGCACCTACTGCTGACACCTGGCTATACAACCAAGCTTCACGAAAAAAAAGCGTTCTTTAAAAAAAAAAGAAAAATAGACAGGTTGGGGCTTTAAATTTAAATTTTTGCAATTTATCTAAATTAAGAGTTGTGTCAAAGAACCAATATACTTCATTTTTTACACTCACCTTGAATAAACATTATGTTTCTTGTTTTCTGCAAAATTATTATATAGTGAGAACTGTTTTTCACAATTTTTAAATTTATCCACTTAAATTATCTAGGTGTTAAAATATATTTCTTTTCTGTAATGTTATAATTTATTACAATAAGCCCATGTTCGCTTGGTATACAAATTGCTTTAATTCCACTTCTTCTGTATTGATATTAACTTAATGTTCATTCTATGTTTGCATTCCATATCAACAACTTTGTCAATGATGAAGCGTTCATCAAACATCTTTCTATACGTTACCATAAAGTTATTAATATCAGTTTTAACATATAAGTACCATATGCATGGCATTCAGTACACTTCACAAAACAAAAGACTGGTATTTATTTGCTCAAACCTCAGTAATTTAGTCAGTTTCAATCATTTTGATTAATATGAATGTAAAACAGAGATCCAAAAATGCTGGCCCGTTTGGGATCTTTGGTGCCGGTAGATCCGGGGCCCTGTTCTATCAGCATATTGCTCATGAAAACACTATATTTTACTATCAAAAACAGTAAGGGAACTTCGATATTTCAAAAACCCATTTGAAATGTAAAAAAAAACCAAAGATGGCCGCCCTAATCCCGCATGCCAAGTCGCACGGCCGTGGGCATGAGGTCATCGTATTCTGACAGCCTATATATATGGGGCAAATGGCAGTTATTAGCTATCAGTTCTTGATTCCCAGTGGTGTATACTATTGGTACGAGAACAGCGTTTTATTTGGAGAAATGCCATTCCTAGCGGCTTGGAAACGTAGACGACAGGATGAAGACCCGAAGAACCCTGAACCACCGGGAAAAGAGGAGGGAGAGAGGACCGAAGATCCACCCCGGGACGACCAGCAAAAACGGAAGAAACACAGCTCCCAAGGAAGCGAGACGGACCGCGGAAGAAAGAAGAGGAAGAAGAGCCCTGCAGGAGAGCCCAGCGGATCAGATGATGGACCCAGGAAGCCCCTCAGCCTCACAGACTTCACCTTCTATTCTGAGTTGGGAAGAGGTGGATTTGGCAAAGTAAGTAACGTGTTTATTTTATCTAGGGGTACAGAAAGAGTTTTTAGGGGAAATATGGAACAAGAAACCACATAAAACATGCCTTTGTCTTACTTACTGGGATCATTCTAGGTAGGGAAAACAGTGACACTTTAATCCAATAAATCAGTTTGAACACAGCCCATATTATAGACGGTACGGCCTCCAAAAGCTGTTTATTTTCACTCATTCCAAACACACAAGCTTTACACTTAAGGCTGGGAGACGATATCCTTGGGTTTGGATTGGAGAGCAGCAAACGTAGAGCTTGATACATTGTATCCGGTGTCTATCATACAGGAGAAGCACACTGAGCAGTTACTGGACACTCCACGCGGTGGCGGCGGCAGTTAGGCAGGTTGGAGATACTGATTGGCTCATGCAGCTGTCACTCACGTCATACATCATTCATTCATTAATATGAAACGATCTTAACTTTATCTTTGTAACTAAATGGAACGGTAATGAGTGAAATGTTCAGTATATACCAGAGACTGCCAGGCCTACTGAGTGTCCATATTGCCAGATTAAGGAAAAGTGGATGTGCAAGCGCATTGGTGTCATTTATACATCAGGATGTGCTGGGTATTAAGATAAAATGATGTTTATTTCCGCTATAATAAAAGACGCAGAAAATGTGCATGTGTTGTTTTTTTTAAAAGCTAAAGGGGTATCCTGAAGTTATAATGTGAAGGGTGAGGGGATTCCATGTAAAGTCAGGAAATTTTACTTTACCAAGAGGGTGGTAGATAAATGGCCTCTCAGCAGAAGTGGTAATACATGGTATAGGCAGATGGTTCCTGAATCTAAGGCAAGACCAAGGACTGATTAAGCTGTGAATCTGTACACTAGATGGGCCGGATGGGTCTGCTGGTAGATTCTATGTTTCTATGAATCAGGTAATGTTATCATAGTAACAGATTTAAATGAAAATGCTTAAAGGACTAAAATCAATGCTCTGGGGTCGGCTTTCTACACAAAACTGCAAATGGAATAATTAGGTAAACTACGTCTGAGATAAAATGAGATGTCGATGTTAAAAAGGCATCTGGAGCCTATATTATTCTGTTCATTAAAAGCTGGTCTCAGGTTGTCTTTGCAGATTAAGACATTGAACCTTTTGGGCTGGGTTAAGTATTCTACGACTAGTTTTAAAATTAGATGTACGCATCTATATTGTAGTGGATGGAGTGAGTGGTAGATAGGTGGAATAGCCTCCCAGAACAAGTGGTAGAGGACAAAACAGTGACATAATTTAAACATACATGGAATAGGCATATGGCTCCTGAATATAAAGTAAGACCAAGGACTGATTACGGTTTGAGTCTTTACATTAGGACGTTGGATGGGCTGAATGGATCTGATCTCCCATCAAACTGCACCTTTCTATGTTGATAATGAGCTTCACATTTCACACATCAATTACAACTGTGTCACCCCTTCCTGGTTATCTCAGGTCATGCTCGCGTCATGGAGGAGCAGTAAACATCCGGTGGCTGTTAAGATCATCAAACGCAGCTCATCGTGGAAAGAAGGCATCATGCGGGAAAGACGAGTCTTGGAGATGGCAGCAGAAAGCCCATTCCTCTGCCACGGCTTTGGTGCTTTTCACACCCAGGTACGGAATTGTCTGTTGCTCTGCAGCCTATTCCCGTCCTTTCACCTTCTACCATGCGCCATTTCTACAGAAGATCTGCATGTGTCACTGTACTATTAGTCTCTGCATGACTATAACTGTTTTTGCTCTATGTTCAAAATAAGCACCGCGTTTTTCTCGTCATGGAGAACGTGAGCGGAGGCAGCCTGTCAAACCACCTGAGGAGGAACGGCCGGATGGGAACCAGTGCTGCAGTGTGAGCAACAGAGTAGACATAAAGCCAATGATCATTTCCATGCTGTCTAAATGGCTCCTCTAGCTTTAATCCCAATGCAGTGAAATCAGAGGCTCTCCATCTCTGTAAATAACCCTTTGCTAATATTTAGAAACTACTCACTAAACTGTTTGTGTCCTTCTGGCAGGTTCTACGCTGCAGAGATCACCTGCGGTCTTCAGTTTCTACACAGCCATGGAATAGTTCATCGGTTAAAAAAAAATATTTCTGCTCTCAACTGTCCATTCTCTTGCTCTTTTGTTGAGTCTTATGTCTTCCATCACCCCAAGTTCCCTTCATCTCACCATTTATTCCATTTCAAAATCTTTCAGAATTCTTAAGAGGAAAATGAACATCTTCTTTCTCTGAATCATTTAGGGACCTGAAGCCAGCGAACGTGTTGATGACCAGCGAGGGACACCTGAAGATCTGCGATTTCGGCCTCGTTGTGGAGAAGATCATCGGCGCAGCCAAAACCAAAGGCGTAGTTGGGACCAGAAAATATATGGCCCCGGAGGTGAGAATTTATTAATTGGATTAATGCTATAGTTAATCTAAACCTTAATTACTTTACAATGCATTACCTATCTACATTTTACACATATTGAACTTATTTTGCAGGTTTTTCAGAAGAAGAAATATGGCGCCTCCGCAGACTGGTGGTCGTTTGGAGTCACTCTGTACCAGATGCTGGTGGGAAGGGTCCCAGTTCCATCATCACAGCCCAAGAGGGAGTACCGGGACTGCACCGTTCACAATGACTTCCCGTACCCAAGCTGGCTGCTAGCAGATCAGAAAGACATCCTCATGAAGGTGAGTGGATCACAAATGTCCTGATAAAGTGTGTGGCTATACAGGAACTTTTATAGACAATAAGGGACTGTAGTGCAGCAGATTCTGGAATGGGCAAAATATGGTTACTAAACTCAACAAAAACTTGGCTAAATACGTCAGGAAATTGGAATACAAAAACCATTTTTTATTTTTCTTTTGCTTTCTCAGCTTCTGCTTAAAGATCCAGAATGCCGGCTTGGGACGAATGGTGATATAAGAGTGCATCCTTTCTTCGGCATCTTGAACTGGGACCATTTGGAACAACGCAAACTCTGGCCCCCATACCTGCCTCTGGTGGTACGTGTAGCCATTACAAAATGCTTTAGATCCACTAAATTCTAATATCACAACTTATTGCTCTTCAACATTAAAAAGTACTTAATAATGGTATAAGAACACATCCCGTCCACAAACAGAACCCCCACACACATGTAAATTTACTGTATATGATTTTTTCTTCCGAACCTTTGCTACATTTCCTTCCACCAATTAATCATTGCTAAGGAGCCCATCTAATGACAACTGACGAGCGCTTTGCTATTACGTACCTGCCGCCATAGTATACATTATGATGTGTGTTTGAAATCAAGGAACTTTTCGCTTTTTTCTTGCAGGACCCAACTGGAGATCTTCACCTCAGTTCCCAGGATATATCCTTTTCATTTGTAGAGGGGGCTAATTGTAACAAAAACAAAAAAAGTTGGGATTTGCCAGACCTGTCTTTTGTTAGCCCCAAATGGAGGGAATAAACATCCCTCCTTGTATCCAACATCTCAGATGGGAACAAATTCTCTTTTATTCAGGATTCAGCTTGAAGATCTTGCCTGAAAAGTCTCCTGTTGGATGACGACCAATAGTCCAGGATGTCACCTCCCTGCTTCATCTACCACCGCAGCAGAGCTGTCCACCACCACAGCAGAGCGCCTACCTCAACATCACAGCAACTCCACCTGCTGTCCACATCAGAGAAAACCACCTTCTACAGCTGTCCAACATCACTGCGCGGCAATTCCACCTGCTCTGTCCAACATCACTGCGCGGCAATTCCACCTGCTCTGTCCAACATCACTGCGCTGCAATTCCACCTGCTCTGTCCAACATCACTGCGCGGCAATTCCACCTGCTCTGTCCAACATCACTGCGCGGCAATTCCGCCTGCTGTCCAACATCATTGCCAAGCCTCTACTACAGCTGTCCAACACCACAGCACAGCCATTCCACACGCTGTCCAACATCACAGAAAAGCATTTAATGCAACACAACACCACAGAGAACTTCATTGCTGACAAACATCATTGTGCTGCACCTTGTCCTGCTGTTCAACAACTTAGCAGCGAGACTCCATCTGGCCTCTAACACATACCTCCCAACGTTTTACCCCCAGTGAATCGGGATGCAGGGGGGGTGGTGGGTGGGCGCATGCATAGTAGAGCTTACCTTTAAGCTCCGTCCCCCGGGGTCCCGATTCACAGAGGATAGAATGTTACTGCACATGCATTCTCCAGTGTTCCAAACACCAGAGAATATAATTAGAAGAAATGTGGTTCTGAATCCTGCTGTCCCATAGAGATCTTCCTCTGTCTTCTGTTTTTGGGAGAGAGCTAGAGTTCGGCAGGGAGATCGAGTGGCCGCACCCAAAGCAGGACAGCTGGGAGCCATGCAGTCTGCTGCCACCTGTCATACTGTGTCACAGACAGGCTTCCATGCTACGTAACATCAAAGTAGAGCATCCCTTGCTGTCCAACATCACACAAAAGTACCTACAACACAGCAGATCATCTCCCAGTCTACCAAATTACAAATAGTATTCCTACCCTACACAATGAAGTAGAGGGAAAAGGTCTATCCGCTTCTTAAAATGTGTTTCTTCTTTGTTCTAGATCCAGCGTGGACCACGGACAGAACTAAAGGGCACTGATTTATTTAAGAAGGTCTTTTGAGTTACTCTGTAAGTTATTAAACCTTCAAGAGGTTCGCTTTGTCTGGCAGCTGAAACTGTCCCTCTTCCTTCTATGTAGGTCTATGTGAGATTTTGTCAGAGTCGCCTGGTGCTTGAGGAATGAGCCCTTCAAACCGGAAAAATTTTGAATGAATTCTGTCTTTTATCTGTAAGTCTCTTGTCCCTCACTAAAGGTTATGGGTAGTTTAAAATAGTCTACATGTACTAACTTTCTCTTCTTTTCATATTTAGAATTCTGCATGGATTTACTCATTCTCCTATTCCATTATTGGTTCTTCAGAAACTTCTTCTGGGACCTACAAGTACAGTTGGTACAAGTAAGTAAATCTTCAGACTGTATTTGCTGTAAATACTTACTATTGAGATTAGAGATAGGAAATATTTAAATGTATACCTTATTTTAATTAATGTTTGGGCTACGGTTACTTGTCTATCTGGTATTTGGCATCTATTTCTTCTTTCTCTTAGATCAAGCACTGACCAAGTTAACCACATATACTCCTGGACTTAGTGCTACATGCAGGATGATCCGATGTACCATGGAACAAAACGAGCCAGTTGAATCATTTCAGAAGTTTTTCACTTTCATTGTAAGTTATGAAACCTATAAGAAGGTTATTACAAATTCTGCGGTTGCTCAGTCTGGCTGCTGAAACCATTCCTCTTCCTTTTGCACAGATCTTCAAACCTGCTTGGAAGATCTTGCGTCTGTGTCATATTCTCCTGGTGCCTGAGGAATGAACCCTTCACACTGGAAGTCTTTTGTCTGTGAGTCTCTTCTTTTTATTTGTCATAAACATGAAATTACCCAATAACTAGTTTTATTTAAAACCAACAAGCTAATTTTCCTTTACTAATTCCTCCCTCCTATTCTCCCATTGGTTCTTGTCTAGCGATGACTGTATCTTCAGGCCGTATATATGCTGTAAATTCAACTTATTTTGATTTGTGCATAGGATGAGATTTCATTTTAATGATCTTTTTTGTTACCTATGCCAGGTGTGATGCTCAGATGTGAATTTGTGTCAACTATCCTTAAAAGCCTGTTCCAAGTAGATCTGTAACAGGTCGGTATCTCCTGTCCCTAACATTTCTTACATGTAACAATTGTGTCTTGTTCCCCATTTCATCTTCTATGCATTCTGTGATCACTTGCCCTACATTGTTTGATCTTGTATTTGTCAGTTTGTCCACACTGTTCCTTAAACATCTCCTCTATCCATTCTTCCCATAAGAACGTGTAATTTTCTTACCATGATTTTCCTGGCTTTCATAATCACAGGTTTCTTATTCTTGTTTTCTCCAGCTACCAGAGTGGCTTGAGATGTCTGGAAGATCTTTCATCCTTCAAGCTTCCTCTCCTGAAGATCTCTAGAACTTCAACTTCACGGCCAAAGCAAATTTATCTCCACTCATCAGACGCTGATCCTCTTCTTCTTGTCATTGACGATTAAACCTACAGCATGACACACATGTTACCATGTTGCAGTTCTTTAAACTATACAGCCCTATATAAGTAAACTCATTTAAACCCCTTAAGTTACCTGTACAGCATCCAATGTGTCATTTGCATACTTTATATATTATCTTGGTTTCACCCAGTTTAATAAAATCCTTTAACTTTATTTATATTTCAGTGATTACTAATGGATTCATTTAAACATTTCATTAATTGACTTTTATTTCTCCACATACTGTACACAATACATTCAAGCCTCTGTAAACAGTTACAGCAATGTTCTCTGTCAACTCACAAAGTGTTCCAAAATAACACACACAATGTAACGTTACTATTGTGTGTTATTTGCTTGTACAACATCTGCTTTCAAACTACCGTATTTGCTCGATTATAGGACGAGGTTTTTTTCAGAGCAAATGCTCTGAAAAATACCCCTCGTGTTATAATCGAGGTCGTCTTCTAATTAGACCTCAAAAAAATGTCTGCTGGGCCAGGCTGCTTACCGGTGCTTTGGTCCCGAGCAGCGTCTCTTCTATTAGCAGCAGGAAGCTAGCAGACTGTCACATAATTCTGCCTCCCCCTCCTTCCTCTGGGGGCCAGAGAAGTTGCTCGCACAGCCGGGCCCCTGCAGAAGTCTTCAAGTGAGAGAGCTGCAGTTCAGGTAAGGGGGTGGGGGAGGGTTTTTGTGATTAATGTGTGAAGTATGTGTGATTAATGGAATGAATGAGTATTTAAATGTTTGTGAATGAGTGTGTGTGTGATAGCATGGATGTGTAAGGGGGAGGGTGGTAGCATGGCATAGGGAGGCTGTACTCAAACTCCTATCATCCCCAGGTTCCAGCATGTACTGGCTGCCTTGGCTTGACAGGAGTTTGATTGCTGTTAGCAGTTATATATATATATATATATACCTCCAGAAATGCCTTTTAACCCCCTATATGCCACTCTGGCATATAGGGGGTTAAAAGGCATATCATGGGGCAGAGTGGCATATATGAGGGCATAAGACATTTCTGGAGGCAGACTGGCATATAGAGGGTTAAAAGGCACATCATGGGGCAGAGTGGCAAATAAAGGGGGATTAAGGCATTTCTGAGGGCAGAGTGGCAACCTTGGGGGCAGATGTGCATAACTGGGGAGAGGCAGGTTGGCAAATAAAAAGAAATAAAAAAATATATATTTTTCTCAATCATAGCTTTTATTAAATATGAAAAAATTGTTTACATGAATTAATATTTACTAGTAAAACTTTTTTTCCTATAGGGTAGTCTTATATTCAGGCTTTTTGTTTTTTTCCTAAATTAATATTTAGATTTTGGGGGGTCGTCTTATAATCAGGGTCGTCTTATAATCGGGCAAATACGGTTGTTATTTTTTAACTTTGACGTATTTGTTTTCCTGCAATAATAAGATATTGAGTGTGGGGCATGTGTTTCTACTCAAAGAAATCAAACCATGTATAACACAACTTAATACGACTTATATAAACGATAAATAGTACAAAAGTGAATGTACACAGCGCCTGATTAGCTGCATTTCCCTCTGTCTCAACCAGAAAAAAATTCAAAATCAAATTTACACCGATGGGCATAAAAGATTAAAATTTGGCACCTTCATTCTCATAACGTAGAATCTATATCCATATAGGAAAAAACAGAAACAAATATATAGTGCAATATGTTTAAATCATATCAACATATAGCACTTTATCTGATTAAAACTTATTGCACTATATATTTGTTTCGGTTTTTTTCCATCATGGTTCCATCAATAGTATAGATTTTTTTTTTGGCAAATGGGAGACGAGCCTTTGTTTTGTTTTTGGTCAGGAGTGCATTAAAACATTAAAACGTGTCTCTGGACTGTGAGCCTCTGCCAGAATACGCCACGGGCTGTATATACAATAAGGATGTTTAGCCTTGAAGAAAAGTGGGTTATTTATGGCAGTGGCACTAAAGTCTTAATAACTAAAAATCCAATTCCTCATTTACCTAAATGTCCCTCTAAGACATTGGTTCCCCACGTGCGGTATGAAAAGGAGCCAGGGTGCTTCTCAAGTACATTGGCTGCTTGGCTTCTACGGCTTGTCATTAACTTAAAATGTGGGAAAGAAAATTAAACTAAACAAGTTAATAAAAAAGTTTAATTTCATCTAATTCCTCCAAATGAAAAGATAGCTCTGCAGGCAGGAATAGTTGCCGCAGTTCCACTGATAGCCAGCAGGTGGTGCTCCTAAACCTATAAGTATTCAGCATAGAGACACACTTTATAATATAGTACCTGAAGAAGAGACCGAGAGTCTCTATAACATGCTTTTTATTTCTACGGCTACAACTCCACACCTTATACTTCATAATGAGCATAAGCTGTTTGTTTATATGCCTTTGGCACGAGAGTTAATGTAAGGAAGTTCTACTTCACTGAGAGGAACAGCCTTCCAGCAGAAGTGGTAGAGGCTGATACACCGAGGGAAGTTAAATATGCATGGGCTAGGCATATAACTCCTGAATGTAAGACCAACGACTGATTAAGGTTTGATTCTTTACAGCAGGAGAAACGGGCAGACTAGACGGGGGCCAATCTGCCGGCAAATTCTAGTTTTCTCAGTTAATAGAGCACCCATGTATTTGAATATACAATCCACCTGTCTGTGTAGGGATAGGGTAAGCATATACGGATTTATGCCAAGACGTATGCCAAGTATTTTTACATACATTATACGATATGTAAGATTATATCATAGTATCTAGAAGAAATTTGTAAAATACCCAATAGCACTAATATGCTTTTTTAATGACATTTGAAGATTAATAAAACCCATTTGGGCATTGTTATACACATTATAAAGTGTGAAGCACACAAAACCAGACAGACTTCTATTAAGTATTTCTGTATCAATACGTAGAACCCAAGCCCTGTGAATTCCCTGTGTCCAGAAATATGTTTCATTTCTGCAGTTAAGTGTCTTTTCCAGCAGGTGGCGCGTCTTTGCTAACAGAACTATTTTCCGAAAAATAAGATTTTTTCCAGTGTTTTCCCTAAAGTTCAATAATGACAAACAATTTCAATAGGGAAAGATGGTTGTTTTATAAAGAGATATAATATGTGACCCAGGCAGCATCTCGAATCTCCCCCCACAACCTACTCCTTGTCCTAATCCAGCACCTCGTCTCAGAAGGATGTATTCTGCCCGGTAGAGGAGATAGTGGGGGCTTTGCTGACTTGGCACAGACCACCAAAACGTAACTGGACTGGTTACCCAGGAGAGATCTCTGAGCTCACCAACTGGATCTAATGTTTTTATGTTCACACAGTGAGCACCTGATCTGTTGCTCCAACTGAGTACGGAGCTATACCGGCCAACAGCCTACCGGGCATTTGCCTGGCGTGCCAGAGGGCCACTCCAGGCCTGACAGTTGGTAGGTATGAGTAGGCTCCATGCTAACTGTGGCTTAAAAAGATACACATCACTGATGAGCCAAGCATCTATTATACCTGCGTGTTACTTACAGGAGATAATCCATTCCATCTCTATGGTTTCATTTTGACGGTTTTTACATTTTTTGGCACCGGTACGAGGGTTCCTATATCATAACCCCATTGAAAGACAGCTTCGGCGGAGGCTTCCTAGTGTTTCTTAATAGCTCGGGTGGTAGCAGGTGAAGAACTAATTGAATTTGACAGTAAAATGAAACAAAGCATCTGCCAAAAGCGGGCTTGCTGGAAAGAAAATGAAGTCTCCAGTAGAGTGTTCCGTTACAGAAAGTCTCCGGAGAGTGTATTTAGTGACATATTTTGCCCACAATGATTATGTTTTCTTCTCGGCTTCAATTAAGACCTTGTTATTGATGGAGCTACAAGCAGCTGATGCCACGGTTTGTGCATTTGATGCAAAATACCGCAACATTGTAGCAGCCAGACAGTCTAGGCGCACGCAGGGCTGAGGTTGAGCTTTTACGACGTTCAAGAAGAGAAATTTCTTTCTACTAAATCGAGAGAGAGAACAAAATGAGTGACGGAGAAGTCTGACGCGGCCTCATCCTTCTACGTGGTTCCACCAGACAATTCTTAGCACGTTGCCCAAACATATAAAGTATCAATGACTTGGTAACATGTGACTTAGAACAATCCACAAATAGTGTTCGGAACCTCTAGAACTTAATGACCGTCCTTCACTAGAAGCCACCGGGATAGAGTTATGAAGAGCGTTCTATATGTGGAGCAGTTACCATGGAAATAGACAGAATGTTCCTCTGATTGCAACACATTTTCAGGGTTGGATCAGAAGAGTGTGTCATAGAGATGGACCAACTTACCCCTCTAGTGTTCATAAAAGTAACATTACACACGATCCATACTACTATTTGAATGCTGAAACCCCGCCAAGAAATAATTCATGTAAAAATTGTCCTTATTAATATATTTTTAGCTGGGAAAGCTTAACTGTCATGTGATACAAAAGGCTTACCACGATTGGACAATAAACCTAGCAGACTCGCACCTGAAGGAGGAGAACGTCCCGGGATTCATCCCATCGCAAAAAACAGGCAATGTTTCAACCTTCGTCAAAGCTTTAGAACCTTGATGATCTTGTGCTATGGGCCGACATTGTAGACAACATGCGCAGGCATACAATGTATCAGTTCATCAACTGCGCTTTATCAACGCTCTATTTACAGGGTCCTGGGAGGACCAAAAGACTCAAGGAGCAGGTTAGAGAGATGGGCAATTGATTTTTTTGCTAATTTCCATCTTGTAATCTCCAAGTAACGGATCAATACGAGACTGATAGAAGAAATTAGAATGCGCGTCCTAGCACCATGGCCGCGCTATTTATCACAGAGCAGATGGCCCGTGCCAGATCTATCTTTATTCCAAATAAATTAAATTGCATTTCCTCCGAGTAATTTTTCACCGGCGTGGCCTGCTTTTCTTAGTTTGCTTGAAAGACGGGCCTCCGCATCTACTAGTGACAGGCTATCCGTGGGTGGAAATTGGCAAACATTCATTCCTTAGAAGTATAGCGGTTTCCCGTTAGACAATCTGCAGTCTCTATATACGCTCTAATGGAGTCTGTATTGTATAGTTTTTGCCCAAAAAAAGTATTTTCGAGCGGGGGTTTGATTAGAAAGAATTAAACATTATGGTTAAAAAACAGGAACTATTTCTCGTGATTAAGCCGAGGAGAGTCAGAGGGCGAGGGGCTGATGAAGGCGAGCCCTAAGGGCAGCAGAATTTGCTAAAGAGTGCGGCTGTATGAAGAGCGACATGATGAAGAGTGCGATGAAGGCCACTTGACTCGGGTAATCCAACGACCCCTCACCCCGATGAGAAACCTCAATGGACTCCATCGACAGCAACGCCCAGCACCTGCACAGCGTTACGGAGGCCGAGAACCTCCCTGCAGCCTCCAAAGTCTTATCTACGTCCACTCACCATCCTTGTGACCTTCTTACCCCAGAGGAGAAGACGGCTAAGATCCCACAGCAGGCGAGACCCCCTGCAGCTACATTTCTAACCACCAAGACTAATAAGCAATTAACTTAGAATTAGCCTTAAAAATGTTTTTTCCCCGGTTATTTTTATCATTAAGGGCAGGTGTCTAAACATGTCACCTTTCCTGAATTACAGATCGCTAATAAAACAAGCTACAAAGGCAAAAACATACGTAAAAACGGCGGATCGGGAAGAAGCTGATGCATACTGGGAAGATTAGGGGTACCATGGAAGCAGGATCTGCACGATTATTCCTCCTCATTAGGTTATCTCTCCCATATTGTTAAGCTGCTGATTGCTGTGGATTGGGTCAGACGGCCATTGTGAGAAATTGTGGGAGGAAATTGATTAAAAGATGCTCTTTTTTGCCACAACCAAACAAATCTAATCAAATCTAATTTTTTTATAGTAAATTCTAGAGGTAATGTGTGTGTACATATATATATATATATATATATATATATATATATATATATATATACACATGCACATATACACACACATAATATGTAATTATATCTCGTGAAATGTAATATTATAGTATATTATAGTATATTTATATATATATATATTTTACAATGTGAATACACTTATTTATATATATATATATATATATATATATAACATTTGAATATATATATAATGTGTATATATATATATATACATATAAATATATGTTATTAAGTCAGTCTTTTTTGTTTTTTTTTATATAATAATAATAGGGAAATCGGCAATTGCCCCCCCCCCCCAGCCATTAGAATCCAATTTTCTTTATTTCGGTCTCAAACAAAATGAATAATTTTGAAAGGCTGGAGGACGCTGCCAGAGCGGCCATAATGAAAGAGAGGTCGGGTGTTTTCAAAGAAGAATATATATTTGTAAGGGCCAGGGCTGAATTGTTAAATGCCATTTAATAGGCAAGCGACAGCAGGAAACGGACTAATCTTTATAGAGCGCTGATTAGTAAGTAAGGCTTCCCGGGTGATAATTAGTATTGCTCTGGCCAAGTTCCAGCATCTGACGGCGGCATCCACGGCGTAACGGTTAATTGCCAGACACTTTTAACTGTCATTAAATGTCACCATTTTATTTCCACGGCCAGAGCATGTCGTGCAATTTTTTGGGGGGAACAAAATGACCCCAAGGGTGAGTTTAACTCTTTAGCAATGCGTTGCATTCAAGCAGGGCCCTCAAAGGGTTAATCAAGATAATATCTTTCTCTTGTTCTACATAGAATGACTCAAAATTGTCTCGATTTCTCTGGAAATGACCTGGCTTCAATTCTTATCATGCTTGCCAACATGTCAAAAGGTCACTTTACTGACAGAGGGACTGGCCAAACAAAACATGGGACAATTGGTAGGTACATAAAAGAAAATAACAGGACTAGACGATCTATGTTTCTATGCATTTTTGGGGACAAAACTGTTCAATTAAGAACCTAAACATGTTTGATTTAATGTAACGGAGATGCAGCTCATCACACCTTGACAGCCATCACTACTAAAGAATAAAAACCTACAAGTCAAAACAGCCCAATCCGTCTCAATGTAAAACAATAAAAAAACCTTATAAGCGCCGTAGACCTTTTTTTTTTAATCCGTAAACATCTGCCCGAGGGGTCTGTTCCTCAGAAAAGCAAGGAATTACGTTACGGTGTTTTCATCCGCACTCCGAACGAAGCGGTTGCTTTTGCGAGGTACGAGCGACCATTGTTGGGTTAGCCGACGACTCTGTGCCTCCAGTTGGCGTTATTTATTGGACGGTCTCACAATGTATAATGAAAAATTAAAGTAGTTCATCATATTACAGATGACTCTGATATTAATTCCAACTCATCCCGATAAACAAATAGATCATTAATCTACCATTCATGGTGAAGCCATTAACAAAGTCACACAAGCCCAAAATATATCGTCCTGCGTCATTTGCATTTAATAATTACTTATATCCTTAGAATTTTATATTTTTGTCCACTAAAACAACCAGTCTAAAAAAGTCAATAAAGAAATGAAGTGCCAATAATGAAGGCATAATTCTGTATATTACCCTGTATGATGTAGCACAAGAAAAAAAGAAAATTGTGACATGTATATGTTCTGTTATACACTGGTCAGTGATGGTCTCATCTTCAATGGACCCCTAATTCCTTTGCGTCTTGTTGTGCCCTTCAGCCTCTCCGTTCCCCTCCTCTTTTTAACATTCCCGACTCCCTACCATAAACCCTTAAAATCCTCAACATGAAATACAAATGATCAGCCTCCCAGAATTTTGGTCCCCTAGGGCCTCCATGGTTCTCATACAACAGACAAATTTTAGGGCTCTCCTAAGTTGTCAGATGGACAACCACCAACTGCAAAGGTTCTAAACATCTCAAAACTACTCAACTTTGACCAAATATTAGGGAAATATACGGAACTATACAAGAGCTCCAGGACCTATTTCGCTTCTCCATGGTGGCCTCTGAGCTCTTTGTAAAAGCTTTGTTGGAGAAGATGAGATGTTTCCTTCTAAAACTCATACTCTTGGAGCAGGTGGTGTTATTCCAAGGAAGGAGGAAAGGATAATATCTAGAAACATTGTTTCGGGATTTGCTGAAAATTCTGTTACTTTAGAAATATCCCAGCAGAGCAGCTTCTCTATTCCGCTCTCCCCGCGCGTCAGATATTGGAAGGGAGAGATTTATTGGATTAGATGTGAAGTATCAAGCCAGTAAAAATGATTGTCTGTGTCTATTACAGTAACAAAAAGTGCAGTGAAGTATATTACAAGTAGGTAATGAAGTATCTTGCAGAAACGTGGCTCATTCCGATACAAAACCAAAAGAGTAATTATCGTCTCCGAGCCAAACATCTTTCTTTCTCAGTTTAAGCCAGTAACAGCTCCAGATTTTTATCTTATTTTATTTATTTATTTTTTAATTGAAAATGTTTGATTGGCTGAAATAGTTTTTAATGGAGTCATCACGGCGTTAACTGCCACGCTTCATAATTTTAAATAGTCTTCAGTTAGCTAAAACATCAATTTCAATTTTAAGTAAGTCACTTAAAGCCCGGCTTAATCTTGCTGAAATGGATTTTTGTTTAAAAAAAACCTCCAAAAGGTAAAAAGTAAGATTTCGTAAATGGATATTTCGGTTCTGTTTCATTTCTAGCTTCCAAAGTCGCGCAGAATACACAGAAAACAAAATGATTCCTTTTTGGTGCAAAGTTTCAATGTTGATCTTATCACCGTGGCAACCATTGACTTGGTTCTTCTGCTTAGACCATTCCTATGGTTGCTATGGTGATAAAACTGATAGAACATTCCATTGGTTCCAACGTTCCAAACGTAGCAGTTGCTCTCAGTACGTTGATCAAATTAAACTGACCCGTTATGGTCTGTATCTTGAACATGGTGTGGTTCGTGCGTTTGATTGCGAACATAATCTCTAGGTAGAGGTCGGCTTCATTTGCCTTTCGTCCTCCACTACGTTTTCCTAATCCAACAAGTAATAAAAGCATCATGAAGGTGCAGAGGCACCCCACGATTATCAGAAGAGTATCTAACATCTTCTCACTCGCCTGCTCTGCTGAGCAATGAGAAGTGTCTGAGTTTCACCTGCTTTATATAACCTCCTATGATGACATCACAGAGGCTGATGATGCAATAGTGGGCGTGGGTGCATCAAGTGGGCGGGGTCTAAATCATTTCACTTCCAACCACAAATGAGACAAGTCCCTTAAAGCCTGGCTTAATCTTACAGAAATGGATTTTTGTTTAATAAAAAAAAACCAAAAGGTTAAAAGTAATATTTCATAAATGGATATTTCGGTTCTGTTTCATTTCTGGCTTGAAAAGTCGCGCAGAATACACGGAACACAAAATGATTCCTTTTTGGTGCAAAGTTTCAATGTTGATCTTATCACCATGGCAACCATTGACCTGGTTCTTCTGCTTAGACCATTCCTATGGTTGCTATGGTGATAGACCTGATAGAACATTCCATTGGTTCCAACGTTCCAAATGTAGCTGTTGCTCTCAGTACGTTGATATTGCCCTTGATCAAATTAAACTGACCCGTTATCTTAGAACATTAACTGATAATTGCTAAATATCACACGTTATTTGTGGGAAATAATAATATTTTTAAATAAACAGCATGAACTATACTAAATGTTAACAGAATTTTATTGACACGTTAAATTGGAAGTTCAGTTTACAGATAACATGAAAATCCTCTGGTGGAGGTCAGTGTAGGATGATGGTCTTGGACTCCATGGTGTAGCCAGCGAGACAAACAGGCAGATGATGCAATAATAGGCGTGGCTGAATCAAGTGGGCGGGGCCTAAATCATTTCAGTTCCAACCACAAATGAGACAAGTCGTGGGCAAAGCAGGCTCAGGAGGGCCAACCACATATCCATACATGCGTGGTAGAGCAGCTTGTCAGCGTAACTACCAACATGTCAAGATCATGTCACAGGTGCAATCTCACCTCTCAAAGTCCCTCAAATAAATATAAAATATATTGTCTCCATTTGAGTTTTTCCTCATATTACTATGGCATTTAATTCCACCATCTAAGCGTGCCGACCCTGGCATATGTTGTGTACAGTCACCTACATAGACCTCATGTTCAATCTACATGTATGTACAAACACATGTATGGGATACATTTATAAAGGCCTTTTAAGAACATTTTGTTTCTGTTCCTTTCTTTTTTTTAACTTAATTTGTTAGATATTGGGACATACTGGGGAAAATGTTTTATGTAAATACAAAAAGGAGCACATGGGAGAAGACAATACCTGAGTCTAAGTAGCAATAGGTAATACCTATAATGCTGGAAGTGAAAAGTTATCCTAGGATGAGTGATGTTATTAAGGTGAGGGTATTAAACATGCATGGGATAGACATACGGCTCCTGAATCTAAGACGAGACCAACGACTGATTAAGGTTTGAGTCTTTACAGCAGGAGAAACGTGCGAGTAGACGGGGGCCGAATGGGGCCGATCTGTCGGCAGGTTCCATGATTCTATAATATTAGATTTAAAAGAGCAAAATGCGCTATGCGTTGCTTTGAGACCCTTTGTATCATATTTGTTCAACATTGTGGCTTCACAGAGTCACCTGTTAACCGCTACAATGTAGCAAAATAATGAAAGCATAATTCTGTATATTATGCTGTATGATGTAGCAAAAGGAAAAAAGAATGCATGCAATTTGTGACATGTATATGTTCTGTTACACACACACACACTTTTTACGTAAAAAGTCTATAAGGGGAGGCCAAGGAACGGTTGGAGCCTCTCGAAAAAAACAAGACTCCCCCTGAAAATGTTTGATTGGCTGAAATAGTTTTTAATGGAGTCATCACGGCGTTAACTGCCACGCTTCATAATTTTAAATAGTCTTCAGTTAGCTAAAACATCAATTTCAATTTTAAGTAAGTCACTTAAAGCCCGGCTTAATCTTGCTGAAATGGATTTTTGTTTAAAAAAAACCTCCAAAAGGTAAAAAGTAAGATTTCGTAAATGGATATTTCGGTTCTGTTTCATTTCTAGCTTCCAAAGTCGCGCAGAATACACAGAAAACAAAATGATTCCTTTTTGGTGCAAAGTTTCAATGTTGATCTTATCACCGTGGCAACCATTGACTTGGTTCTTCTGCTTAGACCATTCCTATGGTTGCTATGGTGATAAAACTGATAGAACATTCCATTGGTTCCAACGTTCCAAACGTAGCAGTTGCTCTCAGTACGTTGATCAAATTAAACTGACCCGTTATGGTCTGTATCTTGAACATGGTGTGGTTTGTGCGTTTGATTGCGAACATAATCTCTAGGTAGAGGTCGGCTTCATTTGCCTTTCGTCCTCCACTACGTTTTCCTAATCCAACAAGTAATAAAAGCATCATGAAGGTGCAGAGGCACCCCACGATTATCAGAAGAGTATCTAACATCTTCTCACTCGCCTGCTCTGCTGAGCAATGAGAAGTGTCTGAGTTTCACCTGCTTTATATAACCTCCTATGATGACATCACAGAGGCTGATGATGCAATAGTGGGCGTGGGTGCATCAAGTGGGCGGGGTCTAAATCATTTCACTTCCAACCACAAATGAGACAAGTCCCTTAAAGCCTGGCTTAATCTTACAGAAATGGATTTTTGTTTAATAAAAAAAAACCAAAAGGTTAAAAGTAATATTTCATAAATGGATATTTCGGTTCTGTTTCATTTCTGGCTTGAAAAGTCGCGCAGAATACACGGAAAACAAAATGATTCCTTTTTGGTGCAAAGTTTCAATGTTGATCTTATCACCATGGCAACCATTGACCTGGTTCTTCTGCTTAGACCATTCCTATGGTTGCTATGGTGATAGACCTGATAGAACATTCCATTGGTTCCAACGTTCCAAATGTAGCTGTTGCTCTCAGTACGTTGATATTGCCCTTGATCAAATTAAACTGACCCGTTATCTTAGAACATTAACTGATAATTGCTAAATATCACACGTTATTTGTGGGAAATAATAATATTTTTAAATAAACAGCATGAACTATACTAAATGTTAACAGAATTTTATTGACACGTTAAATTGGAAGTTCAGTTTACAGATAACATGAAAATCCTCTGGTGGAGGTCAGTGTAGGATGATGGTCTTGGACTCCATGGTGTAGCCAGCGAGACAAACAGGCAGATGATGCAATAATAGGCGTGGCTGAATCAAGTGGGCGGGGCCTAAATCATTTCAGTTCCAACCACAAATGAGACAAGTCGTTGGCAAAGCAGGCTCAGGAGGGCCAACCACATATCCATACATGCGTGGTAGAGCAGTTTGTCAGCGTAACTACCAACATGTCAAGATCATGTCACAGGTGCAATCTTACCTCTCAAAGTCCCTCAAATAAATATAAAATATATTTTCTCCATTTGAGTTTTTCCTCATATTACTATGGCATTTAATTCCACCATCTAAGCGTGCCGACCCTGGCATATGTTGTGTACAGTCACCTACATAGACCTCATGTTCAATCTACATGTATGTACAAACACATGTATGGGATACATTTATAAAGGCCTTTTAAGAACATTTTGTTTCTGTTCCTTTCTTTTTTTAACTTGATTTGTTAGATATTGGGACATACTGGGGAAAATGTTTTATGTAAATACAAAAAGGAGCACATGGGAGAAGACAATACCTGAGTCTAAGTAGCAATAGGTAATATCTATAATGCTGGAAGTGAAAAGTTGTCCTAGGATGAGTGATGTTATTAAGGTTAGGGTATTAAACATGCATGGGATAGACATACGGCTCCTGAATCTAAGACGAGACCAACGACTGATTAAGGTTTGAGTCTTTACAGCAGGAGAAACGTGCGAGTAGACGGGGGCCGAATGGGGCCGATCTGTCGGCAGGTTCCATGATTCTATAATATTAGATTTAAAAGAGCAAAATGCGCTATGCGTTGCTTTGAGACCCTTTGTATCATATTTGTTCAACATTGTGGCTTCACAGAGTCACCTGTTAACCGCTACAATGTAGCAAAATAATGAAAGCTTAATTCTGTATATTATGCTGTATGATGTAGCAAAAGGAAAAAAGAATGCATGCAATTTGTGACATGTATATGTTCTGTTACACACACACACACTTTTTACGTAAAAAGTCTATAAGGGGAGGCCAAGGAACGGTTGGAGCCTCTCGAAAAAAACAAGACTCCCCCTGAAAATGTTTGATTGGCTGAAATAGTTTTTAATGGAGTCATCACGGCGTTAACTGCCACGCTTCATAATTTTAAATAGTCTTCAGTTAGCTAAAACATCAATTTCAATTTTAAGTAAGTCACTTAAAGCCCGGCTTAATCTTGCTGAAATGGATTTTTGTTTAAAAAAAACCTCCAAAAGGTAAAAAGTAAGATTTCGTAAATGGATATTTCGGTTCTGTTTCATTTCTAGCTTCCAAAGTCACGCAGAATACACAGAAAACAAAATGATTCCTTTTTGGTGCAAAGTTTCAATGTTGATCTTATCACCGTGGCAACCATTGACTTGGTTCTTCTGCTTAGACCATTCCTATGGTTGCTATGGTGATAAAACTGATAGAACATTCCATTGGTTCCAACGTTCCAAACGTAGCAGTTGCTCTCAGTACGTTGATCAAATTAAACTGACCCGTTATGGTCTGTATCTTGAACATGGTGTGGTTTGTGCGTTTGATTGCGAACATAATCTCTAGGTAGAGGTCGGCTTCATTTGCCTTTCGTCCTCCACTACGTTTTCCTAATCCAACAAGTAATAAAAGCATCATGAAGGTGCAGAGGCACCCCACGATTATCAGAAGAGTATCTAACATCTTCTCACTCGCCTGCTCTGCTGAGCAATGAGAAGTGTCTGAGTTTCACCTGCTTTATATAACCTCCTATGATGACATCACAGAGGCTGATGATGCAATAGTGGGCGTGGCTGCATCAAGTGGGCGGGGTCTAAATCATTTCACTTCCAACCACAAATGAGACAAGTCCCTTAAAGCCTGGCTTAATCTTACAGAAATGGATTTTTGTTTAATAAAAAAAAACCAAAAGGTTAAAAGTAATATTTCATAAATGGATATTTCGGTTCTGTTTCATTTCTGGCTTGAAAAGTCGCGCAGAATACACGGAAAACAAAATGATTCCTTTTTGGTGCAAAGTTTCAATGTTGATCTTATCACCATGGCAACCATTGACCTGGTTCTTCTGCTTAGACCATTCCTATGGTTGCTATGGTGATAGACCTGATAGAACATTCCATTGGTTCCAACGTTCCAAATGTAGCTGTTGCTCTCAGTACGTTGATATTGCCCTTGATCAAATTAAACTGACCCGTTATCTTAGAACATTAACTGATAATTGCTAAATATCACACGTTATTTGTGGGAAATAATAATATTTTTAAATAAACAGCATGAACTATACTAAATGTTAACAGAATTTTATTGACACGTTAAATTGGAAGTTCAGTTTACAGATAACATGAAAATCCTCTGGTGGAGGTCAGTGTAGGATGATGGTCTTGGACTCCATGGTGTAGCCAGCGAGACAAACAGGCAGATGATGCAATAATAGGCGTGGCTGAATCAAGTGGGCGGGGCCTAAATCATTTCAGTTCCAACCACAAATGAGACAAGTCGTGGGCAAAGCAGGCTCAGGAGGGCCAACCACATATCCATACATGCGTGGTAGAGCAGCTTGTCAGCGTAACTACCAACATGTCAAGATCATGTCACAGGTGCAATCTCACCTCTCAAAGTCCCTCAAATAAATATAAAATATATTGTCTCCATTTGAGTTTTTCCTCATATTACTATGGCATTTAATTCCACCATCTAAGCGTGCCGACCCTGGCATATGTTGTGTACAGTCACCTACATAGACCTCATGTTCAATCTACATGTATGTACAAACACATGTATGGGATACATTTATAAAGGCCTTTTAAGAACATTTTGTTTCTGTTCCTTTCTTTTTTTTAACTTAATTTGTTAGATATTGGGACATACTGGGGAAAATGTTTTATGTAAATACAAAAAGGAGCACATGGGAGAAGACAATACCTGAGTCTAAGTAGCAATAGGTAATATCTATAATGCTGGAAGTGAAAAGTTATCCTAGGATGAGTGATGTTATTAAGGTGAGGGTATTAAACATGCATGGGATAGACATACGGCTCCTGAATCTAAGACGAGACCAACGACTGATTAAGGTTTGAGTCTTTACAGCAGGAGAAACGTGCGAGTAGACGGGGGCCGAATGGGGCCGATCTGTCGGCAGGTTCCATGATTCTATAATATTAGATTTAAAAGAGCAAAATGCGCTATGCGTTGCTTTGAGACCCTTTGTATCATATTTGTTCAACATTGTGGCTTCACAGAGTCACCTGTTAACCGCTACAATGTAGCAAAATAATGAAAGCATAATTCTGTATATTATGCTGTATGATGTAGCAAAAGGAAAAAAGAATGCATGCAATTTGTGACATGTATATGTTCTGTTACACACACACACACTTTTTACGTAAAAAGTCTATAAGGGGAGGCCAAGGAACGGTTGGAGCCTCTCGAAAAAAACAAGACTCCCCCTGAAAATGTTTGATTGGCTGAAATAGTTTTTAATGGAGTCATCACGGCGTTAACTGCCACGCTTCATAATTTTAAATAGTCTTCAGTTAGCTAAAACATCAATTTCAATTGTAAGTAAGTCACTTAAAGCCCGGCTTAATCTTGCTGAAATGGATTTTTGTTTAAAAAAAACCTCCAAAAGGTAAAAAGTAAGATTTCGTAAATGGATATTTCGGTTCTGTTTCATTTCTAGCTTCCAAAGTCGCGCAGAATACACAGAAAACAAAATGATTCCTTTTTGGTGCAAAGTTTCAATGTTGATCTTATCACCGTGGCAACCATTGACTTGGTTCTTCTGCTTAGACCATTCCTATGGTTGCTATGGTGATAAAACTGATAGAACATTCCATTGGTTCCAACGTTCCAAACGTAGCAGTTGCTCTCAGTACGTTGATCAAATTAAACTGACCCGTTATGGTCTGTATCTTGAACATGGTGTGGTTTGTGCGTTTGATTGCGAACATAATCTCTAGGTAGAGGTCGGCTTCATTTGCCTTTCGTCCTCCACTACGTTTTCCTAATCCAACAAGTAATAAAAGCATCATGAAGGTGCAGAGGCACCCCACGATTATCAGAAGAGTATCTAACATCTTCTCACTCGCCTGCTCTGCTGAGCAATGAGAAGTGTCTGAGTTTCACCTGCTTTATATAACCTCCTATGATGACATCACAGAGGCTGATGATGCAATAGTGGGCGTGGCTGCATCAAGTGGGCGGGGTCTAAATCATTTCACTTCCAACCACAAATGAGACAAGTCCCTTAAAGCCTGGCTTAATCTTACAGAAATGGATTTTTGTTTAATAAAAAAAAACCAAAAGGTTAAAAGTAATATTTCATAAATGGATATTTCGGTTCTGTTTCATTTCTGGCTTGAAAAGTCGCGCAGAATACACGGAAAACAAAATGATTCCTTTTTGGTGCAAAGTTTCAATGTTGATCTTATCACCATGGCAACCATTGACCTGGTTCTTCTGCTTAGACCATTCCTATGGTTGCTATGGTGATAGACCTGATAGAACATTCCATTGGTTCCAACGTTCCAAATGTAGCTGTTGCTCTCAGTACGTTGATATTGCCCTTGATCAAATTAAACTGACCCGTTATCTTAGAACATTAACTGATAATTGCTAAATATCACACGTTATTTGTGGGAAATAATAATATTTTTAAATAAACAGCATGAACTATACTAACTGTTAACAGAATTTTATTGACACGTTAAATTGGAAGTTCAGTTTACAGATAACATGAAAATCC
This sequence comes from Spea bombifrons, assembly GCF_027358695.1. Classification (NCBI taxonomy): domain Eukaryota; kingdom Metazoa; phylum Chordata; class Amphibia; order Anura; family Pelobatidae; genus Spea; species Spea bombifrons. The sequence goes on from NC_071089.1 coordinate 35,410,479, forward strand.
TCTGGTGGAGGTCAGTGTAGGATGATGGTCTTGGACTCCATGGTGTAGCCAGCGAGACAAACAGGCAGATGATGCAATAATAGGCGTGGCTGAATCAAGTGGGCGGGGCCTAAATCATTTCAGTTCCAACCACAAATGAGACAAGTCGTGGGCAAAGCAGGCTCAGGAGGGCCAACCACATATCCATACATGCGTGGTAGAGCAGCTTGTCAGCGTAACTACCAACATGTCAAGATCATGTCACAGGTGCAATCTCACCTCTCAAAGTCCCTCAAATAAATATAAAATATATTGTCTCCATTTGAGTTTTTCCTCATATTACTATGGCATTTAATTCCACCATCTAAGCGTGCCGACCCTGGCATATGTTGTGTACAGTCACCTACATAGACCTCATGTTCAATCTACATGTATGTACAAACACATGTATGGGATACATTTATAAAGGCCTTTTAAGAACATTTTGTTTCTGTTCCTTTCTTTTTTTTAACTTAATTTGTTAGATATTGGGACATACTGGGGAAAATGTTTTATGTAAATACAAAAAGGAGCACATGGGAGAAGACAATACCTGAGTCTAAGTAGCAATAGGTAATATCTATAATGCTGGAAGTGAAAAGTTATCCTAGGATGAGTGATGTTATTAAGGTGAGGGTATTAAACATGCATGGGATAGACATACGGCTCCTGAATCTAAGACGAGACCAACGACTGATTAAGGTTTGAGTCTTTACAGCAGGAGAAACGTGCGAGTAGACGGGGGCCGAATGGGGCCGATCTGTCGGCAGGTTCCATGATTCTATAATATTAGATTTAAAAGAGCAAAATGCGCTATGCGTTGCTTTGAGACCCTTTGTATCATATTTGTTCAACATTGTGGCTTCACAGAGTCACCTGTTAACCGCTACAATGTAGCAAAATAATGAAAGCTTAATTCTGTATATTATGCTGTATGATGTAGCAAAAGGAAAAAAGAATGCATGCAATTTGTGACATGTATATGTTCTGTTACACACACACACACTTTTTACGTAAAAAGTCTATAAGGGGAGGCCAAGGAACGGTTGGAGCCTCTCGAAAAAAACAAGACTCCCCCTGAAAATGTTTGATTGGCTGAAATAGTTTTTAATGGAGTCATCACGGCGTTAACTGCCACGCTTCATAATTTTAAATAGTCTTCAGTTAGCTAAAACATCAATTTCAATTTTAAGTAAGTCACTTAAAGCCCGGCTTAATCTTGCTGAAATGGATTTTTGTTTAAAAAAAACCTCCAAAAGGTAAAAAGTAAGATTTCGTAAATGGATATTTCGGTTCTGTTTCATTTCTAGCTTCCAAAGTCGCGCAGAATACACAGAAAACAAAATGATTCCTTTTTGGTGCAAAGTTTCAATGTTGATCTTATCACCGTGGCAACCATTGACTTGGTTCTTCTGCTTAGACCATTCCTATGGTTGCTATGGTGATAAAACTGATAGAACATTCCATTGGTTCCAACGTTCCAAACGTAGCAGTTGCTCTCAGTACGTTGATCAAATTAAACTGACCCGTTATGGTCTGTATCTTGAACATGGTGTGGTTTGTGCGTTTGATTGCGAACATAATCTCTAGGTAGAGGTCGGCTTCATTTGCCTTTCGTCCTCCACTACGTTTTCCTAATCCAACAAGTAATAAAAGCATCATGAAGGTGCAGAGGCACCCCACGATTATCAGAAGAGTATCTAACATCTTCTCACTCGCCTGCTCTGCTGAGCAATGAGAAGTGTCTGAGTTTCACCTGCTTTATATAACCTCCTATGATGACATCACAGAGGCTGATGATGCAATAGTGGGCGTGGCTGCATCAAGTGGGCGGGGTCTAAATCATTTCACTTCCAACCACAAATGAGACAAGTCCCTTAAAGCCTGGCTTAATCTTACAGAAATGGATTTTTGTTTAATAAAAAAAAACCAAAAGGTTAAAAGTAATATTTCATAAATGGATATTTCGGTTCTGTTTCATTTCTGGCTTGAAAAGTCGCGCAGAATACACGGAAAACAAAATGATTCCTTTTTGGTGCAAAGTTTCAATGTTGATCTTATCACCATGGCAACCATTGACCTGGTTCTTCTGCTTAGACCATTCCTATGGTTGCTATGGTGATAGACCTGATAGAACATTCCATTGGTTCCAACGTTCCAAATGTAGCTGTTGCTCTCAGTACGTTGATATTGCCCTTGATCAAATTAAACTGACCCGTTATCTTAGAACATTAACTGATAATTGCTAAATATCACACGTTATTTGTGGGAAATAATAATATTTTTAAATAAACAGCATGAACTATACTAAATGTTAACAGAATTTTATTGACACGTTAAATTGGAAGTTCAGTTTACAGATAACATGAAAATCCTCTGGTGGAGGTCAGTGTAGGATGATGGTCTTGGACTCCATGGTGTAGCCAGCGAGACAAACAGGCAGATGATGCAATAATAGGCGTGGCTGAATCAAGTGGGCGGGGCCTAAATCATTTCAGTTCCAACCACAAATGAGACAAGTCGTGGGCAAAGCAGGCTCAGGAGGGCCAACCACATATCCATACATGCGTGGTAGAGCAGCTTGTCAGCGTAACTACCAACATGTCAAGATCATGTCACAGGTGCAATCTCACCTCTCAAAGTCCCTCAAATAAATATAAAATATATTGTCTCCATTTGAGTTTTTCCTCATATTACTATGGCATTTAATTCCACCATCTAAGCGTGCCGACCCTGGCATATGTTGTGTACAGTCACCTACATAGACCTCATGTTCAATCTACATGTATGTACAAACACATGTATGGGATACATTTATAAAGGCCTTTTAAGAACATTTTGTTTCTGTTCCTTTCTTTTTTTTAACTTAATTTGTTAGATATTGGGACATACTGGGGAAAATGTTTTATGTAAATACAAAAAGGAGCACATGGGAGAAGACAATACCTGAGTCTAAGTAGCAATAGGTAATATCTATAATGCTGGAAGTGAAAAGTTATCCTAGGATGAGTGATGTTATTAAGGTGAGGGTATTAAACATGCATGGGATAGACATACGGCTCCTGAATCTAAGACGAGACCAACGACTGATTAAGGTTTGAGTCTTTACAGCAGGAGAAACGTGCGAGTAGACGGGGGCCGAATGGGGCCGATCTGTCGGCAGGTTCCATGATTCTATAATATTAGATTTAAAAGAGCAAAATGCGCTATGCGTTGCTTTGAGACCCTTTGTATCATATTTGTTCAACATTGTGGCTTCACAGAGTCACCTGTTAACCGCTACAATGTAGCAAAATAATGAAAGCATAATTCTGTATATTATGCTGTATGATGTAGCAAAAGGAAAAAAGAATGCATGCAATTTGTGACATGTATATGTTCTGTTACACACACACACACTTTTTACGTAAAAAGTCTATAAGGGGAGGCCAAGGAACGGTTGGAGCCTCTCGAAAAAAACAAGACTCCCCCTGAAAATGTTTGATTGGCTGAAATAGTTTTTAATGGAGTCATCACGGCGTTAACTGCCACGCTTCATAATTTTAAATAGTCTTCAGTTAGCTAAAACATCAATTTCAATTGTAAGTAAGTCACTTAAAGCCCGGCTTAATCTTGCTGAAATGGATTTTTGTTTAAAAAAAACCTCCAAAAGGTAAAAAGTAAGATTTCGTAAATGGATATTTCGGTTCTGTTTCATTTCTAGCTTCCAAAGTCGCGCAGAATACACAGAAAACAAAATGATTCCTTTTTGGTGCAAAGTTTCAATGTTGATCTTATCACCGTGGCAACCATTGACTTGGTTCTTCTGCTTAGACCATTCCTATGGTTGCTATGGTGATAAAACTGATAGAACATTCCATTGGTTCCAACGTTCCAAACGTAGCAGTTGCTCTCAGTACGTTGATCAAATTAAACTGACCCGTTATGGTCTGTATCTTGAACATGGTGTGGTTTGTGCGTTTGATTGCGAACATAATCTCTAGGTAGAGGTCGGCTTCATTTGCCTTTCGTCCTCCACTACGTTTTCCTAATCCAACAAGTAATAAAAGCATCATGAAGGTGCAGAGGCACCCCACGATTATCAGAAGAGTATCTAACATCTTCTCACTCGCCTGCTCTGCTGAGCAATGAGAAGTGTCTGAGTTTCACCTGCTTTATATAACCTCCTATGATGACATCACAGAGGCTGATGATGCAATAGTGGGCGTGGCTGCATCAAGTGGGCGGGGTCTAAATCATTTCACTTCCAACCACAAATGAGACAAGTCCCTTAAAGCCTGGCTTAATCTTACAGAAATGGATTTTTGTTTAATAAAAAAAAACCAAAAGGTTAAAAGTAATATTTCATAAATGGATATTTCGGTTCTGTTTCATTTCTGGCTTGAAAAGTCGCGCAGAATACACGGAAAACAAAATGATTCCTTTTTGGTGCAAAGTTTCAATGTTGATCTTATCACCATGGCAACCATTGACCTGGTTCTTCTGCTTAGACCATTCCTATGGTTGCTATGGTGATAGACCTGATAGAACATTCCATTGGTTCCAACGTTCCAAATGTAGCTGTTGCTCTCAGTACGTTGATATTGCCCTTGATCAAATTAAACTGACCCGTTATCTTAGAACATTAACTGATAATTGCTAAATATCACACGTTATTTGTGGGAAATAATAATATTTTTAAATAAACAGCATGAACTATACTAAATGTTAACAGAATTTTATTGACACGTTAAATTGGAAGTTCAGTTTACAGATAACATGAAAATCCTCTGGTGGAGGTCAGTGTAGGATGATGGTCTTGGACTCCATGGTGTAGCCAGCGAGACAAACAGGCAGATGATGCAATAATAGGCGTGGCTGAATCAAGTGGGCGGGGCCTAAATCATTTCAGTTCCAACCACAAATGAGACAAGTCGTGGGCAAAGCAGGCTCAGGAGGGCCAACCACATATCCATACATGCGTGGTAGAGCAGCTTGTCAGCGTAACTACCAACATGTCAAGATCATGTCACAGGTGCAATCTCACCTCTCAAAGTCCCTCAAATAAATATAAAATATATTGTCTCCATTTGAGTTTTTCCTCATATTACTATGGCATTTAATTCCACCATCTAAGCGTGCCGACCCTGGCATATGTTGTGTACAGTCACCTACATAGACCTCATGTTCAATCTACATGTATGTACAAACACATGTATGGGATACATTTATAAAGGCCTTTTAAGAACATTTTGTTTCTGTTCCTTTCTTTTTTTTAACTTAATTTGTTAGATATTGGGACATACTGGGGAAAATGTTTTATGTAAATACAAAAAGGAGCACATGGGAGAAGACAATACCTGAGTCTAAGTAGCAATAGGTAATATCTATAATGCTGGAAGTGAAAAGTTATCCTAGGATGAGTGATGTTATTAAGGTGAGGGTATTAAACATGCATGGGATAGACATACGGCTCCTGAATCTAAGACGAGACCAACGACTGATTAAGGTTTGAGTCTTTACAGCAGGAGAAACGTGCGAGTAGACGGGGGCCGAATGGGGCCGATCTGTCGGCAGGTTCCATGATTCTATAATATTGGATTTAAAAGAGCAAAATGCGCTATGCGTTGCTTTGAGACCCTTTGTATCATATTTGTTCAACATTGTGGCTTCACAGAGTCACCTGTTAACCGCTACAATGTAGCAAAATAATGAAAGCATAATTCTGTATATTATGCTGTATGATGTAGCAAAAGGAAAAAAGAATGCATGCAATTTGTGACATGTATATGTTCTGTTACACACACACACACTTTTTACGTAAAAAGTCTATAAGGGGAGGCCAAGGAACGGTTGGAGCCTCTCGAAAAAAACAAGACTCCCCCTGAAAATGTTTGATTGGCTGAAATAGTTTTTACGTTAACTGCCACGCTTCATAATTTTAAATAGTCTTCAGTTAGCTAAAACATCAATTTCAATTTTAAGTAAGTCACTTAAAGCCCGGCTTAATCTTGCTGAAATGGATTTTTGTTTAAAAAAAACCTCCAAAAGGTAAAAAGTAAGATTTCGTAAATGGATATTTCGGTTCTGTTTCATTTCTAGCTTCCAAAGTCGCGCAGAATACACAGAAAACAAAATGATTCCTTTTTGGTGCAAAGTTTCAATGTTGATCTTATCACCGTGGCAACCATTGACTTGGTTCTTCTGCTTAGACCATTCCTATGGTTGCTATGGTGATAAAACTGATAGAACATTCCATTGGTTCCAACGTTCCAAACGTAGCAGTTGCTCTCAGTACGTTGATCAAATTAAACTGACCCGTTATGGTCTGTATCTTGAACATGGTGTGGTTTGTGCGTTCGATTGCGAACATAATCTCTAGGTAGAGGTCGGCTTCATTTGCCTTTCGTCCTCCACTACGTTTTCCTAATCCAACAAGTAATAAAAGCATCATGAAGGTGCAGAGGCACCCCACGATTATCAGAAGAGTATCTAACATCTTCTCACTCGCCTGCTCTGCTGAGCAATGAGAAGTGTCTGAGTTTCACCTGCTTTATATAACCTCCTATGATGACATCACAGAGGCTGATGATGCAATAGTGGGCGTGGCTGCATCAAGTGGGCGGGGTCTAAATCATTTCACTTCCAACCACAAATGAGACAAGTCCCTTAAAGCCTGGCTTAATCTTACAGAAATGGATTTTTGTTTAATAAAAAAAAACCAAAAGGTTAAAAGTAATATTTCATAAATGGATATTTCGGTTCTGTTTCATTTCTGGCTTGAAAAGTCGCGCAGAATACACGGAAAACAAAATGATTCCTTTTTGGTGCAAAGTTTCAATGTTGATCTTATCACCATGGCAACCATTGACCTGGTTCTTCTGCTTAGACCATTCCTATGGTTGCTATGGTGATAGACCTGATAGAACATTCCATTGGTTCCAACTTTCCTATCAGGGATACTGGACTGCAACGACAGTAATGGAGCGGAGACCAGTATGCAGGAGAAACAGGCACGGAATAGATAATAAGTTCCAAAAACGAAGTCAAGGAGAAGCCAAAAGTCGGTACACGGGTGAAGCAGCTGTTTAGACGCCAAAGCCAAGGAGATACCGCAAGGATAAACGTAGGCAAGCCGGGTCTGGTACACGAAGGGTCAATCAATAGAGGAATCAAGGCAAGCCGGGTCTGGTACACAAAGGATAGGTAAGTAGAGGAATCAAGGCAAGCCGGGTCTGGTATACGAAGGGTCAATCAGCAGGAGAGAACACTCAGCAGGTACGTATAGGAAGCACAATAACTGAGCACTGAGCAAAGCTCAGTGCTTGGTTTTAAACTTGCCGCCCGGCTACGCCCCACCCCTAGGGGAGGGACAGTCTCCGAGCGTGCACACAGTGTTTCCAGAATGGGAACAATAAAGCTAAGCTAGAGAGCGCGCGCGCGCCCCTAGCTACACACGCCGGAGGAAGAACAGAAGATGGATGTGGCGGCGGTGGAACCCGTACCCACGGGCAGCGGGTACTCAGGTGAGTCGCTGCGGCGAATCCTTCCTGCAGGACCCTGACAGTTCCAAATGTAGCTGTTGCTCTCAGTACGTTGATATTGCCCTTGATCAAATTAAACTGACCCGTTATCTTAGAACATTAACTGATAATTGCTAAATATCACACGTTATTTGTGGGAAATAATAATATTTTTAAATAAACAGCATGAACTATACTAAATGTTAACAGAATTTTATTGACACGTTAAATTGGAAGTTCAGTTTACAGATAACATGAAAATCCTCTGGTGGAGGTCAGTGTAGGATGATGGTCTTGGACTCCATGGTGTAGCCAGCGAGACAAACAGGCAGATGATGCAATAATAGGCGTGGCTGAATCAAGTGGGCGGGGCCTAAATCATTTCAGTTCCAACCACAAATGAGACAAGTCGTGGGCAAAGCAGGCTCAGGAGGGCCAACCACATATCCATACATGCGTGGTAGAGCAGCTTGTCAGCGTAGCTACCAACATGTCAAGATCATGTCACAGGTGCAATCTCACCTCTCAAAGTCCCTCAAATAAATATAAAATATATTTTCTCCATTTGAGTTTTTCCTCATATTACTATGGCATTTAATTCCACCATCTAAGCGTGCCGACCCTGGCATATGTTGTGTACAGTCACCTACATAGACCTCATGTTCAATCTACATGTATGTACAAACACATGTATGGGATACATTTATAAAGGCCTTTTAAGAACATTTTGTTTCTGTTCCTTTCTTTTTTTTAACTTAATTTGTTAGATATTGGGACATACTGGGGAAAATGTTTTATGTAAATACAAAAAGGAGCACATGGGAGAAGACAATACCTGAGTCTAAGTAGCAATAGGTAATATCTATAATGCTGGAAGTGAAAAGTTATCCTAGGATGAGTGATGTTATTAAGGTGAGGGTATTAAACATGCATGGGATAGACATACGGCTCCTGAATCTAAGACGAGACCAACGACTGATTAAGGTTTGAGTCTTTACAGCAGGAGAAACGTGCGAGTAGACGGGGGCCGAATGGGGCCGATCTGTCGGCAGGTTCCATGATTCTATAATATTAGATTTAAAAGAGCAAAATGCGCTATGCGTTGCTTTGAGACCCTTTGTATCATATTTGTTCAACATTGTGGCTTCACAGAGTCACCTGTTAACCGCTACAATGTAGCAAAATAATGAAAGCATAATTCTGTATATTATGCTGTATGATGTAGCAAAAGGAAAAAAGAATGCATGCAATTTGTGACATGTATATGTTCTGTTACACACACACACACTTTTTACGTAAAAAGTCTATAAGGGGAGGCCAAGGAACGGTTGGAGCCTCTCGAAAAAAACAAGACTCCCCCTGAAAATGTTTGATTGGCTGAAATAGTTTTTAATGGAGTCATCACGGCGTTAACTGCCACGCTTCATAATTTTAAATAGTCTTCAGTTAGCTAAAACATCAATTTCAATTGTAAGTAAGTCACTTAAAGCCCGGCTTAATCTTGCTGAAATGGATTTTTGTTTAAAAAAAACCTCCAAAAGGTAAAAAGTAAGATTTCGTAAATGGATATTTCGGTTCTGTTTCATTTCTAGCTTCCAAAGTCGCGCAGAATACACAGAAAACAAAATGATTCCTTTTTGGTGCAAAGTTTCAATGTTGATCTTATCACCGTGGCAACCATTGACTTGGTTCTTCTGCTTAGACCATTCCTAAGCAGAAGAACCAAGTCAATGTATACATGTGGGTATGTAGACATACCCACCAGTATACATACATATGCACATATACACAAACCCACCTGTATACATACATATGCACATAAACACACACACACACACGTATACATACATATGCACATAAACACACACCACCTGTATACATACATATGCACGTAAACATATACACATATCCACATGTATACATACATATGCACGTAAACATATAGACATACCCACCTGTATACATACATATGCACATAAACATATGCACATACCCACCTGTATACATACATATGCACCTACCCACCTGTATACATACATATGCACATATACACAAACCCACCTGTATACATACATATGCACATAAACATACACACATGTATACATACATATGCACGTAAACATATACATACCCACATGTATACATGCATATGCACGTAAACATATACACATACCCACCTGTATACATACATATATGCACATAAACATACACATACCCACATGTATACATACATATGCACATACCCACCTGTATACATACATATCCACATATACACAAACCCACCTGTATACATACATATGCACATAAACATACACATACCCACATGTATACATGCATATGCACGTAAACATATACACATACCCACATGTATACATACATATGCACATAAACATACACACATGTATACATAAACATACCCACATGTATACATACATATGCACATAAACACACACCACCTGTATACATACATATGCACGTGAACATACACATAACCACATGTATACATGCATATGCACGTAAAGATATACACATACCCACCTGTATACATACATATATGCACGTAAACATACACATACCCACATGTATACATACATATGCACATACCCATCTGTATACATACATATGCACATATACATAGACATACCCACCTGTATACATACATATGCACATATACACAAACCCACCTGTATACATACATATGCACATAAACGTACCCACATGTATACATAAACATACCCACATGTATACATACATATGCACAAACATAACCAGGGCATACCCAGGGCCCTACAATGGAGCCGACTGGGGCAATTGCTCTAGGCGGCACTTTTGAAGGGGCGGCACTTTAGAGGTTTTTTTTTAAGCGGAGGGGAGAGAGGGGCTCCGAGTGGTTTTCGCTTACCCGCTCGGCGCTTCTCTCTCTCCTCTGTGGCGAGTCTCCCTGTTCGGTCTCGGTGCCGGATTGTAATGCCGAGCACCGGAAGTGACGTCAACATTCACATAGATACATACATATGCACGTAAACATATACACATAACCACATGTATACATACATATGCACATAAACATATACACATAACCACATGTATACATACATATGCACATAAACATATACACATACCCACCTGTATACATACATATGCACATAAACACACACCACCAGTATACATACATATGCAAATAAACATAGACATACCCACCTGTATACATACATATGCACATATACACAAACCCACCTGTATACATACATATGCACATAAACACACACCACCAGTATACATACATACATATGCACATAAACATAGACATACCCACCTGTATACATACATATGCACATATACACAAACCCACCTGTATACATACATATGCACATAAACATACACACATGTATACATACACATACCCACATGTATACATGCATATGCACGTAAACATATACACATACCCACCTGTATACATACATATATGCACGTAAACATGCACATACCCACATGTATACATACATATGCACATACCCACCTGTATACATACATATCCACATATACACAAACCCACCTGTATACATACATATACACATAAACATACACATACCCACATGTATACATGCATATGCACGTAAACATATACACATACCCACCTGTATGCATACATATGCACATAAACATAGACATACCCACCTGTATACATACATATGCACATAAACACATGTATACATACATATGCACATAAACACACACCACCTGTATACATACATATGCACGTAAACATACACACCCACATGTATACATGCATATGCATGTAAACATACACATAAACACATGTATACATACATATGCTCATACCCACCTGTATACATACATATGCACATATACACAAACCCACCTGTATACATACATATGCACATAAACACACACACACACATGTATAGATACATATGCACATAAACACACACCACCCCTATGCACGTAAACATACACATACCCACATGTATACATGCATATGCACACATACATGCATATGCACGTAAACATATACACATACCCACCTGTATGCATACATATGCACATAAACATAGACAAACCCACCTGTATACATACATATGCACATAAACATACACACATGTATACATAAACATACCCACATGAATACATACATATGCACAAACATACCCACCAATAAACATACATATGCACAATCACATATATACATACATACACATTACCTAAAACTGGGAAAGACTCCTCACTGCATTAGGCTTTAAACTTGACCTCTTTTTTAGCATCTCTGGACATCTTACAAATACTTACTGCGCCCTCGCTGCCAGGAAGCTCCCATGGAAGTCGGCCTCCCCGGTGTGTTTCTGTTGGTTATAAGAGGATAAGATGGGCTCCTCCTGGACCCGTTTCTACTTGAAAAAGGCTCCACGTGGCATCCTGTGCTTACTGGTTTTTCCTGGCATCACCACTCAGCCCTGGTAGCATCTGCTGTACCGGATTATGAAGCCCATGTAAGTGCAACATGCGTTCTCTTCACTTCTGACAGGAATCTAGAACAGCGTCCATGTCCTGCTGCGCAGCAACTAAATCAGGGGCTGTGTAAGTCCTCAGTAGCCATTCAAATCTTCAGACCCGAGAACTACTCTCTGCCGGATCCTGGTTGTAGAGGAAGCTACTAGAAACTTCCACCTCTGCTTATATACCTTCTACATGGCTGTAAACATGACCAATGAAGGAGAAGGAATAAAAGAATCCCTGCATAGGCCAACCATCCTATCCCCCTTTTCTCATTGGTCCAAGAAGGCCCAATCCTGGGAAGTAGAAATACACAGAAATACATCAGTCACTCAGGCTTTATAACTGAAATAAACTTTAAAACATCATTAAATTCAAAGTGCTATAAAGTTAACCATGCTTAAAAAAATGACATATTACCATATTTGCTCGATTATAAGATGACCCCCCCAAAATCTGAATATTAGTTTAGGAAAAAAGAAAAAGGCTGAATGTAAGATGACCCTGTAGGAAAAAAGTGTTCCTAGTAAATGTTAATTCATGTAAACTATTTTTTTTAATAAAATCTATGATTGAGAAAAAAAATTTGTTTTTATTTCCTTTTATTTTTCAACCCGCCCCGTTATGCACATCTGCACCCAGGCTTCCCACTCCTATATGTCACTGTGCCCCATGATATGCCTTTTAGCCCTCTATATGCAACATAACATACACACATACCCACCTGTATACATACGCACATAAACAGACATACCCACCTGTATACATACATATGCAGATAAACATATGCACATACCCACCTGTATACATACGCACATAAACAGACATACCCACCTGTATACATACATATGCAGATAAACATATGCACATACCCACCTGTATACATACATATGCACATAAACATATAGACATACCCACCTGTATACATACGCACATAAACAGACAAACCCACCTGTATACATACATATGCAGATAAACATATGCACATACCCACCTGTATATATATATATATATATACATATGCACATACCCACCTGTATACATACATATGCACATAAACATAAAGACATACCCACCTGTATACATATGTACATAAAACATATACCCACTTGTATACATACGTAAGCATATAAACATACCCACCTGTATACATACATCTGCACATACACATATATACATACATACACATGACCTAAAACTGGGAAAGACCCCTTACTGCATTATTCTTCAAACTTTACCCCTTTTTTAGGACATCTTACAAATACTTACTGCGCCCTCGCTGCCAGGAAGCTCCCATGGAAGCCGGCCTCCCCGGTGTGTTTCTGTTGGTTACAAGAGGATAAGATGGGCTCCTTCTGGACCCGTTTCCACTTGAAGAAGGCTCCGCGTGGCATCCTGTGCTTACTGGTTTTTGCTCAGCCCTGGTAGCATCTGCTGTACCGGATCATGAAGCCCATGTAAGTGCGACATGCGTTCTCTTCACTTCTGACAGGAATCCAGAACAGTGTCCATATCCTGCTGCGCAGCAACTAAATCAGGGGCTGTGTAAGTCCTCAGTAGCCATTCAAATCTTCAGACCCGAGAACTACTCTCTGCCGGATCCTGGTTGTAGAGGAAGCTACTAGAAACTTCCAACTCTGCTTATATACCTTCTACATGGCTGTAAACATGACCAATGAATGAGAAGGAATCAAAGCATCCCTGCATAGGCCAACCATCATATCCCCCTTTTCTCATTGGTCCAAGAAGGCCCAATCCTGGGAAGCAGTCTATTATCTGATGTGTAGAAATACATCAGTCACTCAGGCTTTATAACTGAAATAAACTTTAAAACATCATTAAATTCAAAGTGCTATAAAGTTAACCATGCTTAAAAAAATGACATATTGCCGTATTTGCTCGATTATAAGATGACCCCCCAAAATCTGAATATTAGTTTAGGAAAAAAAGAAAAAGCCTGAATGTAAGACGACCCTGCAGGAAAAAAGTTTTCCTAGTAAATGTTAATTCATGTAAACTATGTAAACCTTTTTTTTTCAATAAAATCTATGTTTCAGAAAAATATTTTTTTTGTTTTTATTTCCTTTTATTTTCCAACCTGCCCTCCAGTTATGAACATCTGCCCCCAGGCTTGCCACTCCTATATGGCACTGTGGCCCATGATATGCCTTTTAAGCCTCCAAATGCCACTGTGCCCCATGATATGCCTTTTAACCCTCTATATGCTACTGTGCCCCATGAAATGCCTTTTGACCCCTTATGTGCCACTCTTCCTCCAGAAATGCCTTATACCCCTATATGCCACTCTGGCATTTAGGGGGTTGAAAGGCATATTATGGGGCAGAGTGGCATATAGGGAGGTATAAGGTATTTCAGGAGGCAGAGTGGTGTATAGAGGGTTAAAAGGCATCTCTGGAGGCAGAGAGGCATTAAGGGGGTTAAAGGCATCATAGAGCACTCTGCCTACAGAAATGCTTTATGCCCCCCATTTAACCCCCCCCCCACACACACACACACTTAACGGTGCTTCCGATTCCCTGCTGTGTAGTCGCGGCAGCGGGTAGACGTCTACGCAATTCGCAACTTCCACTGCAGCCGGAAGGAGATGCGGTTAGCAGCGGGGGTTGTCTGCGTCCATAGCGCAGACCTCCCCCGACTATTAGAGACAATTCCCTGCCCCAGAACTCTCCTCACTGACAGCCGGGGAAGGTCTGCACGATGGACGTAGACAACCCCGGCTGCCAACTGCACCTCCTTCCGGCTGCAGCGGAAGTTGCGAATTGCGTAGAAGTCTACTCGCTGCCCCGACTACACAGCAGGGAGTCGGAAGCAGCGGTATGTTTGGGGGGGGTTAAATGGGGGGCTAAGACAGGAGCATCCAGGACTCCTGAGGTCTGATTATAAGACAACCCCAATTATAAGGGGTATTTTTCAGAGCATGTAAATGTAAACTATTTTTTTAAAAAATATATGATTGAGAAAATTATTTTGTTTTTATTTCCTTTTATTTTCCAACCTGCCCCCCAGTTATGCACATCTGCCCCAGAAATGCCTTATACCCCCTATATGCCACTGTGCCCCATGATATGATATGTTTGTGTATCATAGATGTATAATTGTGGAAGGGCAAAATGGCACTAGCCGTAGGTTTGAGCCTTGGGGACCAAGATGGCACAGGCTGGACTGTTTGGGGACAAAGATTGCAAATCTTATGTGTGTTATCTGGGTGCTGGTCAGGTTCTATGTGGGCAGTGTGGACGCCAGGTTTTAAATATACCTTTAATGCCGTGTTTTTATGTGAATTCCAATTGATCTTTACCTGCAAAGCAGGGTTTTTGTGTTATTCTGTAGATCCATATGTGCTATGCTATGTTTCCATACATTATTTATGTGTACCTGCAAATACAGGGTTAATATGTCTTATTCAGTTGATTAATACCTGCAATGCTGTTTCCATGTATGTATTTGATCTATACCTGCGATGCTACGTTTCATATATTATTGTATACCTGCAAATACAGGATTTTTATGTCTGATTCTGTTTATTTTATATATACCTTCAGTGCTGAGATCACAAGTGAATTTCAATTGATCTGGGTTTGTGTGTTGATCTATACCTGCTATCGGCAGCAGGGTCTAATATATATATAGGCAACAGGGGCTAGTAAATGGGTTTTAGATATTTGGACAGGGGCGCAATTTCAGTGCTTGCCATAGGTGCTATTTTCAGTAGATATGCCTCTGTATACACATCACACCTCCCGCCCACCCTGCTTACCTCTCCAGCAGCTTTCTCTCAAGCTGTTCACACACCATGCAAGCAGCCTCAGGATCACGTGACCCCGATAAAAGTAGGTAAGAGTTCCATATTAACACCAGTGCACACCCTTTCCTTCCTCCCCAATGATACAGTGAGGGGATGTGTATATACGGCTCCTGAATATAAGACAAGCCCAACGACTGAGTGTTTGCAGATGGCCGGACGGCTCTCAGAGACAGGGAAGAAAATTTCATATACACTCCCCTGTCATATGTATAAAATAAAACTAGAGGCTCAGAAATAATGCAATAAGTTTTTTTTTCTTTTGGTTACAGAGAAAGTGGTAGAAAAATGGAACTGCCTCCCAGCAGGAGTGGTAGTGGCAAATACAGTGAGAGAATGTAATACGCTTCTGCTGGCAGGCTGTTCCACTTATCTACCACCCGATTTCTCATTAGAGGTTATACCTGCGAGGGGATGTAAACATGCAGGGGACGGGGATACGGGGCCCCGAATCTGACTGATTAATGTCACATGTTACAGCAGGAATAATGGGCGACTAGCCGGGGGCCGAATGGCTCCGATGTGCCATTAAATTCTGTTTGTACGACGAGTCGCTCCGTGAGTCCTGCTGGGTTCCAGCTTCTTATTGAAACCGAGAATTTCCCGGCAGATCAGCCCCGTTCCCATGTCTACTCACCCGTTATTGCTGCTGTAACCACTCCAACATTAACCAATCAGATTCGGGGCCCCGTATCCCCGTCCCCTGCATGTTTACATCCCTTCACTGTATAACCTCTACAACTTCTGCTGGGAGGCTGTTCCACTTATCACCCTCTCAATAAAGTAAAACTTCTTGCATAACTTTGGAGTCTCTTCTTTTAGAAGGCTATTATTTATACATATGACAGGGCAGTGTGTATGCATTATGCTGGGGGTGGAAGATTTTCAACTTGCTGATATTACTCTGGATTATGAACGGCCGTCTCAAGCGAGCTTCTCCTGCAAAGAGAACCCCGCAGGCCCTGCATAATGCGTAGTTTAATCGGTGTGACTGAGTAAGAAATCTTCCCGTTATCTGTGGATTGTTCGGCGACACCGGAGGTTCCGGGAAAGGAGAGCCTTTCACTTCCCTGACTCCGCTATGCATCGTACGGGCCGGCGCTGGCAGGAAGAGCTCACCGGGGCCGGCCCTTCATAATGCTTGGAGTGATGGGATTGGGGGCTCAACTCTCCTGTAAACCTCTGCGGACAGATTGCTTGAGCGTTGCTCCTGATTTTACTATACATTGTGCAGGGCCCGCTCAGTTCCCTCTTCAGGGGAAGCTCACAGGGGCGAGTGCTTAATAATACATCGTAACGTAAAGAAATGTCCAAAACCTTCCTTGTGGGGTGTATTCACTAAAGCTGTTTGTTAACCCCTGATGTCACTCTCTATTCTGAAGGGCAGGCATCAGGGGATTGAAGTGTAAGCTTCTGTGCTCGCAAATACACGTGAGATGAGGACGTTATCCCGCAGGAAGCTCCTAAACCTGTATAAATCATATCTGTGCATTAAGCCTGGGCTATTAGCGCGAGAGGCTGAGAGGCTCCGATGTGTTTCTGCGTCACGATATTTCTTTGTATTCTGTGCCGGTGATCGGGAAATATGGAATAACCATAAACCATACCGGGCCCTCCCTGTGCCGGGGGGCTGTGATCCGCCGGGCGTCTGGCCCTCCCTGTGCCGGGGGCTGTGACCCGCAGGGCGTTTGGGTGATGCAGGATTGCAGGTCCCGGCGATGTCACAAATCTGCTTATCCAGTGAAGTCTGTCCCTCTATGGACTTTCACTTGTCTGTGTGTCCAGCGGGGTTATTAAGACCGAGCTGTTCTATTGTTTAGCGCAGGCTGTGTAAGGAGTCGGATAGAACGGCTCAGGATCCGAGTCGTGGCGCTGTTGGGAATCTCGTTTCATGCGATTTAATGAAATGTGAGAATTTACTCCGTTCTGGTTTCTCGTCTCTGCGTTCTTTCTGGGGATTTCCTCCTTAATACAGAATATTTTCGGGAGAAGCAGCGTATTTCTAGAATCACTCGGCACGTTAGTGTCTCGGCGGATGGACACACAGAAGGCTGCTTCTTCACCGCGTTTAGAAGGTAAATGCCGTTTAAAACCCTTTCATGCAGAGCCGTTTCCCCTCGGCGTCCGTACAGGGCGATACGCAGTAAGTATTCGAGACTTTACGGACATTTGGAGGGAAGTCGGCAGGTACACACACTCCTTGGTGTCGCCTTATTCTAGTCCTGGCCCTTCCCGTCGGTGCGCCGGCGGCCACACGGGAAGCTTGAGCACGGTTTAGGCAGAGGCTTCCTTTGGTTTAATGATCTTCAGAAAGCTGCGGCTGACAAACATCGCTTTTGTTCTGTCTGCAGAAGAACCTTATCTGCTGCCCCAGTTTATTAAACCCCCGTGGGGGGGGCGCCGTCTTATTTAACCCCTCGAAGAACGGCAGAACCTGAACTCCTAAACCCAACTTCCTCACCTTGGATCGTCGGGTCCGTTGGAAAGAAATGAAGAGCCCTGCCGCCTAAATAGCGCGGGGCGGCATGTAGTTGTGGGGATAGGAGGTTGGGTTCATCTAGAGGTCAGCTATTGATTTAATAGGCAGGGTCAAAAGTTCAGGTCAGAAGTTAGAAAAAAAAATAAAAAAAAATAGCCTGGGTGATGTAACTTGGAAATTGCTGGATGTGCGCGTGCCGCTTAGTGATTCGCCGCCTTTGCCTCGCGGGCACCTTTGGTGCCCCGCGAGACGCCTCGCGCTGCGCAAAAAGGCGCAAATTCGCGCTATAAATAGGAGCTGTGGGAGCGCTAGCAGTCATGCCACAAGGCGAACTGCTAAGCTGTGAATACTTACCTGTAAAGGCTGGTATTTCGGTGGTGCAGGAGAGCCACAGGCGAAGATGGAACTTCTTCTTGAAAAGCTCCCATCCCCCCCTCCCTGTTATGAATATTATGATGCTTTATTTTATATATTTGTCGTGTGCTTTTATCAGGGTAAAAGTTGTCCCTTCTTAGGGATGGACTGGTGTAATGGTGTATGCCGTCTGGCTTTTAGGGCGGATGGCTTGGTTATATATGTGTATATATATATTTATGGTTTAAGTTATTGGAGGTGAGACTCTGGGTTTGGGCCAAGAGTTTCTTTAAAGTTTGTGATGTTTGTTATAAGCTAAATAAAAGTACACGGCCTGTTTATTCCAATTCGAGTATGGTGTTTTTATTTCAAGTTTACAGTACAAGGATACATTGTTGGTTACAATATCCCTTACAACTACATGTTTCCAAAAACTCGAATAGAATAGAATAGAATATTCGACTCGAGCCGGAAGATAACTGCAGCCTGCGTCCATCCCGTAATCTGCTCAGCAAACAACCGCTTACAGGGCGGACGCCGGCTGCAGTTATCTTCCGGCTCGAGTCGAATATTCTATTCTATTCGAGTTTTTGGAAACATTTCTTTCCAACGGACCCGACGATCCAATCCGAGGAAGTTGGGTTTAGGTGTACAGGTATCTTCCACACGTTATATCTGATGCATATCGTTTATATCCAGGTTTGTCTAATTCCAGGCCCCGAGGGCCATTACTAGACCAGGATACTGAACGCACACGTGATGTAATATGTTAAGAGCTGCCAGTGCCCGTCCTGGATATCCAGAAAGCCTGGCCTGTTTGTGGCCCCCGGGGCCTGGAGTTTGAGCCCCCCCATCTCTAGTAAATGCCAGTCTGATCTCCGCTGTCTCCTGTCTGTAGATCCCAGCTCTTCTCTTCTTCATCTCTTCTCCCCTGCGAGGGACTCTATTTCTTGGAGCTCGTGATGTTCGGCCTCCGCCTGCGTGCCAAGGTGCCGCGCGTCAACTGGGACCCAGCGGTGAGTTTCATAAATCTCTCTGCACTCTGCTTTTACTGTAACGTGCTGTTTGGTGCGTTTCGGGTTAATGTAATCACTGATGTCTCCTATTCTGTGCAGCTCTGTAAACCAACATTTATCACGAGCCGTAATGTATGAACTCCGGCAGAAAATGCACCAAGAAGGGAGTCGTTGCCTGATTCGGGGGCTTGTTGCTCACTTTGCCGACTGCGTGTGAACCTGGCCTGCGCAAAACATTATCCTGCAGCCTCCTGAGTAGAGAGGAAATGGAACTTTTCGAGGCTTCCCTGTACAATGACGTGGCGTTGGCTTGAGTCTGACTGCCGACTGCTTCCTGCTTAACTCCGGCGACTGCTTGGGGGCCCTCGACAGAAGAGACCTGACAGGTAAGAGACGCGTTCCTTTTAACAGTCTCTATTTTACATCTAATAAAAATGAATACAAGCAATAACGAGATCTGAGGATGTGGCATTTATTATGACTAAAGACGAGTTCCCCGCACCGCATTTGCTCTGAAAAAAACATTGTCTTATAATCGAGCAAATACGGTATATTCATGCCCCTCGTGAAAATGCATATTCCTGCATCTGTACACAAAAGAAAATTTCCCAATTCCTACTCTGCAGACCCCGTGTTGTTGAACCCTCTGGAGCTTCCCAGACAAAATATCTTCCTAGCAGAAATGTGTCACGTGACCCAAACGCCGGTGCCGACAGCTTCTTACCAAACCAGACAAACATTAGGTGGTTGCTTGCATTTTGTGCCGCTCTTGGGTCGCGGCGTGTGTGTGCGGGTTTGTGGTGCCCTTGGGTCGCGGGGTTTGTGGCGGTTTGTTGCATTTTCAGTGAAAGCAACATTCGCTTCACACTCTAGAGAATAATGTTGTTTCTTCACATTTTCGCCTCCCGCGGGCGCTTCGATTATCCAAACCGTCTTGCTCCTATTTACAAAATGTAATTTAAAACCAGAAACTGCAGCTGTCGGCAGCTTAATAACACTTTACAGACTTCTGGGCTGGATATTCAGTCCATAAAACATTGTTCAGATTGTAAAAGTCGTCACTTCTGTTTTGAAATGGGAAGGAATACAGTAAATAGAGCCGGAGAGACTCGATGTCTGATACCTTTTAGTGGCCAACATGTCTATTAATTACATCGTTAGGGTTAATTTAGGGGCAGTTATGGTTGATGGGGTCTTTAGGGCTAATTTAGGGGCAGTTATGACTGATGGGGTATTATGGGTTAATTTAGGGGCAGTTATGGTTAATGGGGCATTGGGTTAATTTAGGGGCGGTTATGGTTTATGGGGTATTTAGGGTTAATGTAGGGGCAGTTGTGGTTGATTGAGTCTTTAGGGTTCATTTAGGAACATTTATGGTTAATGGGGTGTTTAGGGTTAATCTGGAGGCAGTTGTGGTTGATGGGGTCTTTAGCGCTAATTTAGGGGCTGTTATGGTTAGTAGGGTATTTAGGGTTAATTTAGGGGCAGTTGTGGTTGATGGGGTCTTTAGGGTTAATATAGGGGCAGTTATGGTTAATGAGGTCTTTATTAAATAAAATTAACCCTCAGTCCTCAGCATTAAATTAACCCTAAAGACCCCATTAACCATAACTGCCCCTAAATTAACCTGTAATACCCCATCAGCCATAACTGCCCCTAAATTAGCCCTAAACACCCCTATCAACCATAACTGCCCCTAAATTAACCCTAAACACCCCATTAACCATAACTGCCTTTAAATTAACCCAAGTGAGGTCTCAACAGTGCTCTGTACAACGGCATGAGCACCTACTGCTGACACCTGGCTATACAACCAAGCTTCACGAAAAAAAAGCGTTCTTTAAAAAAAAAAGAAAAATAGACAGGTTGGGGCTTTAAATTTAAATTTTTGCAATTTATCTAAATTAAGAGTTGTGTCAAAGAACCAATATACTTCATTTTTTACACTCACCTTGAATAAACATTATGTTTCTTGTTTTCTGCAAAATTATTATATAGTGAGAACTGTTTTTCACAATTTTTAAATTTATCCACTTAAATTATCTAGGTGTTAAAATATATTTCTTTTCTGTAATGTTATAATTTATTACAATAAGCCCATGTTCGCTTGGTATACAAATTGCTTTAATTCCACTTCTTCTGTATTGATATTAACTTAATGTTCATTCTATGTTTGCATTCCATATCAACAACTTTGTCAATGATGAAGCGTTCATCAAACATCTTTCTATACGTTACCATAAAGTTATTAATATCAGTTTTAACATATAAGTACCATATGCATGGCATTCAGTACACTTCACAAAACAAAAGACTGGTATTTATTTGCTCAAACCTCAGTAATTTAGTCAGTTTCAATCATTTTGATTAATATGAATGTAAAACAGAGATCCAAAAATGCTGGCCCGTTTGGGATCTTTGGTGCCGGTAGATCCGGGGCCCTGTTCTATCAGCATATTGCTCATGAAAACACTATATTTTACTATCAAAAACAGTAAGGGAACTTCGATATTTCAAAAACCCATTTGAAATGTAAAAAAAAACCAAAGATGGCCGCCCTAATCCCGCATGCCAAGTCGCACGGCCGTGGGCATGAGGTCATCGTATTCTGACAGCCTATATATATGGGGCAAATGGCAGTTATTAGCTATCAGTTCTTGATTCCCAGTGGTGTATACTATTGGTACGAGAACAGCGTTTTATTTGGAGAAATGCCATTCCTAGCGGCTTGGAAACGTAGACGACAGGATGAAGACCCGAAGAACCCTGAACCACCGGGAAAAGAGGAGGGAGAGAGGACCGAAGATCCACCCCGGGACGACCAGCAAAAACGGAAGAAACACAGCTCCCAAGGAAGCGAGACGGACCGCGGAAGAAAGAAGAGGAAGAAGAGCCCTGCAGGAGAGCCCAGCGGATCAGATGATGGACCCAGGAAGCCCCTCAGCCTCACAGACTTCACCTTCTATTCTGAGTTGGGAAGAGGTGGATTTGGCAAAGTAAGTAACGTGTTTATTTTATCTAGGGGTACAGAAAGAGTTTTTAGGGGAAATATGGAACAAGAAACCACATAAAACATGCCTTTGTCTTACTTACTGGGATCATTCTAGGTAGGGAAAACAGTGACACTTTAATCCAATAAATCAGTTTGAACACAGCCCATATTATAGACGGTACGGCCTCCAAAAGCTGTTTATTTTCACTCATTCCAAACACACAAGCTTTACACTTAAGGCTGGGAGACGATATCCTTGGGTTTGGATTGGAGAGCAGCAAACGTAGAGCTTGATACATTGTATCCGGTGTCTATCATACAGGAGAAGCACACTGAGCAGTTACTGGACACTCCACGCGGTGGCGGCGGCAGTTAGGCAGGTTGGAGATACTGATTGGCTCATGCAGCTGTCACTCACGTCATACATCATTCATTCATTAATATGAAACGATCTTAACTTTATCTTTGTAACTAAATGGAACGGTAATGAGTGAAATGTTCAGTATATACCAGAGACTGCCAGGCCTACTGAGTGTCCATATTGCCAGATTAAGGAAAAGTGGATGTGCAAGCGCATTGGTGTCATTTATACATCAGGATGTGCTGGGTATTAAGATAAAATGATGTTTATTTCCGCTATAATAAAAGACGCAGAAAATGTGCATGTGTTGTTTTTTTTAAAAGCTAAAGGGGTATCCTGAAGTTATAATGTGAAGGGTGAGGGGATTCCATGTAAAGTCAGGAAATTTTACTTTACCAAGAGGGTGGTAGATAAATGGCCTCTCAGCAGAAGTGGTAATACATGGTATAGGCAGATGGTTCCTGAATCTAAGGCAAGACCAAGGACTGATTAAGCTGTGAATCTGTACACTAGATGGGCCGGATGGGTCTGCTGGTAGATTCTATGTTTCTATGAATCAGGTAATGTTATCATAGTAACAGATTTAAATGAAAATGCTTAAAGGACTAAAATCAATGCTCTGGGGTCGGCTTTCTACACAAAACTGCAAATGGAATAATTAGGTAAACTACGTCTGAGATAAAATGAGATGTCGATGTTAAAAAGGCATCTGGAGCCTATATTATTCTGTTCATTAAAAGCTGGTCTCAGGTTGTCTTTGCAGATTAAGACATTGAACCTTTTGGGCTGGGTTAAGTATTCTACGACTAGTTTTAAAATTAGATGTACGCATCTATATTGTAGTGGATGGAGTGAGTGGTAGATAGGTGGAATAGCCTCCCAGAACAAGTGGTAGAGGACAAAACAGTGACATAATTTAAACATACATGGAATAGGCATATGGCTCCTGAATATAAAGTAAGACCAAGGACTGATTACGGTTTGAGTCTTTACATTAGGACGTTGGATGGGCTGAATGGATCTGATCTCCCATCAAACTGCACCTTTCTATGTTGATAATGAGCTTCACATTTCACACATCAATTACAACTGTGTCACCCCTTCCTGGTTATCTCAGGTCATGCTCGCGTCATGGAGGAGCAGTAAACATCCGGTGGCTGTTAAGATCATCAAACGCAGCTCATCGTGGAAAGAAGGCATCATGCGGGAAAGACGAGTCTTGGAGATGGCAGCAGAAAGCCCATTCCTCTGCCACGGCTTTGGTGCTTTTCACACCCAGGTACGGAATTGTCTGTTGCTCTGCAGCCTATTCCCGTCCTTTCACCTTCTACCATGCGCCATTTCTACAGAAGATCTGCATGTGTCACTGTACTATTAGTCTCTGCATGACTATAACTGTTTTTGCTCTATGTTCAAAATAAGCACCGCGTTTTTCTCGTCATGGAGAACGTGAGCGGAGGCAGCCTGTCAAACCACCTGAGGAGGAACGGCCGGATGGGAACCAGTGCTGCAGTGTGAGCAACAGAGTAGACATAAAGCCAATGATCATTTCCATGCTGTCTAAATGGCTCCTCTAGCTTTAATCCCAATGCAGTGAAATCAGAGGCTCTCCATCTCTGTAAATAACCCTTTGCTAATATTTAGAAACTACTCACTAAACTGTTTGTGTCCTTCTGGCAGGTTCTACGCTGCAGAGATCACCTGCGGTCTTCAGTTTCTACACAGCCATGGAATAGTTCATCGGTTAAAAAAAAATATTTCTGCTCTCAACTGTCCATTCTCTTGCTCTTTTGTTGAGTCTTATGTCTTCCATCACCCCAAGTTCCCTTCATCTCACCATTTATTCCATTTCAAAATCTTTCAGAATTCTTAAGAGGAAAATGAACATCTTCTTTCTCTGAATCATTTAGGGACCTGAAGCCAGCGAACGTGTTGATGACCAGCGAGGGACACCTGAAGATCTGCGATTTCGGCCTCGTTGTGGAGAAGATCATCGGCGCAGCCAAAACCAAAGGCGTAGTTGGGACCAGAAAATATATGGCCCCGGAGGTGAGAATTTATTAATTGGATTAATGCTATAGTTAATCTAAACCTTAATTACTTTACAATGCATTACCTATCTACATTTTACACATATTGAACTTATTTTGCAGGTTTTTCAGAAGAAGAAATATGGCGCCTCCGCAGACTGGTGGTCGTTTGGAGTCACTCTGTACCAGATGCTGGTGGGAAGGGTCCCAGTTCCATCATCACAGCCCAAGAGGGAGTACCGGGACTGCACCGTTCACAATGACTTCCCGTACCCAAGCTGGCTGCTAGCAGATCAGAAAGACATCCTCATGAAGGTGAGTGGATCACAAATGTCCTGATAAAGTGTGTGGCTATACAGGAACTTTTATAGACAATAAGGGACTGTAGTGCAGCAGATTCTGGAATGGGCAAAATATGGTTACTAAACTCAACAAAAACTTGGCTAAATACGTCAGGAAATTGGAATACAAAAACCATTTTTTATTTTTCTTTTGCTTTCTCAGCTTCTGCTTAAAGATCCAGAATGCCGGCTTGGGACGAATGGTGATATAAGAGTGCATCCTTTCTTCGGCATCTTGAACTGGGACCATTTGGAACAACGCAAACTCTGGCCCCCATACCTGCCTCTGGTGGTACGTGTAGCCATTACAAAATGCTTTAGATCCACTAAGTTCTAATATCACAACTTATTGCTCTTCAACATTAAAAAGTACTTAATAATGGTATAAGAACACATCCCGTCCACAAACAGAACCCCCACACACATGTAAATTTACTGTATATGATTTTTTCTTCCGAACCTTTGCTACATTTCCTTCCACCAATTAATCATTGCTAAGGAGCCCATCTAATGACAACTGACGAGCGCTTTGTTATTACGTACCTGCCGCCATAGTATACATTATGATGTGTGTTTGAAATCAAGGAACTTTTCGCTTTTTTCTTGCAGGACCCAACTGGAGATCTTCACCTCAGTTCCCAGGATATATCCTTTTCATTTGTAGAGGGGGCTAATTGTAACAAAAACAAAAAAAGTTGGGATTTGCCAGACCTGTCTTTTGTTAGCCCCAAATGGAGGGAATAAACATCCCTCCTTGTATCCAACATCTCAGATGGGAACAAATTCTCTTTTATTCAGGATTCAGCTTGAAGATCTTGCCTGAAAAGTCTCCTGTTGGATGACGACCAATAGTCCAGGATGTCACCTCCCTGCTTCATCTACCACCGCAGCAGAGCTGTCCACCACCACAGCAGAGCGCCTACCTCAACATCACAGCAACTCCACCTGCTGTCCACATCAGAGAAAACCACCTTCTACAGCTGTCCAACATCACTGCGCGGCAATTCCACCTGCTCTGTCCAACATCACTGCGCGGCAATTCCACCTGCTCTGTCCAACATCACTGCGCTGCAATTCCACCTGCTCTGTCCAACATCACTGCGCGGCAATTCCACCTGCTCTGTCCAACATCACTGCGCGGCAATTCCGCCTGCTGTCCAACATCATTGCCAAGCCTCTACTACAGCTGTCCAACACCACAGCACAGCCATTCCACACGCTGTCCAACATCACAGAAAAGCATTTAATGCAACACAACACCACAGAGAACTTCATTGCTGACAAACATCATTGTGCTGCACCTTGTCCTGCTGTTCAACAACTTAGCAGCGAGACTCCATCTGGCCTCTAACACATACCTCCCAACGTTTTACCCCCAGTGAATCGGGATGCAGGGGGGGTGGTGGGTGGGCGCATGCATAGTAGAGCTTACCTTTAAGCTCCGTCCCCCGGGGTCCCGATTCACAGAGGATAGAATGTTACTGCACATGCATTCTCCAGTGTTCCAAACACCAGAGAATATAATTAGAAGAAATGTGGTTCTGAATCCTGCTGTCCCATAGAGATCTTCCTCTGTCTTCTGTTTTTGGGAGAGAGCTAGAGTTCGGCAGGGAGATCGAGTGGCCGCACCCAAAGCAGGACAGCTGGGAGCCATGCAGTCTGCTGCCACCTGTCATACTGTGTCACAGACAGGCTTCCATGCTACGTAACATCAAAGTAGAGCATCCCTTGCTGTCCAACATCACACAAAAGTACCTACAACACAGCAGATCATCTCCCAGTCTACCAAATTACAAATAGTATTCCTACCCTACACAATGAAGTAGAGGGAAAAGGTCTATCCGCTTCTTAAAATGTGTTTCTTCTTTGTTCTAGATCCAGCGTGGACCACGGACAGAACTAAAGGGCACTGATTTATTTAAGAAGGTCTTTTGAGTTACTCTGTAAGTTATTAAACCTTCAAGAGGTTCGCTTTGTCTGGCAGCTGAAACTGTCCCTCTTCCTTCTATGTAGGTCTATGTGAGATTTTGTCAGAGTCGCCTGGTGCTTGAGGAATGAGCCCTTCAAACCGGAAAAATTTTGAATGAATTCTGTCTTTTATCTGTAAGTCTCTTGTCCCTCACTAAAGGTTATGGGTAGTTTAAAATAGTCTACATGTACTAACTTTCTCTTCTTTTCATATTTAGAATTCTGCATGGATTTACTCATTCTCCTATTCCATTATTGGTTCTTCAGAAACTTCTTCTGGGACCTACAAGTACAGTTGGTACAAGTAAGTAAATCTTCAGACTGTATTTGCTGTAAATACTTACTATTGAGATTAGAGATAGGAAATATTTAAATGTATACCTTATTTTAATTAATGTTTGGGCTACGGTTACTTGTCTATCTGGTATTTGGCATCTATTTCTTCTTTCTCTTAGATCAAGCACTGACCAAGTTAACCACATATACTCCTGGACTTAGTGCTACATGCAGGATGATCCGATGTACCATGGAACAAAACGAGCCAGTTGAATCATTTCAGAAGTTTTTCACTTTCATTGTAAGTTATGAAACCTATAAGAAGGTTATTACAAATTCTGCGGTTGCTCAGTCTGGCTGCTGAAACCATTCCTCTTCCTTTTGCACAGATCTTCAAACCTGCTTGGAAGATCTTGCGTCTGTGTCATATTCTCCTGGTGCCTGAGGAATGAACCCTTCACACTGGAAGTCTTTTGTCTGTGAGTCTCTTCTTTTTATTTGTCATAAACATGAAATTACCCAATAACTAGTTTTATTTAAAACCAACAAGCTAATTTTCCTTTACTAATTCCTCCCTCCTATTCTCCCATTGGTTCTTGTCTAGCGATGACTGTATCTTCAGGCCGTATATATGCTGTAAATTCAACTTATTTTGATTTGTGCATAGGATGAGATTTCATTTTAATGATCTTTTTTGTTACCTATGCCAGGTGTGATGCTCAGATGTGAATTTGTGTCAACTATCCTTAAAAGCCTGTTCCAAGTAGATCTGTAACAGGTCGGTATCTCCTGTCCCTAACATTTCTTACATGTAACAATTGTGTCTTGTTCCCCATTTCATCTTCTATGCATTCTGTGATCACTTGCCCTACATTGTTTGATCTTGTATTTGTCAGTTTGTCCACACTGTTCCTTAAACATCTCCTCTATCCATTCTTCCCATAAGAACGTGTAATTTTCTTACCATGATTTTCCTGGCTTTCATAATCACAGGTTTCTTATTCTTGTTTTCTCCAGCTACCAGAGTGGCTTGAGATGTCTGGAAGATCTTTCATCCTTCAAGCTTCCTCTCCTGAAGATCTCTAGAACTTCAACTTCACGGCCAAAGCAAATTTATCTCCACTCATCAGACGCTGATCCTCTTCTTCTTGTCATTGACGATTAAACCTACAGCATGACACACATGTTACCATGTTGCAGTTCTTTAAACTATACAGCCCTATATAAGTAAACTCATTTAAACCCCTTAAGTTACCTGTACAGCATCCAATGTGTCATTTGCATACTTTATATATTATCTTGGTTTCACCCAGTTTAATAAAATCCTTTAACTTTATTTATATTTCAGTGATTACTAATGGATTCATTTAAACATTTCATTAATTGACTTTTATTTCTCCACATACTGTACACAATACATTCAAGCCTCTGTAAACAGTTACAGCAATGTTCTCTGTCAACTCACAAAGTGTTCCAAAATAACAC
Organism: Spea bombifrons; assembly: GCF_027358695.1. NCBI lineage: Eukaryota > Metazoa > Chordata > Amphibia > Anura > Pelobatidae > Spea > Spea bombifrons. Next base: position 35,439,636 of record NC_071089.1, read on the forward strand.
ACACAATGTAACGTTACTATTGTGTGTTATTTGCTTGTACAACATCTGCTTTCAAACTACCGTATTTGCTCGATTATAGGACGAGGTTTTTTTCAGAGCAAATGCTCTGAAAAATACCCCTCGTGTTATAATCGAGGTCGTCTTCTAATTAGACCTCAAAAAAATGTCTGCTGGGCCAGGCTGCTTACCGGTGCTTTGGTCCCGAGCAGCGTCTCTTCTATTAGCAGCAGGAAGCTAGCAGACTGTCACATAATTCTGCCTCCCCCTCCTTCCTCTGGGGGCCAGAGAAGTTGCTCGCACAGCCGGGCCCCTGCAGAAGTCTTCAAGTGAGAGAGCTGCAGTTCAGGTAAGGGGGTGGGGGAGGGTTTTTGTGATTAATGTGTGAAGTATGTGTGATTAATGGAATGAATGAGTATTTAAATGTTTGTGAATGAGTGTGTGTGTGATAGCATGGATGTGTAAGGGGGAGGGTGGTAGCATGGCATAGGGAGGCTGTACTCAAACTCCTATCATCCCCAGGTTCCAGCATGTACTGGCTGCCTTGGCTTGATAGGAGTTTGATTGCTGTTAGCAGTTATATATATATATATATATACCTCCAGAAATGCCTTTTAACCCCCTATATGCCACTCTGGCATATAGGGGGTTAAAAGGCATATCATGGGGCAGAGTGGCATATATGAGGGCATAAGACATTTCTGGAGGCAGACTGGCATATAGAGGGTTAAAAGGCACATCATGGGGCAGAGTGGCAAATAAAGGGGGATTAAGGCATTTCTGAGGGCAGAGTGGCAACCTTGGGGGCAGATGTGCATAACTGGGGAGAGGCAGGTTGGCAAATAAAAAGAAATAAAAAAATATATATTTTTCTCAATCATAGCTTTTATTAAATATGAAAAAATTGTTTACATGAATTAATATTTACTAGTAAAACTTTTTTTCCTATAGGGTAGTCTTATATTCAGGCTTTTTGTTTTTTTCCTAAATTAATATTTAGATTTTGGGGGGTCGTCTTATAATCAGGGTCGTCTTATAATCGGGCAAATACGGTTGTTATTTTTTAACTTTGACGTATTTGTTTTCCTGCAATAATAAGATATTGAGTGTGGGGCATGTGTTTCTACTCAAAGAAATCAAACCATGTATAACACAACTTAATACGACTTATATAAACGATAAATAGTACAAAAGTGAATGTACACAGCGCCTGATTAGCTGCATTTCCCTCTGTCTCAACCAGAAAAAAATTCAAAATCAAATTTACACCGATGGGCATAAAAGATTAAAATTTGGCACCTTCATTCTCATAACGTAGAATCTATATCCATATAGGAAAAAACAGAAACAAATATATAGTGCAATATGTTTAAATCATATCAACATATAGCACTTTATCTGATTAAAACTTATTGCACTATATATTTGTTTCGGTTTTTTTCCATCATGGTTCCATCAATAGTATAGATTTTTTTTTTGGCAAATGGGAGACGAGCCTTTGTTTTGTTTTTGGTCAGGAGTGCATTAAAACATTAAAACGTGTCTCTGGACTGTGAGCCTCTGCCAGAATACGCCACGGGCTGTATATACAATAAGGATGTTTAGCCTTGAAGAAAAGTGGGTTATTTATGGCAGTGGCACTAAAGTCTTAATAACTAAAAATCCAATTCCTCATTTACCTAAATGTCCCTCTAAGACATTGGTTCCCCACGTGCGGTATGAAAAGGAGCCAGGGTGCTTCTCAAGTACATTGGCTGCTTGGCTTCTACGGCTTGTCATTAACTTAAAATGTGGGAAAGAAAATTAAACTAAACAAGTTAATAAAAAAGTTTAATTTCATCTAATTCCTCCAAATGAAAAGATAGCTCTGCAGGCAGGAATAGTTGCCGCAGTTCCACTGATAGCCAGCAGGTGGTGCTCCTAAACCTATAAGTATTCAGCATAGAGACACACTTTATAATATAGTACCTGAAGAAGAGACCGAGAGTCTCTATAACATGCTTTTTATTTCTACGGCTACAACTCCACACCTTATACTTCATAATGAGCATAAGCTGTTTGTTTATATGCCTTTGGCACGAGAGTTAATGTAAGGAAGTTCTACTTCACTGAGAGGAACAGCCTTCCAGCAGAAGTGGTAGAGGCTGATACACCGAGGGAAGTTAAATATGCATGGGCTAGGCATATAACTCCTGAATGTAAGACCAACGACTGATTAAGGTTTGATTCTTTACAGCAGGAGAAACGGGCAGACTAGACGGGGGCCAATCTGCCGGCAAATTCTAGTTTTCTCAGTTAATAGAGCACCCATGTATTTGAATATACAATCCACCTGTCTGTGTAGGGATAGGGTAAGCATATACGGATTTATGCCAAGACGTATGCCAAGTATTTTTACATACATTATACGATATGTAAGATTATATCATAGTATCTAGAAGAAATTTGTAAAATACCCAATAGCACTAATATGCTTTTTTAATGACATTTGAAGATTAATAAAACCCATTTGGGCATTGTTATACACATTATAAAGTGTGAAGCACACAAAACCAGACAGACTTCTATTAAGTATTTCTGTATCAATACGTAGAACCCAAGCCCTGTGAATTCCCTGTGTCCAGAAATATGTTTCATTTCTGCAGTTAAGTGTCTTTTCCAGCAGGTGGCGCGTCTTTGCTAACAGAACTATTTTCCGAAAAATAAGATTTTTTCCAGTGTTTTCCCTAAAGTTCAATAATGACAAACAATTTCAATAGGGAAAGATGGTTGTTTTATAAAGAGATATAATATGTGACCCAGGCAGCATCTCGAATCTCCCCCCACAACCTACTCCTTGTCCTAATCCAGCACCTCGTCTCAGAAGGATGTATTCTGCCCGGTAGAGGAGATAGTGGGGGCTTTGCTGACTTGGCACAGACCACCAAAACGTAACTGGACTGGTTACCCAGCAGAGATCTCTGAGCTCACCAACTGGATCTAATGTTTTTATGTTCACACAGTGAGCACCTGATCTGTTGCTCCAACTGAGTACGGAGCTATACCGGCCAACAGCCTACCGGGCATTTGCCTGGCGTGCCAGAGGGCCACTCCAGGCCTGACAGTTGGTAGGTATGAGTAGGCTCCATGCTAACTGTGGCTTAAAAAGATACACATCACTGATGAGCCAAGCATCTATTATACCTGCGTGTTACTTACAGGAGATAATCCATTCCATCTCTATGGTTTCATTTTGACGGTTTTTACATTTTTTGGCACCGGTACGAGGGTTCCTATATCATAACCCCATTGAAAGACAGCTTCGGCGGAGGCTTCCTAGTGTTTCTTAATAGCTCGGGTGGTAGCAGGTGAAGAACTAATTGAATTTGACAGTAAAATGAAACAAAGCATCTGCCAAAAGCGGGCTTGCTGGAAAGAAAATGAAGTCTCCAGTAGAGTGTTCCGTTACAGAAAGTCTCCGGAGAGTGTATTTAGTGACATATTTTGCCCACAATGATTATGTTTTCTTCTCGGCTTCAATTAAGACCTTGTTATTGATGGAGCTACAAGCAGCTGATGCCACGGTTTGTGCATTTGATGCAAAATACCGCAACATTGTAGCAGCCAGACAGTCTAGGCGCACGCAGGGCTGAGGTTGAGCTTTTACGACGTTCAAGAAGAGAAATTTCTTTCTACTAAATCGAGAGAGAGAACAAAATGAGTGACGGAGAAGTCTGACGCGGCCTCATCCTTCTACGTGGTTCCACCAGACAATTCTTAGCACGTTGCCCAAACATATAAAGTATCAATGACTTGGTAACATGTGACTTAGAACAATCCACAAATAGTGTTCGGAACCTCTAGAACTTAATGACCGTCCTTCACTAGAAGCCACCGGGATAGAGTTATGAAGAGCGTTCTATATGTGGAGCAGTTACCATGGAAATAGACAGAATGTTCCTCTGATTGCAACACATTTTCAGGGTTGGATCAGAAGAGTGTGTCATAGAGATGGACCAACTTACCCCTCTAGTGTTCATAAAAGTAACATTACACACGATCCATACTACTATTTGAATGCTGAAACCCCGCCAAGAAATAATTCATGTAAAAATTGTCCTTATTAATATATTTTTAGCTGGGAAAGCTTAACTGTCATGTGATACAAAAGGCTTACCACGATTGGACAATAAACCTAGCAGACTCGCACCTGAAGGAGGAGAACGTCCCGGGATTCATCCCATCGCAAAAAACAGGCAATGTTTCAACCTTCGTCAAAGCTTTAGAACCTTGATGATCTTGTGCTATGGGCCGACATTGTAGACAACATGCGCAGGCATACAATGTATCAGTTCATCAACTGCGCTTTATCAACGCTCTATTTACAGGGTCCTGGGAGGACCAAAAGACTCAAGGAGCAGGTTAGAGAGATGGGCAATTGATTTTTTTGCTAATTTCCATCTTGTAATCTCCAAGTAACGGATCAATACGAGACTGATAGAAGAAATTAGAATGCGCGTCCTAGCACCATGGCCGCGCTATTTATCACAGAGCAGATGGCCCGTGCCAGATCTATCTTTATTCCAAATAAATTAAATTGCATTTCCTCCGAGTAATTTTTCACCGGCGTGGCCTGCTTTTCTTAGTTTGCTTGAAAGACGGGCCTCCGCATCTACTAGTGACAGGCTATCCGTGGGTGGAAATTGGCAAACATTCATTCCTTAGAAGTATAGCGGTTTCCCGTTAGACAATCTGCAGTCTCTATATACGCTCTAATGGAGTCTGTATTGTATAGTTTTTGCCCAAAAAAAGTATTTTCGAGCGGGGGTTTGATTAGAAAGAATTAAACATTATGGTTAAAAAACAGGAACTATTTCTCGTGATTAAGCCGAGGAGAGTCAGAGGGCGAGGGGCTGATGAAGGCGAGCCCTAAGGGCAGCAGAATTTGCTAAAGAGTGCGGCTGTATGAAGAGCGACATGATGAAGAGTGCGATGAAGGCCACTTGACTCGGGTAATCCAACGACCCCTCACCCCGATGAGAAACCTCAATGGACTCCATCGACAGCAACGCCCAGCACCTGCACAGCGTTACGGAGGCCGAGAACCTCCCTGCAGCCTCCAAAGTCTTATCTACGTCCACTCACCATCCTTGTGACCTTCTTACCCCAGAGGAGAAGACGGCTAAGATCCCACAGCAGGCGAGACCCCCTGCAGCTACATTTCTAACCACCAAGACTAATAAGCAATTAACTTAGAATTAGCCTTAAAAATGTTTTTTCCCCGGTTATTTTTATCATTAAGGGCAGGTGTCTAAACATGTCACCTTTCCTGAATTACAGATCGCTAATAAAACAAGCTACAAAGGCAAAAACATACGTAAAAACGGCGGATCGGGAAGAGGTCTGATGCATACTGGGAAGATTAGGGGTACCATGGAAGCAGGATCTGCACGATTATTCCTCCTCATTAGGTTATCTCTCCCATATTGTTAAGCTGCTGATTGCTGTGGATTGGGTCAGACGGCCATTGTGAGAAATTGTGGGAGGAAATTGATTAAAAGATGCTCTTTTTTGCCACAACCAAACAAATCTAATCAAATCTAATTTTTTTATAGTAAATTCTAGAGGTAATGTGTGTGTATATATATATATATATATATATATATATATATATATATATATACACATGCACATATACACACACATAATATGTAATTATATCTCGTGAAATGTAATATTATAGTATATTATAGTATATTTATATATATATATATTTTACAATGTGAATACACTTATTTATATATATATATATATATATATATATATATATATATATATATATATAACATTTGAATATATATATAATGTGTATATATATATATATACATATAAATATATGTTATTAAGTCAGTCTTTTTTGTTTTTTTTTATATAATAATAATAGGGAAATCGGCAATTGCCCCCCCCCCCAGCCATTAGAATCCAATTTTCTTTATTTCGGTCTCAAACAAAATGAATAATTTTGAAAGGCTGGAGGACGCTGCCAGAGCGGCCATAATGAAAGAGAGGTCGGGTGTTTTCAAAGAAGAATATATATTTGTAAGGGCCAGGGCTGAATTGTTAAATGCCATTTAATAGGCAAGCGACAGCAGGAAACGGACTAATCTTTATAGAGCGCTGATTAGTAAGTAAGGCTTCCCGGGTGATAATTAGTATTGCTCTGGCCAAGTTCCAGCATCTGACGGCGGCATCCACGGCGTAACGGTTAATTGCCAGACACTTTTAACTGTCATTAAATGTCACCATTTTATTTCCACGGCCAGAGCATGTGGTGCAATTTTTTGGGGGGAACAAAATGACCCCAAGGGTGAGTTTAACTCTTTAGCAATGCGTTGCATTCAAGCAGGGCCCTCAAAGGGTTAATCAAGATAATATCTTTCTCTTGTTCTACATAGAATGACTCAAAATTGTCTCGATTTCTCTGGAAATGACCTGGCTTCAATTCTTATCATGCTTGCCAACATGTCAAAAGGTCACTTTACTGACAGAGGGACTGGCCAAACAAAACATGGGACAATTGGTAGGTACATAAAAGAAAATAACAGGACTAGACGATCTATGTTTCTATGCATTTTTGGGGACAAAACTGTTCAATTAAGAACCTAAACATGTTTGATTTAATGTAACGGAGATGCAGCTCATCACACCTTGACAGCCATCACTACTAAAGAATAAAAACCTACAAGTCAAAACAGCCCAATCCGTCTCAATGTAAAACAATAAAAAAACCTTATAAGCGCCGTAGACCTTTTTTTTTTTATCCGTAAACATCTGCCCGAGGGGTCTGTTCCTCAGAAAAGCAAGGAATTACGTTACGGTGTTTTCATCCGCACTCCGAACGAAGCGGTTGCTTTTGCGAGGTACGAGCGACCATTGTTGGGTTAGCCGACGACTCTGTGCCTCCAGTTGGCGTTATTTATTGGACGGTCTCACAATGTATAATGAAAAATTAAAGTAGTTCATCATATTACAGATGACTCTGATATTAATTCCAACTCATCCCGATAAACAAATAGATCATTAATCTACCATTCATGGTGAAGCCATTAACAAAGTCACACAAGCCCAAAATATATCGTCCTGCGTCATTTGCATTTAATAATTACTTATATCCTTAGAATTTTATATTTTTGTCCACTAAAACAACCAGTCTAAAAAAGTCAATAAAGAAATGAAGTGCCAATAATGAAGGCATAATTCTGTATATTACCCTGTATGATGTAGCACAAGAAAAAAAGAAAATTGTGACATGTATATGTTCTGTTATACACTGGTCAGTGATGGTCTCATCTTCAATGGACCCCTAATTCCTTTGCGTCTTGTTGTGCCCTTCAGCCTCTCCGTTCCCCTCCTCTTTTTAACATTCCCGACTCCCTACCATAAACCCTTAAAATCCTCAACATGAAATACAAATGATCAGCCTCCCAGAATTTTGGTCCCCTAGGGCATCCATGGTTCTCATACAACAGACAAATTTTAGGGCTCTCCTAAGTTGTCAGATGGACAACCACCAACTGCAAAGGTTCTAAACATCTCAAAACTACTCAACTTTGACCAAATATTAGGGAAATATACGGAACTATACAAGAGCTCCAGGACCTATTTCGCTTCTCCATGGTGGCCTCTGAGCTCTTTGTAAAAGCTTTGTTGGAGAAGATGAGATGTTTCCTTCTAAAACTCATACTCTTGGAGCAGGTGGTGTTATTCCAAGGAAGGAGGAAAGGATAATATCTAGAAACATTGTTTCGGGATTTGCTGAAAATTCTGTTACTTTAGAAATATCCCAGCAGAGCAGCTTCTCTATTCCGCTCTCCCCGCGCGTCAGATATTGGAAGGGAGAGATTTATTGGATTAGATGTGAAGTATCAAGCCAGTAAAAATGATTGTCTGTGTCTATTACAGTAACAAAAAGTGCAGTGAAGTATATTACAAGTAGGTAATGAAGTATCTTGCAGAAACGTGGCTCATTCCGATACAAAACCAAAAGAGTAATTATCGTCTCCGAGCCAAACATCTTTCTTTCTCAGTTTAAGCCAGTAACAGCTCCAGATTTTTATCTTATTTTATTTATTTATTTTTTAATTGAAAATGTTTGATTGGCTGAAATAGTTTTTAATGGAGTCATCACGGCGTTAACTGCCACGCTTCATAATTTTAAATAGTCTTCAGTTAGCTAAAACATCAATTTCAATTTTAAGTAAGTCACTTAAAGCCTGGCTTAATCTTGCTGAAATGGATTTTTGTTTAAAAAAAAAAAACACCAAAAGGTAAAAAGTAAGATTTCATAAATGGATATTTCGGTTCTGTTTCATTTCTAGCTTCCAAAGTCGCGCAGAATACACAGAAAACAAAATGATTCCTTTTTGGTGCAAAGTTTCAATGTTGATCTTATCACCATGGCAACCATTGACCTGGTTCTTCTGCTTAGACCATTCCTATGGTTGCTATGGTGACAGACCTGATAGAACATTCCATTGGTTCCAACGTTCCAAATGTAGCTGTTGCTCTCAGTACGTTGATATTGCCCTTGATCAAATTAAACTGACCCGTTATCTTAGAACATTAACTGATAATTGCTAAATATCACACGTTATTTGTGGGAAATAATAATATTTTTAAATAAACAGCATGAACTATACTAAATGTTAACAGAATTTTATTGACACGTTAAATTGGAAGTTCAGTTTACAGATAACATGAAAATCCTCTGGTGGAGGTCAGTGTAGGATGATGGTCTTGGACTCCATGGTGTAGCCAGCGAGACAAACAGGCAGATGATGCAATAATAGGCGTGGCTGAATCAAGTGGGCGGGGCCTAAATCATTTCAGTTCCAACCACAAATGAGACAAGTCGTTGGCGAAGCAGGCTCAGGAGGGCCAACCACATATCCATACATGCGTGGTAGAGCAGCTTGTCAGCGTAGCTACCAACATGTCAAGATCATGTCACAGGTGCAATCTCACCTCTCAAAGTCCCTCAAATAAATATAAAATATATTTTCTCCATTTGAGTTTTTCCTCATATTACTATGGCATTTAATTCCACCATCTAAGCGTGCCGACCCTGGCATATGTTGTGTACAGTCACCTACATAGACCTCATGTTCAATCTACATGTATGTACAAACACATGTATGGGATACATTTATAAAGGCCTTTTAAGAACATTTTGTTTCTGTTCCTTTCTTTTTTTTTAACTTAATTTGTTAGATATTGGGACATACTGGGGAAAATGTTTTATGTAAATACAAAAAGGAGCACATGGGAGAAGACAATACCTGAGTCTAAGTAGCAATAGGTAATATCTATAATGCTGGAAGTGAAAAGTTATCCTAGGATGAGTGATGTTATTAAGGTGAGGGTATTAAACATGCATGGGATAGACATACGGCTCCTGAATCTAAGACGAGACCAACGACTGATTAAGGTTTGAGTCTTTACAGCAGGAGAAACGTGCGAGTAGACGGGGGCCGAATGGGGCCGATCTGTCGGCAGGTTCCATGATTCTATAATATTAGATTTAAAAGAGCAAAATGCGCTATGCGTTGCTTTGAGACCCTTTGTATCATATTTGTTCAACATTGTGGCTTCACAGAGTCACCTGTTAACCGCTACAATGTAGCAAAATAATGAAAGCATAATTCTGTATATTATGCTGTATGATGTAGCAAAAGGAAAAAAGAATGCATGCAATTTGTGACATGTATATGTTCTGTTACACACACACACACTTTTTACGTAAAAAGTCTATAAGGGGAGGCCAAGGAACGGTTGGAGCCTCTCGAAAAAAACAAGACTCCCCCTGAAAATGTTTGATTGGCCGAAATAGTTTTTAATGGAGTCATCACGGCGTTAACTGCCACGCTTCATAATTTTAAATAGTCTTCAGTTAGCTAAAACATCAATTTCAATTTTAAGTAAGTCACTTAAAGCCCGGCTTAATCTTGCTGAAATGGATTTTTGTTTAAAAAAAACCTCCAAAAGGTAAAAAGTAAGATTTCGTAAATGGATATTTCGGTTCTGTTTCATTTCTAGCTTCCAAAGTCGCGCAGAATACACAGAAAACAAAATGATTCCTTTTTGGTGCAAAGTTTCAATGTTGATCTTATCACCGTGGCAACCATTGACTTGGTTCTTCTGCTTAGACCATTCCTATGGTTGCTATGGTGATAAAACTGATAGAACATTCCATTGGTTCCAACGTTCCAAACGTAGCAGTTGCTCTCAGTACGTTGATCAAATTAAACTGACCCGTTATGGTCTGTATCTTGAACATGGTGTGGTTTGTGCGTTTGATTGCGAACATAACCTCTAGGTAGAGGTCGGCTTCATTTGCCTTTCGTCCTCCACTACGTTTTCCTAATCCAACAAGTAATAAAAGCATCATGAAGGTGCAGAGGCACCCCACGATTATCAGAAGAGTATCTAACATCTTCGCACTCGCCTGCTCTGCTGAGCAATGAGAAGTGTCTGAGTTTCACCTGCTTTATATAACCTCCTATGATGACATCACAGAGGCTGATGATGCAATAGTGGGTGTGGCTGCATCAAGTGGGCGGGGTCTAAATCATTTCACTTCCAACCACAAATGAGACAAGTCCCTTAAAGCCTGGCTTAATCTTACAGAAATGGATTTTTGTTTAATAAAAAAAAAAACAAAAGGTTAAAAGTAATATTTCATAAATGGATATTTCGGTTCTGTTTCATTTCTGGCTTGAAAAGTCGCGCAGAATACACGGAAAACAAAATGATTCCTTTTTGGTGCAAAGTTTCAATGTTGATCTTATCACCATGGCAACCATTGACCTGGTTCTTCTGCTTAGACCATTCCTATGGTTGCTATGGTGATAGACCTGATAGAACATTCCATTGGTTCCAACGTTCCAAATGTAGCTGTTGCTCTCAGTACGTTGATATTGCCCTTGATCAAATTAAACTGACCCGTTATCTTAGAACATTAACTGATAATTGCTAAATATCACACGTTATTTGTGGGAAATAATAATATTTTTAAATAAACAGCATGAACTATACTAAATGTTAACAGAATTTTATTGACACGTTAAATTGGAAGTTCAGTTTACAGATAACATGAAAATCCTCTGGTGGAGGTCAGTGTAGGATGATGGTCTTGGACTCCATGGTGTAGCCAGCGAGACAAACAGGCAGATGATGCAATAATAGGCGTGGCTGAATCAAGTGGGCGGGGCCTAAATCATTTCAGTTCCAACCACAAATGAGACAAGTCGTGGGCAAAGCAGGCTCAGGAGGGCCAACCACATATCCATACATGCGCGGTAGAGCAGCTTGTCAGCGTAACTACCAACATGTCAAGATCATGTCACAGGTGCAATCTCACCTCTCAAAGTCCCTCAAATAAATATAAAATATATTGTCTCCATTTGAGTTTTTCCTCATATTACTATGGCATTTAATTCCACCATCTAAGCGTGCCGACCCTGGCATATGTTGTGTACAGTCACCTACATAGACCTCATGTTCAATCTACATGTATGTACAAACACATGTATGGGATACATTTATAAAGGCCTTTTAAGAACATTTTGTTTCTGTTCCTTTCTTTTTTTTTAACTTAATTTGTTAGATATTGGGACATACTGGGGAAAATGTTTTATGTAAATACAAAAAGGAGCACATGGGAGAAGACAATACCTGAGTCTAAGTAGCAATAGGTAATATCTATAATGCTGGAAGTGAAAAGTTATCCTAGGATGAGTGATGTTATTAAGGTGAGGGTATTAAACATGCATGGGATAGACATACGGCTCCTGAATCTAAGACGAGACCAACGACTGATTAAGGTTTGAGTCTTTACAGCAGGAGAAACGTGCGAGTAGACGGGGGCCGAATGGGGCCGATCTGTCGGCAGGTTCCATGATTCTATAATATTAGATTTAAAAGAGCAAAATGCGCTATGCGTTGCTTTGAGACCCTTTGTATCATATTTGTTCAACATTGTGGCTTCACAGAGTCACCTGTTAACCGCTACAATGTAGCAAAATAATGAAAGCATAATTCTGTATATTATGCTGTATGATGTAGCAAAAGGAAAAAAGAATGCATGCAATTTGTGACATGTATATGTTCTGTTACACACACACACACTTTTTACGTAAAAAGTCTATAAGGGGAGGCCAAGGAACGGTTGGAGCCTCTCGAAAAAAACAAGACTCCCCCTGAAAATGTTTGATTGGCTGAAATAGTTTTTAATGGAGTCATCACGGCGTTAACTGCCACGCTTCATAATTTTAAATAGTCTTCAGTTAGCTAAAACATCAATTTCAATTTTAAGTAAGTCACTTAAAGCCCGGCTTAATCTTGCTGAAATGGATTTTTGTTTAAAAAAAACCTCCAAAAGGTAAAAAGTAAGATTTCGTAAATGGATATTTCGGTTCTGTTTCATTTCTAGCTTCCAAAGTCGCGCAGAATACACAGAAAACAAAATGATTCCTTTTTGGTGCAAAGTTTCAATGTTGATCTTATCACCGTGGCAACCATTGACTTGGTTCTTCTGCTTAGACCATTCCTATGGTTGCTATGGTGATAAAACTGATAGAACATTCCATTGGTTCCAACGTTCCAAACGTAGCAGTTGCTCTCAGTACGTTGATCAAATTAAACTGACCCGTTATGGTCTGTATCTTGAACATGGTGTGGTTTGTGCGTTTGATTGCGAACATAATCTCTAGGTAGAGGTCGGCTTCATTTGCCTTTCGTCCTCCACTACGTTTTCCTAATCCAACAAGTAATAAAAGCATCATGAAGGTGCAGAGGCACCCCACGATTATCAGAAGAGTATCTAACATCTTCTCACTCGCCTGCTCTGCTGAGCAATGAGAAGTGTCTGAGTTTCACCTGCTTTATATAACCTCCTATGATGACATCACAGAGGCTGATGATGCAATAGTGGGTGTGGCTGCATCAAGTGGGCGGGGTCTAAATCATTTCACTTCCAACCACAAATGAGACAAGTCCCTTAAAGCCTGGCTTAATCTTACAGAAATGGATTTTTGTTTAATAAAAAAAAACCAAAAGGTTAAAAGTAATATTTCATAAATGGATATTTCGGTTCTGTTTCATTTCTGGCTTGAAAAGTCGCGCAGAATACACGGAAAACAAAATGATTCCTTTTTGGTGCAAAGTTTCAATGTTGATCTTATCACCATGGCAACCATTGACCTGGTTCTTCTGCTTAGACCATTCCTATGGTTGCTATGGTGATAGACCTGATAGAACATTCCATTGGTTCCAACGTTCCAAATGTAGCTGTTGCTCTCAGTACGTTGATATTGCCCTTGATCAAATTAAACTGACCCGTTATCTTAGAACATTAACTGATAATTGCTAAATATCACACGTTATTTGTGGGAAATAATAATATTTTTAAATAAACAGCATGAACTATACTAAATGTTAACAGAATTTTATTGACACGTTAAATTGGAAGTTCAGTTTACAGATAACATGAAAATCCTCTGGTGGAGGTCAGTGTAGGATGATGGTCTTGGACTCCATGGTGTAGCCAGCGAGACAAACAGGCAGATGATGCAATAATAGGCGTGGCTGAATCAAGTGGGCGGGGCCTAAATCATTTCAGTTCCAACCACAAATGAGACAAGTCGTGGGCAAAGCAGGCTCAGGAGGGCCAACCACATATCCATACATGCGTGGTAGAGCAGCTTGTCAGCGTAACTACCAACATGTCAAGATCATGTCACAGGTGCAATCTCACCTCTCAAAGTCCCTCAAATAAATATAAAATATATTGTCTCCATTTGAGTTTTTCCTCATATTACTATGGCATTTAATTCCACCATCTAAGCGTGCCGACCCTGGCATATGTTGTGTACAGTCACCTACATAGACCTCATGTTCAATCTACATGTATGTACAAACACATGTATGGGATACATTTATAAAGGCCTTTTAAGAACATTTTGTTTCTGTTCCTTTCTTTTTTTTAACTTAATTTGTTAGATATTGGGACATACTGGGGAAAATGTTTTATGTAAATACAAAAAGGAGCACATGGGAGAAGACAATACCTGAGTCTAAGTAGCAATAGGTAATATCTATAATGCTGGAAGTGAAAAGTTATCCTAGGATGAGTGATGTTATTAAGGTGAGGGTATTAAACATGCATGGGATAGACATACGGCTCCTGAATCTAAGACGAGACCAACGACTGATTAAGGTTTGAGTCTTTACAGCAGGAGAAACGTGCGAGTAGACGGGGGCCGAATGGGGCCGATCTGTCGGCAGGTTCCATGATTCTATAATATTGGATTTAAAAGAGCAAAATGCGCTATGCGTTGCTTTGAGACCCTTTGTATCATATTTGTTCAACATTGTGGCTTCACAGAGTCACCTGTTAACCGCTACAATGTAGCAAAATAATGAAAGCATAATTCTGTATATTATGCTGTATGATGTAGCAAAAGGAAAAAAGAATGCATGCAATTTGTGACATGTATATGTTCTGTTACACACACACACTTTTTACGTAAAAAGTCTATAAGGGGAGGCCAAGGAACGGTTGGAGCCTCTCGAAAAAAACAAGACTCCCCCTGAAAATGTTTGATTGGCTGAAATAGTTTTTAATGGAGTCATCACGGCGTTAACTGCCACGCTTCATAATTTTAAATAGTCTTCAGTTAGCTAAAACATCAATTTCAATTTTAAGTAAGTCACTTAAAGCCCGGCTTAATCTTGCTGAAATGGATTTTTGTTTAAAAAAAACCTCCAAAAGGTAAAAAGTAAGATTTCGTAAATGGATATTTCGGTTCTGTTTCATTTCTAGCTTCCAAAGTCGCGCAGAATACACAGAAAACAAAATGATTCCTTTTTGGTGCAAAGTTTCAATGTTGATCTTATCACCGTGGCAACCATTGACTTGGTTCTTCTGCTTAGACCATTCCTATGGTTGCTATGGTGATAAAACTGATAGAACATTCCATTGGTTCCAACGTTCCAAACGTAGCAGTTGCTCTCAGTACGTTGATCAAATTAAACTGACCCGTTATGGTCTGTATCTTGAACATGGTGTGGTTTGTGCGTTTGATTGCGAACATAATCTCTAGGTAGAGGTCGGCTTCATTTGCCTTTCGTCCTCCACTACGTTTTCCTAATCCAACAAGTAATAAAAGCATCATGAAGGTGCAGAGGCACCCCACGATTATCAGAAGAGTATCTAACATCTTCTCACTCGCCTGCTCTGCTGAGCAATGAGAAGTGTCTGAGTTTCACCTGCTTTATATAACCTCCTATGATGACATCACAGAGGCTGATGATGCAATAGTGGGTGTGGCTGCATCAAGTGGGCGGGGTCTAAATCATTTCACTTCCAACCACAAATGAGACAAGTCCCTTAAAGCCTGGCTTAATCTTACAGAAATGGATTTTTGTTTAATAAAAAAAAACCAAAAGGTTAAAAGTAATATTTCATAAATGGATATTTCGGTTCTGTTTCATTTCTGGCTTGAAAAGTCGCGCAGAATACACGGAAAACAAAATGATTCCTTTTTGGTGCAAAGTTTCAATGTTGATCTTATCACCATGGCAACCATTGACCTGGTTCTTCTGCTTAGACCATTCCTATGGTTGCTATGGTGATAGACCTGATAGAACATTCCATTGGTTCCAACGTTCCAAATGTAGCTGTTGCTCTCAGTACGTTGATATTGCCCTTGATCAAATTAAACTGACCCGTTATCTTAGAACATTAACTGATAATTGCTAAATATCACACGTTATTTGTGGGAAATAATAATATTTTTAAATAAACAGCATGAACTATACTAAATGTTAACAGAATTTTATTGACACGTTAAATTGGAAGTTCAGTTTACAGATAACATGAAAATCCTCTGGTGGAGGTCAGTGTAGGATGATGGTCTTGGACTCCATGGTGTAGCCAGCGAGACAAACAGGCAGATGATGCAATAATAGGCGTGGCTGAATCAAGTGGGCGGGGCCTAAATCATTTCAGTTCCAACCACAAATGAGACAAGTCGTGGGCAAAGCAGGCTCAGGAGGGCCAACCACATATCCATACATGCGTGGTAGAGCAGCTTGTCAGCGTAACTACCAACATGTCAAGATCATGTCACAGGTGCAATCTCACCTCTCAAAGTCCCTCAAATAAATATAAAATATATTGTCTCCATTTGAGTTTTTCCTCATATTACTATGGCATTTAATTCCACCATCTAAGCGTGCCGACCCTGGCATATGTTGTGTACAGTCACCTACATAGACCTCATGTTCAATCTACATGTATGTACAAACACATGTATGGGATACATTTATAAAGGCCTTTTAAGAACATTTTGTTTCTGTTCCTTTCTTTTTTTTTAACTTAATTTGTTAGATATTGGGACATACTGGGGAAAATGTTTTATGTAAATACAAAAAGGAGCACATGGGAGAAGACAATACCTGAGTCTAAGTAGCAATAGGTAATATCTATAATGCTGGAAGTGAAAAGTTATCCTAGGATGAGTGATGTTATTAAGGTGAGGGTATTAAACATGCATGGGATAGACATACGGCTCCTGAATCTAAGACGAGACCAACGACTGATTAAGGTTTGAGTCTTTACAGCAGGAGAAACGTGCGAGTAGACGGGGGCCGAATGGGGCCGATCTGTCGGCAGGTTCCATGATTCTATAATATTGGATTTAAAAGAGCAAAATGCGCTATGCGTTGCTTTGAGACCCTTTGTATCATATTTGTTCAACATTGTGGCTTCACAGAGTCACCTGTTAACCGCTACAATGTAGCAAAATAATGAAAGCATAATTCTGTATATTATGCTGTATGATGTAGCAAAAGGAAAAAAGAATGCATGCAATTTGTGACATGTATATGTTCTGTTACACACACACACACTTTTTACGTAAAAAGTCTATAAGGGGAGGCCAAGGAACGGTTGGAGCCTCTCGAAAAAAACAAGACTCCCCCTGAAAATGTTTGATTGGCTGAAATAGTTTTTAATGGAGTCATCACGGCGTTAACTGCCACGCTTCATAATTTTAAATAGTCTTCAGTTAGCTAAAACATCAATTTCAATTTTAAGTAAGTCACTTAAAGCCCGGCTTAATCTTGCTGAAATGGATTTTTGTTTAAAAAAAACCTCCAAAAGGTAAAAAGTAAGATTTCGTAAATGGATATTTCGGTTCTGTTTCATTTCTAGCTTCCAAAGTCGCGCAGAATACACAGAAAACAAAATGATTCCTTTTTGGTGCAAAGTTTCAATGTTGATCTTATCACCGTGGCAACCATTGACTTGGTTCTTCTGCTTAGACCATTCCTATGGTTGCTATGGTGATAAAACTGATAGAACATTCCATTGGTTCCAACGTTCCAAACGTAGCAGTTGCTCTCAGTACGTTGATCAAATTAAACTGACCCGTTATGGTCTGTATCTTGAACATGGTGTGGTTTGTGCGTTTGATTGCGAACATAATCTCTAGGTAGAGGTCGGCTTCATTTGCCTTTCGTCCTCCACTACGTTTTCCTAATCCAACAAGTAATAAAAGCATCATGAAGGTGCAGAGGCACCCCACGATTATCAGAAGAGTATCTAACATCTTCTCACTCGCCTGCTCTGCTGAGCAATGAGAAGTGTCTGAGTTTCACCTGCTTTATATAACCTCCTATGATGACATCACAGAGGCTGATGATGCAATAGTGGGTGTGGCTGCATCAAGTGGGCGGGGTCTAAATCATTTCACTTCCAACCACAAATGAGACAAGTCCCTTAAAGCCTGGCTTAATCTTACAGAAATGGATTTTTGTTTAATAAAAAAAAACCAAAAGGTTAAAAGTAATATTTCATAAATGGATATTTCGGTTCTGTTTCATTTCTGGCTTGAAAAGTCGCGCAGAATACACGGAAAACAAAATGATTCCTTTTTGGTGCAAAGTTTCAATGTTGATCTTATCACCATGGCAACCATTGACCTGGTTCTTCTGCTTAGACCATTCCTATGGTTGCTATGGTGATAGACCTGATAGAACATTCCATTGGTTCCAACGTTCCAAATGTAGCTGTTGCTCTCAGTACGTTGATATTGCCCTTGATCAAATTAAACTGACCCGTTATCTTAGAACATTAACTGATAATTGCTAAATATCACACGTTATTTGTGGGAAATAATAATATTTTTAAATAAACAGCATGAACTATACTAAATGTTAACAGAATTTTATTGACACGTTAAATTGGAAGTTCAGTTTACAGATAACATGAAAATCCTCTGGTGGAGGTCAGTGTAGGATGATGGTCTTGGACTCCATGGTGTAGCCAGCGAGACAAACAGGCAGATGATGCAATAATAGGCGTGGCTGAATCAAGTGGGCGGGGCCTAAATCATTTCAGTTCCAACCACAAATGAGACAAGTCGTGGGCAAAGCAGGCTCAGGAGGGCCAACCACATATCCATACATGCGTGGTAGAGCAGCTTGTCAGCGTAACTACCAACATGTCAAGATCATGTCACAGGTGCAATCTCACCTCTCAAAGTCCCTCAAATAAATATAAAATATATTGTCTCCATTTGAGTTTTTCCTCATATTACTATGGCATTTAATTCCACCATCTAAGCGTGCCGACCCTGGCATATGTTGTGTACAGTCACCTACATAGACCTCATGTTCAATCTACATGTATGTACAAACACATGTATGGGATACATTTATAAAGGCCTTTTAAGAACATTTTGTTTCTGTTCCTTTCTTTTTTTTAACTTAATTTGTTAGATATTGGGACATACTGGGGAAAATGTTTTATGTAAATACAAAAAGGAGCACATGGGAGAAGACAATACCTGAGTCTAAGTAGCAATAGGTAATATCTATAATGCTGGAAGTGAAAAGTTATCCTAGGATGAGTGATGTTATTAAGGTGAGGGTATTAAACATGCATGGGATAGACATACGGCTCCTGAATCTAAGACGAGACCAACGACTGATTAAGGTTTGAGTCTTTACAGCAGGAGAAACGTGCGAGTAGACGGGGGCCGAATGGGGCCGATCTGTCGGCAGGTTCCATGATTCTATAATATTGGATTTAAAAGAGCAAAATGCGCTATGCGTTGCTTTGAGACCCTTTGTATCATATTTGTTCAACATTGTGGCTTCACAGAGTCACCTGTTAACCGCTACAATGTAGCAAAATAATGAAAGCATAATTCTGTATATTATGCTGTATGATGTAGCAAAAGGAAAAAAGAATGCATGCAATTTGTGACATGTATATGTTCTGTTACACACACACACTTTTTACGTAAAAAGTCTATAAGGGGAGGCCAAGGAACGGTTGGAGCCTCTCGAAAAAAACAAGACTCCCCCTGAAAATGTTTGATTGGCTGAAATAGTTTTTAATGGAGTCATCACGGCGTTAACTGCCACGCTTCATAATTTTAAATAGTCTTCAGTTAGCTAAAACATCAATTTCAATTTTAAGTAAGTCACTTAAAGCCCGGCTTAATCTTGCTGAAATGGATTTTTGTTTAAAAAAAACCTCCAAAAGGTAAAAAGTAAGATTTCGTAAATGGATATTTCGGTTCTGTTTCATTTCTAGCTTCCAAAGTCGCGCAGAATACACAGAAAACAAAATGATTCCTTTTTGGTGCAAAGTTTCAATGTTGATCTTATCACCGTGGCAACCATTGACTTGGTTCTTCTGCTTAGACCATTCCTATGGTTGCTATGGTGATAAAACTGATAGAACATTCCATTGGTTCCAACGTTCCAAACGTAGCAGTTGCTCTCAGTACGTTGATCAAATTAAACTGACCCGTTATGGTCTGTATCTTGAACATGGTGTGGTTTGTGCGTTTGATTGCGAACATAACCTCTAGGTAGAGGTCGGCTTCATTTGCCTTTCGTCCTCCACTACGTTTTCCTAATCCAACAAGTAATAAAAGCATCATGAAGGTGCAGAGGCACCCCACGATTATCAGAAGAGTATCTAACATCTTCTCACTCGCCTGCTCTGCTGAGCAATGAGAAGTGTCTGAGTTTCACCTGCTTTATATAACCTCCTATGATGACATCACAGAGGCTGATGATGCAATAGTGGGTGTGGCTGCATCAAGTGGGCGGGGTCTAAATCATTTCACTTCCAACCACAAATGAGACAAGTCCCTTAAAGCCTGGCTTAATCTTACAGAAATGGATTTTTGTTTAATAAAAAAAAACCAAAAGGTTAAAAGTAATATTTCATAAATGGATATTTCGGTTCTGTTTCATTTCTGGCTTGAAAAGTCGCGCAGAATACACGGAAAACAAAATGATTCCTTTTTGGTGCAAAGTTTCAATGTTGATCTTATCACCATGGCAACCATTGACCTGGTTCTTCTGCTTAGACCATTCCTATGGTTGCTATGGTGATAGACCTGATAGAACATTCCATTGGTTCCAACGTTCCAAATGTAGCTGTTGCTCTCAGTACGTTGATATTGCCCTTGATCAAATTAAACTGACCCGTTATCTTAGAACATTAACTGATAATTGCTAAATATCACACGTTATTTGTGGGAAATAATAATATTTTTAAATAAACAGCATGAACTATACTAAATGTTAACAGAATTTTATTGACACGTTAAATTGGAAGTTCAGTTTACAGATAACATGAAAATCCTCTGGTGGAGGTCAGTGTAGGATGATGGTCTTGGACTCCATGGTGTAGCCAGCGAGACAAACAGGCAGATGATGCAATAATAGGCGTGGCTGAATCAAGTGGGCGGGGCCTAAATCATTTCAGTTCCAACCACAAATGAGACAAGTCGTGGGCAAAGCAGGCTCAGGAGGGCCAACCACATATCCATACATGCGTGGTAGAGCAGCTTGTCAGCGTAACTACCAACATGTCAAGATCATGTCACAGGTGCAATCTCACCTCTCAAAGTCCCTCAAATAAATATAAAATATATTGTCTCCATTTGAGTTTTTCCTCATATTACTATGGCATTTAATTCCACCATCTAAGCGTGCCGACCCTGGCATATGTTGTGTACAGTCACCTACATAGACCTCATGTTCAATCTACATGTATGTACAAACACATGTATGGGATACATTTATAAAGGCCTTTTAAGAACATTTTGTTTCTGTTCCTTTCTTTTTTTAACTTAATTTGTTAGATATTGGGACATACTGGGGAAAATGTTTTATGTAAATACAAAAAGGAGCACATGGGAGAAGACAATACCTGAGTCTAAGTAGCAATAGGTAATATCTATAATGCTGGAAGTGAAAAGTTATCCTAGGATGAGTGATGTTATTAAGGTGAGGGTATTAAACATGCATGGGATAGACATACGGCTCCTGAATCTAAGACGAGACCAACGACTGATTAAGGTTTGAGTCTTTACAGCAGGAGAAACGTGCGAGTAGACGGGGGCCGAATGGGGCCGATCTGTCGGCAGGTTCCATGATTCTATAATATTAGATTTAAAAGAGCAAAATGCGCTATGCGTTGCTTTGAGACCCTTTGTATCATATTTGTTCAACATTGTGGCTTCACAGAGTCACCTGTTAACCGCTACAATGTAGCAAAATAATGAAAGCATAATTCTGTATATTATGCTGTATGATGTAGCAAAAGGAAAAAAGAATGCATGCAATTTGTGACATGTATATGTTCTGTTACACACACACACACTTTTTACGTAAAAAGTCTATAAGGGGAGGCCAAGGAACGGTTGGAGCCTCTCGAAAAAAACAAGACTCCCCCTGAAAATGTTTGATTGGCTGAAATAGTTTTTAATGGAGTCATCACGGCGTTAACTGCCACGCTTCATAATTTTAAATAGTCTTCAGTTAGCTAAAACATCAATTTCAATTTTAAGTAAGTCACTTAAAGCCCGGCTTAATCTTGCTGAAATGGATTTTTGTTTAAAAAAAACCTCCAAAAGGTAAAAAGTAAGATTTCGTAAATGGATATTTCGGTTCTGTTTCATTTCTAGCTTCCAAAGTCGCGCAGAATACACAGAAAACAAAATGATTCCTTTTTGGTGCAAAGTTTCAATGTTGATCTTATCACCGTGGCAACCATTGACTTGGTTCTTCTGCTTAGACCATTCCTATGGTTGCTATGGTGATAGAACTGATAGAACATTCCATTGGTTCCAACGTTCCAAACGTAGCAGTTGCTCTCAGTACGTTGATCAAATTAAACTGACCCGTTATGGTCTGTATCTTGAACATGGTGTGGTTTGTGCGTTCGATTGCGAACATAACCTCTAGGTAGAGGTCGGCTTCATTTGCCTTTCGTCCTCCACTACGTTTTCCTAATCCAACAAGTAATAAAAGCATCATGAAGGTGCAGAGGCACCCCACGATTATCAGAAGAGTATCTAACATCTTCTCACTCGCCTGCTCTGCTGAGCAATGAGAAGTGTCTGAGTTTCACCTGCTTTATATAACCTCCTATGATGACATCACAGAGGCTGATGATGCAATAGTGGGCGTGGCTGCATCAAGTGGGCGGGGTCTAAATCATTTCACTTCCAACCACAAATGAGACAAGTCCCTTAAAGCCTGGCTTAATCTTACAGAAATGGATTTTTGTTTAATAAAAAAAAAAAACAAAAGGTTAAAAGTAATATTTCATAAATGGATATTTCGGTTCTGTTTCATTTCTGGCTTGAAAAGTTGCGCAGAATACACGGAAAACAAAATGATTCCTTTTTGGTGCAAAGTTTCAATGTTGATCTTATCACCATGGCAACCATTGACCTGGTTCTTCTGCTTAGACCATTCCTATGGTTGCTATGGTGATAGACCTGATAGAACATTCCATTGGTTCCAACGTTCCAAATGTAGCTGTTGCTCTCAGTACGTTGATCTTGCCCTTGATCAAATTAAACTGACCCGTTATCTTAGAACATTAACTGAGAATTGATAAATATCATACGTTATTTGTGGGAAATAATAATATTTTTAAATAAACAGCATGAACTATACTAAATGTTAACAGAATTTTATTGACACGTTAAATTGGAAGTTCAGTTTACAGATAACATGAAAATCCTCTGGTGGAGGTCAGTGTAGGATGATGGTCTTGGACTCCATGGTGTAGCCAGCGAGACAAACAGGCAGATGATGCAATAATAGGCGTGTCTGAATCAAGTGGGCGGGGCCTAAATCATTTCAGTTCCAACCACAAATGAGACAAGTCGTTGGCAAAGCAGGCTCAGGAGGGCCAACCACATATCCATACATGCGTGGTAGAGCAGCTTGTCAGCGTAACTACCAACATGTCAAGATCATGTCACAGGTGCAATCTCACCTCTCAAAGTCCCTCAAATAAATATAAAATATATTGTCTCCATTTGAGTTTTTCCTCATATTACTATGGCATTTAATTCCACCATCTAAGCGTGCCGACCCTGGCATATGTTGTGTACAGTCACCTACATAGACCTCATGTTCAATCTACATGTATGTACAAACACATGTATGGGATACATTTATAAAGGCCTTTTAAGAAAATTTTGTTTCTGTTCCTTTCTTTTTTTTAACTTGATTTGTTAGATATTGGGACATACTGGGGAAAATGTTTTATGTAAATACAAAAAGGAGCACATGGGAGAAGACAATACCTGAGTCTAAGTAGCAATAGGTAATATCTATAATGCTGGAAGTGAAAAGTTATCCTAGGATGAGTGATGTTATTAAGGTGAGGGTATTAAACATGCATGGGATAGACATACGGCTCCTGAATCTAAGACAAGACCAACGACTGATTAAGGTTTGAGTCTTTACAGCAGAAGAAACGGGCGAGTAGACGGGGGCCGAATGGGGCCGATCTGTCGGCAGGTTCCATGATTCTATAATATTAGATTTAAAAGAGCAAAATGTGCTATGCGTTGCTTTGAGACCCTTTGTATCATATTTGTTCAACATTGTGGCTTCACAGAGTCACCTGTTAACCGCTACAATGTAGCAAAATAATGAAAGCATAATTCTGTATATTATGCTGTATGATGTAGCAAAAGGAAAAAAGAATGCATGCAATTTGTGACATGTATATGTTCTGTTACATACACACACACTTTTTACGTAAAAAGTCTGTAAGGGGAGGCCAAGGAACGGTTGGAGCCTCTCGAAAAAAACAAGACTCCCCCTGAAAATGTTTGATTGGCTGAAATAGTTTTTAATGGAGTCATCACGGCGTTAACTGCCACGCTTCATAATTTTAAATAGTCTTCAGTTAGCTAAAACATCAATTTCAATTTTAAGTAAGTCACTTAAAGCCCGGCTTAATCTTGCTGAAATGGATTTTTGTTTAAAAAAAAAAACCACCAAAAGGTAAAAAGTAAGATTTCATAAATGGATATTTCGGTTCTGTTTCATTTCTAGCTTCCAAAGTCGCGCAGAATACACAGAAAACAAAATGATTCCTTTTTGGTGCAAAGTTTCAATGTTGATCTTATCACCGTGGCAACCATTGACTTGGTTCTTCTGCTTAGACCATTCCTATGGTTGCTATGGTGATAAAACTGATAGAACATTCCATTGGTTCCAACGTTCCAAACGTAGCAGTTGCTCTCAGTACGTTGATCAAATTAAACTGACCCGTTATGGTCTGTATCTTGAACATGGTGTGGTTTGTGCGTTTGATTGCGAACATAATCTCTAGGTAGAGGTCGGCTTCATTTGCCTTTCGTCCTCCACTACGTTTTCCTAATCCAACAAGTAATAAAAGCATCATCAAGGTGCAGAGGCACCCCACGATTATCAGAAGAGTATCTAACATCTTCTCACTCGCCTGCTCTGCTGAGCAATGAGAAGTGTCTGAGTTTCACCTGCTTTATATAACCTCCTATGATGACATCACAGAGGCTGATGATGCAATAGTGGGCGTGGCTGCATCAAGTGGGCGGGGTCTAAATCATTTCACTTCCAACCACAAATGAGACAAGTCCCTTAAAGCCTGGCTTAATCTTACAGAAATGGATTTTTGTTTAATAAAAAAAAACCAAAAGGTTAAAAGTAATATTTCATAAATGGATATTTCGGTTCTGTTTCATTTCTGGCTTGAAAAGTCGCGCAGAATACACGGAAAACAAAATGATTCCTTTTTGGTGCAAAGTTTCAATGTTGATCTTATCACCATGGCAACCATTGACCTGGTTCTTCTGCTTAGACCATTCCTATGGTTGCTATGGTGATAGACCTGATAGAACATTCCATTGGTTCCAACGTTCCAAATGTAGCTGTTGCTCTCAGTACGTTGATATTGCCCTTGATCAAATTAAACTGACCCGTTATCTTAGAACATTAACTGATAATTGCTAAATATCACACGTTATTTGTGGGAAATAATAATATTTTTAAATAAACAGCATGAACTATACTAAATGTTAACAGAATTTTATTGACACGTTAAATTGGAAGTTCAGTTTACAGATAACATGAAAATCCTCTGGTGGAGGTCAGTGTAGGATGATGGTCTTGGACTCCATGGTGTAGCCAGCGAGACAAACAGGCAGATGATGCAATAATAGGCGTGGCTGAATCAAGTGGGCGGGGCCTAAATCATTTCAGTTCCAACCACAAATGAGACAAGTCGTGGGCAAAGCAGGCTCAGGAGGGCCAACCACATATCCATACATGCGTGGTAGAGCAGCTTGTCAGCGTAACTACCAACATGTCAAGATCATGTCACAGGTGCAATCTCACCTCTCAAAGTCCCTCAAATAAATATAAAATATATTTTCTCCATTTGAGTTTTTCCTCATATTACTATGGCATTTAATTCCACCATCTAAGCGTGCCGACCCTGGCATATGTTGTGTACAGTCACCTACATAGACCTCATGTTCAATCTACATGTATGTACAAACACATGTATGGGATACATTTATAAAGGCCTTTTAAGAACATTTTGTTTCTGTTCCTTTCTTTTTTTTAACTTAATTTGTTAGATATTGGGACATACTGGGGAAAATGTTTTATGTAAATACAAAAAGGAGCACATGGGAGAAGACAATACCTGAGTCTAAGTAGCAATAGGTAATATCTATAATGCTGGAAGTGAAAAGTTATCCTAGGATGAGTGATGTTATTAAGGTGAGGGTATTAAACATGCATGGGATAGACATACGGCTCCTGAATCTAAGACGAGACCAACGACTGATTAAGGTTTGAGTCTTTACAGCAGGAGAAACGTGCGAGTAGACGGGGGCCGAATGGGGCCGATCTGTCGGCAGGTTCCATGATTCTATAATATTAGATTTAAAAGAGCAAAATGCGCTATGCGTTGCTTTGAGACCCTTTGTATCATATTTGTTCAACATTGTGGCTTCACAGAGTCACCTGTTAACCGCTACAATGTAGCAAAATAATGAAAGCTTAATTCTGTATATTATGCTGTATGATGTAGCAAAAGGAAAAAAGAATGCATGCAATTTGTGACATGTATATGTTCTGTTACACACACACACACTTTTTACGTAAAAAGTCTATAAGGGGAGGCCAAGGAACGGTTGGAGCCTCTCGAAAAAAACAAGACTCCCCCTGAAAATGTTTGATTGGCTGAAATAGTTTTTAATGGAGTCATCACGGCGTTAACTGCCACGCTTCATAATTTTAAATAGTCTTCAGTTAGCTAAAACATCAATTTCAATTTTAAGTAAGTCACTTAAAGCCCGGCTTAATCTTGCTGAAATGGATTTTTGTTTAAAAAAAACCTCCAAAAGGTAAAAAGTAAGATTTCGTAAATGGATATTTCGGTTCTGTTTCATTTCTAGCTTCCAAAGTCGCGCAGAATACACAGAAAACAAAATGATTCCTTTTTGGTGCAAAGTTTCAATGTTGATCTTATCACCGTGGCAACCATTGACTTGGTTCTTCTGCTTAGACCATTCCTATGGTTGCTATGGTGATAAAACTGATAGAACATTCCATTGGTTCCAACGTTCCAAACGTAGCAGTTGCTCTCAGTACGTTGATCAAATTAAACTGACCCGTTATGGTCTGTATCTTGAACATGGTGTGGTTTGTGCGTTTGATTGCGAACATAATCTCTAGGTAGAGGTCGGCTTCATTTGCCTTTCGTCCTCCACTACGTTTTCCTAATCCAACAAGTAATAAAAGCATCATGAAGGTGCAGAGGCACCCCACGATTATCAGAAGAGTATCTAACATCTTCTCACTCGCCTGCTCTGCTGAGCAATGAGAAGTGTCTGAGTTTCACCTGCTTTATATAACCTCCTATGATGACATCACAGAGGCTGATGATGCAATAGTGGGTGTGGGTGCATCAAGTGGGCGGGGTCTAAATCATTTCACTTCCAACCACAAATGAGACAAGTCCCTTAAAGCCTGGCTTAATCTTACAGAAATGGATTTTTGTTTAATAAAAAAAAACCAAAAGGTTAAAAGTAATATTTCATAAATGGATATTTCGGTTCTGTTTCATTTCTGGCTTGAAAAGTCGCGCAGAATACACGGAAAACAAAATGATTCCTTTTTGGTGCAAAGTTTCAATGTTGATCTTATCACCATGGCAACCATTGACCTGGTTTTTCTGCTTAGACCATTCCTATGGTTGCTATGGTGATAGACCTGATAGAACATTCCATTGGTTCCAACGTTCCAAATGTAGCTGTTGCTCTCAGTACGTTGATATTGCCCTTGATCAAATTAAACTGACCCGTTATCTTAGAACATTAACTGATAATTGCTAAATATCACACGTTATTTGTGGGAAATAATAATATTTTTAAATAAACAGCATGAACTATACTAAATGTTAACAGAATTTTATTGACACGTTAAATTGGAAGTTCAGTTTACAGATAACATGAAAATCCTCTGGTGGAGGTCAGTGTAGGATGATGGTCTTGGACTCCATGGTGTAGCCAGCGAGACAAACAGGCAGATGATGCAATAATAGGCGTGGCTGAATCAAGTGGGCGGGGCCTAAATCATTTCAGTTCCAACCACAAATGAGACAAGTCGTTGGCGAAGCAGGCTCAGGAGGGCCAACCACATATCCATACATGCGTGGTAGAGCAGCTTGTCAGCGTAGCTACCAACATGTCAAGATCATGTCACAGGTGCAATCTCACCTCTCAAAGTCCCTCAAATAAATATAAAATATATTTTCTCCATTTGAGTTTTTCCTCATATTACTATGGCATTTAATTCCACCATCTAAGCATGCCGACCCTGGCATATGTTGTGTACAGTCACCTACATAGACCTCATGTTCAATCTACATGTATGTACAAACACATGTATGGGATACATTTATAAAGGCCTTTTAAGAACATTTTGTTTCTCTTCCTTTCATTTTTTTAACTTAATTTGTTAGATATTGGGACATACTGGGGAAAATGTTTTATGTAAATACAAAAAGGAGCACATGGGAGAAGACAATACCTGAGTCTAAGTAGCAATAGGTAATATCTATAATGCTGGAAGTGAAAAGTTATCCTAGGATGAGTGATGTTATTAAGGTGAGGGTATTAAACATGCATGGGATAGACATACGGCTCCTGAATCTAAGACGAGACCAACGACTGATTAAGGTTTGAGTCTTTACAGCAGGAGAAACGTGCGAGTAGACGGGGGCCGATCTGTCGGCAGGTTCCATGATTCTATAATATTAGATTTAAAAGAGCAAAATGCGCTATGCGTTGCTTTGAGACCCTTTGTATCATATTTGTTCAACATTGTGGCTTCACAGAGTCACCTGTTAACCGCTACAATGTAGCAAAATAATGAAAGCATAATTCTGTATATTATGCTGTATGATGTAGCAAAAGGAAAAAAGAATGCATGCAATTTGTGACATGTATATGTTCTGTTACACACACACACACTTTTTACGTAAAAAGTCTATAAGGGGAGGCCAAGGAACGGTTGGAGCCTCTCGAAAAAAACAAGACTCCCCCTGAAAATGTTTGATTGGCTGAAATAGTTTTTAATGGAGTCATCACGGCGTTAACTGCCACGCTTCATAATTTTAAATAGTCTTCAGTTAGCTAAAACATCAATTTCAATTTTAAGTAAGTCACTTAAAGCCCGGCTTAATCTTGCTGAAATGGATTTTTGTTTAAAAAAAACCTCCAAAAGGTAAAAAGTAAGATTTCGTAAATGGATATTTCGGTTCTGTTTCATTTCTAGCTTCCAAAGTCGCGCAGAATACACAGAAAACAAAATGATTCCTTTTTGGTGCAAAGTTTCAATGTTGATCTTATCACCGTGGCAACCATTGACTTGGTTCTTCTGCTTAGACCATTCCTATGGTTGCTATGGTGATAAAACTGATAGAACATTCCATTGGTTCCAACGTTCCAAACGTAGCAGTTGCTCTCAGTACGTTGATCAAATTAAACTGACCCGTTATGGTCTGTATCTTGAACATGGTGTGGTTTGTGCATTTGATTGCGAACATAATCTCTAGGTAGAGGTCGGCTTCATTTGCCTTTCGTCCTCCACTACGTTTTCCTAATCCAACAAGTAATAAAAGCATCATGAAGGTGCAGAGGCACCCCACGATTATCAGAAGAGTATCTAACATCTTCTCACTCGCCTGCTCTGCTGAGCAATGAGAAGTGTCTGAGTTTCACCTGCTTTATATAACCTCCTATGATGACATCACAGAGGCTGATGATGCAATAGTGGGTGTGGGTGCATCAAGTGGGCGGGGTCTAAATCATTTCACTTCCAACCACAAATGAGACAAGTCCCTTAAAGCCTGGCTTAATCTTACAGAAATGGATTTTTGTTTAATAAAAAAACCCCAAAAGGTTAAAAGTAATATTTCATAAATGGATATTTCGGTTCTGTTTCATTTCTGGCTTGAAAAGTCGCGCAGAATACACGGAAAACAAAATGATTCCTTTTTGGTGCAAAGTTTCAATGTTGATCTTATCACCATGGCAACCATTGACCTGGTTCTTCTGCTTAGACCATTCCTATGGTTGCTATGGTGATAGACCTGATAGAACATTCCATTGGTTCCAACGTTCCAAATGTAGCTGTTGCTCTCAGTACGTTGATATTGCCCTTGATCAAATTAAACTGACCCGTTATCTTAGAACATTAACTGATAATTGCTAAATATCACACGTTATTTGTGGGAAATAATAATATTTTTAAATAAACAGCATGAACTATACTAAATGTTAACAGAATTTTATTGACACGTTAAATTGGAAGTTCAGTTTACAGATAACATGAAAATCCTCTGGTGGAGGTCAGTGTAGGATGATGGTCTTGGACTCCATGGTGTAGCCAGCGAGACAAACAGGCGGATGATGCAATAATAGGCGTGGCTGAATCAAGTGGGCGGGGCCTAAATCATTTCAGTTCCAACCACAAATGAGACAAGTCGTGGGCAAAGCAGGCTCAGGAGGGCCAACCACATATCCATACATGCGTGGTAGAGCAGCTTGTCAGCGTAACTACCAACATGTCAAGATCATGTCACAGGTGCAATCTCACCTCTCAAAGTCCCTCAAATAAATATAAAATATATTGTCTCCATTTGAGTTTTTCCTCATATTACTATGGCATTTAATTCCACCATCTAAGCGTGCCGACCCTGGCATATGTTGTGTACAGTCACCTACATAGACCTCATGTTCAATCTACATGTATGTACAAACACATGTATGGGATACATTTATAAAGGCCTTTTAAGAACATTTTGTTTCTGTTCCTTTCTTTTTTTTAACTTAATTTGTTAGATATTGGGACATACTGGGGAAAATGTTTTATGTAAATACAAAAAGGAGCACATGGGAGAAGACAATACCTGAGTCTAAGTAGCAATAGGTAATATCTATAATGCTGGAAGTGAAAAGTTATCCTAGGATGAGTGATGTTATTAAGGTGAGGGTATTAAACATGCATGGGATAGACATACGGCTCCTGAATCTAAGACGAGACCAACGACTGATTAAGGTTTGAGTCTTTACAGCAGGAGAAACGTGCGAGTAGACGGGGGCCGAATGGGGCCGATCTGTCGGCAGGTTCCATGATTCTATAATATTAGATTTAAAAGAGCAAAATGCGCTATGCGTTGCTTTGAGACCCTTTGTATCATATTTGTTCAACATTGTGGCTTCACAGAGTCACCTGTTAACCGCTACAATGTAGCAAAATAATGAAAGCATAATTCTGTATATTATGCTGTATGATGTAGCAAAAGGAAAAAAGAATGCATGCAATTTGTGACATGTATATGTTCTGTTACACACACACACACTTTTTACGTAAAAAGTCTATAAGGGGAGGCCAAGGAACGGTTGGAGCCTCTCGAAAAAAACAAGACTCCCCCTGAAAATGTTTGATTGGCTGAAATAGTTTTTAATGGAGTCATCACGGCGTTAACTGCCACGCTTCATAATTTTATTTTTTTTTGTAAATCAAAGATTTTTATTGATTTTGTCTATAAAGGGGGAAGGGAGGGGTATACAGAAAAGAAAAGGGAGAAGGGGGGGGGCCCTGACGCAGCAGGACCAGGCACAGTACAGAAGGAACAAAACAAATAAACAATAAAATACAGGACATGGCAGAAAATACACAGCAGAGTACTAACATAACAAGAGACATGGCTTGGTAAGGCTCCAGATGTGCCCCAGAGCGCAGCAGAAAACATAGAAATCAAACTACACCCATCATGGAAGGGCCCCAGCCACAAAACGAGACCAGTAGAACCATTTCTTCCCATGTTGTGCCTCTCGACCCATGTGCCCTGCCACCAACTCCTCAAGGGCCCGTGTATTCTCCACCCTCGACACCCATTCCCTAAAGGAGGGCGGCGACACCTGATTCCAATACAGGGGAATCAAGGCTTTAGCCTCATTGAGTAAGTGTGGCACTACAGATTTTTTGTACGTAGCAATCGAGGCAGAGGTATGGTGTAGTAGGTAAGACACAGGCTGAAAAGGCGGCGGGGAATCAGTGAGAAGACGGATGGTAGCACTAACCTCCCTCCAAAAAGGAATAATAAGGGGACATTCCCACCAAATGTGCAGAATCGACCCACCCGGTTGACCACAACGCCAGCACACGTCCGGGTGATCGGGAAAAATAGCATGTAGGCGAGCCGGCGTACGGTACCACATGGTGAGAAACTTGTAGGAAAGCTCCTGTGTCTTAGTATTCATAGAGCATACATGAGTAAACTGAAAGATTTTTTCCCAGTCTGCTTTAGACAACGAAACCCCTAAATCACGCTCCCACTTCCCAGTGAATGCGGGCAAGGAATCATCCACCACCCGAGTAAGAATCCCATATAAAAGCGAGATCCCATGCGGCGGAAGAGCATCTCGGCCATGCAGCATCTCAAAAGGTGTTAACTGTCGCGAGAGGTTGTGCTTCTGTGGGATTGAATTAACAAAGTTCCGCAGTTGAAGGTATTGGAGGGATTGAAGGGCAGACGGAGCGACCCCCTGGAACACGGCAGAAAAAGAGCGGAGCGCGCGCCTACTCATGTAAGCACTCAACGGCACAGATTCCCCAGGTCGCAGCAATAGAAAGGCCCCCCCACTCATGCCCGGGGGAAAGTCTGGGTTATAGCGGATGGGAGTTAGAGGCGAGGGATACGAAGTCAAATGGCGTTTACGGTGCGCAACATGCAAAACCGCGAGGGAAGCCAATACAAAAGGATTATCCCCAGCCGCACGCCGAGCAACACCCGGATCTAACCACGGCAGAACACGAATAGGAACGGAGGCAGCGGCTGCCTCCAGAGCAATCCACGATTTATGGGGCGGGTGGTGACACCATTCCAATGTGCGCAGTAGATGGCAAGCAGTATAGTAGGTGTGAAGACAAGGTAAACCCAGACCACCCTCAGCCTTGGGTTTTTGTAGCAAAGAGATCGCCAACCGCGGGGATTTACCCGCCCAAATGAAGGTGAGAAACAGCGTCCTGAGCGACGAAAAAAAACCACGGGGTATCCGAATGGGTAAAGCCTGCAATAAGTACAACACTCTGGGGAGCACATTCATTTTGAGAACATTAATCCGTCCCACCCACGAAATATAAAGAGAATTCCAAGCCAAAACATCTTTCCTGATTGCCTCAAGAAGAGGGGGAAAGTTGAATGTATACAGAAGGGAAGCGTCAACAGTCAACCACACGCCCAAATGCCGCATCTTAGAAGAGCACCATCGAAACGGGAAGGCAGAAGACAGAGATTCCACGTCCACCGGGGGGAGAGAGATGTTCAACAACTCGGATTTAGAGAAGTTGATTTTCAAATTGGACAGGTGGCCATAGGTGCGAAATTCCGCCATGAGCACAGGCAAGGAAACCCTGGGGTTTGTAAGAGCAAAGAGCATGTCGTCAGCAAAGGCAACCACCTTATGGTGGACACCCCCGCAGCGCACTCCCGTAACATCAGGGTTAACTCTCACCGCCGCAAGAAAGGGCTCCAAAGACAGGACGAAAAGCATAGGGGACAGGGGGCAGCCCTGCCTAGTACCATTGGTTATGGGAAACGAGGGAGATAGCGCTCCATTGATCCGAACCCTCGCAGAGGGTACCGAGTAAAGGGAGGCAATCCACTGAAGCATATGAGGGCCAAAACCCACACCCTTAAGAACAGCGAACATGAAGGACCAGTCAAGGCGATCGAACGCCTTTTCTGCGTCCGTGGAGAGAAGCACAGCCCCGGCGCCCGAGCGCTTGAGCAAATGAATGAGGTTAAGGGCCCGGATAGTACCATCCCTACACTCCCTAGCAGGTACAAAGCCAGATTGATCCGAATGGATCAATGTCGGCAGAAACCGACCGATCCGTAAAGCCAAAACTTTTGCGAACAGTTTGAGATCCACATTTAAAAGGGATATAGGCCGATAATTGCCACACTGGTCGGCATCCCTCCCTTCCTTAGGAATCACCGAAATAGTCGCAGCCAGAGTATGGGGATGGAAAGACGCACCGTCTAAAATAGAATTATAAACCGCAAGCAAACGGGTACCCAAAACATCAAAGAATTTTTTATAATAGACAAGGGAGAAACCATCCGGCCCAGGACATTTTCCCGCCTTGGAGAGCTTAAGTGCCATCTCCAACTCAACCAAAGAGATCGGGCTCTCCAAAGACTCGGAAGCCTCAAGAGCCAGCTTGCGGGTCAAGTATTTTGACAGGTATTGGGTTATAACTGACGCTTCATAATTTTAAATAGTCTTCAGTTAGCTAAAACATCAATTTCAATTTTAAGTAAGTCACTTAAAGCCCGGCTTAATCTTGCTGAAATGGATTTTTGTTTAAAAAAAACCTCCAAAAGGTAAAAAGTAAGATTTCGTAAATGGATATTTCGGTTCTGTTTTATTTCTAGCTTCCAAAGTCGCGCAGAATACACAGAAAACAAAATGATTCCTTTTTGGTGCAAAGTTTCAATGTTGATCTTATCACCGTGGCAACCATTGACTTGGTTCTTCTGCTTAGACCATTCCTATGGTTGCTATGGTGATAAAACTGATAGAACATTCCATTGGTTCCAACGTTCCAAACGTAGCAGTTGCTCTCAGTACGTTGATCAAATTAAACTGACCCGTTATGGTCTGTATCTTGAACATGGTGTGGTTTGTGCGTTTGATTGCGAACATAATCTCTAGGTAGAGGTCGGCTTCATTTGCCTTTCGTCCTCCACTACGTTTTCCTAATCCAACAATTAATAAAAGCATCATGAAGGTGCAGAGGCACCCCACGATTATCAGAAGAGTATCTAACATCTTCTCACTCGCCTGCTCTGCTGAGCAATGAGAAGTGTCTGAGTTTCACCTGCTTTATATAACCTCCTATGATGACATCACAGAGGCTGATGATGCAATAGTGGGTGTGGGTGCATCAAGTGGGCGGGGTCTAAATCATTTCACTTCCAACCACAAATGAGACAAGTCCCTTAAAGCCTGGCTTAATCTTACAGAAATGGATTTTTGTTTAATAAAAAAAACCCAAAAGGTTAAAAGTAATATTTCATAAATGGATATTTCGGTTCTGTTTCATTTCTGGCTTGAAAAGTCGCGCAGAATACACGGAAAACAAAATGATTCCTTTTTGGTGCAAAGTTTCAATGTTGATCTTATCACCATGGCAACCATTGACCTGGTTCTTCTGCTTAGACCATTCCTATGGTTGCTATGGTGATAGACCTGATAGAACATTCCATTGGTTCCAACGTTCCAAATGTAGCTGTTGCTCTCAGTACGTTGATATTGCCCTTGATCAAATTAAACTGACCCGTTATCTTAGAACATTAACTGATAATTGCTAAATATCACACGTTATTTGTGGGAAATAATAATATTTTTAAATAAACAGCATGAACTATACTAAATGTTAACAGAATTTTATTGACACGTTAAATTGGAAGTTCAGTTTACAGATAACATGAAAATCCTCTGGTGGAGGTCAGTGTAGGATGATGGTCTTGGACTCCATGGTGTAGCCAGCGAGACAAACAGGCAGATGATGCAATAATAGGCGTGGCTGAATCAAGTGGGTGGGGCCTAAATCATTTCAGTTCCAACCACAAATGAGACAAGTCGTTGGCAAAGCAGGCTCAGGAGGGCCAACCACATATCCATACATGCGTGGTAGAGCAGTTTGTCAGCGTAGCTACCAACATGTCAAGATCATGTCACAGGTGCAATCTCACCTCTCAAAGTCCCTCAAATAAATATAAAATATATTTTCTCCATTTGAGTTTTTCCTCATATTACTATGGCATTTAATTCCACCATCTAAGCGTGCCGACCCTGGCATATGTTGTGTACAGTCACCTACATAGACCTCATGTTCAATCTACATGTATGTACAAACACATGTATGGGATACATTTATAAAGGCCTTTTAAGAACATTTTGTTTCTGTTCCTTTCTTTTTTTTAACTTAATTTGTTAGATATTGGGACATACTGGGGAAAATGTTTTATGTAAATACAAAAAGGAGCACATGGGAGAAGACAATACCTGAGTCTAAGTAGCAATAGGTAATATCTATAATGCTGGAAGTGAAAAGTTATCCTAGGATGAGTGATGTTATTAAGGTGAGGGTATTAAACATGCATGGGATAGACATACGGCTCCTGAATCTAAGACGAGACCAACGACTGATTAAGGTTTGAGTCTTTACAGCAGGAGAAACGTGCGAGTAGACGGGGGCCGAATGGGGCCGATCTGTCGGCAGGTTCCATGATTCTATAATATTAGATTTAAAAGAGCAAAATGCGCTATGCGTTGCTTTGAGACCCTTTGTATCATATTTGTTCAACATTGTGGCTTCACAGAGTCACCTGTTAACCGCTACAATGTAGCAAAATAATGAAAGCATAATTCTGTATATTATGCTGTATGATGTAGCAAAAGGAAAAAAGAATGCATGCAATTTGTGACATGTATATGTTCTGTTACACACACACACACTTTTTACGTAAAAAGTCTATAAGGGGAGGCCAAGGAACGGTTGGAGCCTCTCGAAAAAAACAAGACTCCCCCTGAAAATGTTTGATTGGCTGAAATAGTTTTTAATGGAGTCATCACGGCGTTAACTGCCACGCTTCATAATTTTAAATAGTCTTCAGTTAGCTAAAACATCAATTTCAATTTTAAGTAAGTCACTTAAAGCCCGGCTTAATCTTGCTGAAATGGATTTTTGTTTAAAAAAAACCTCCAAAAGGTAAAAAGTAAGATTTCGTAAATGGATATTTCGGTTCTGTTTCATTTCTAGCTTCCAAAGTCGCGCAGAATACACAGAAAACAAAATGATTCCTTTTTGGTGCAAAGTTTCAATGTTGATCTTATCACCGTGGCAACCATTGACTTGGTTCTTCTGCTTAGACCATTCCTATGGTTGCTATGGTGATAAAACTGATAGAACATTCCATTGGTTCCAACGTTCCAAACGTAGCAGTTGCTCTCAGTACGTTGATCAAATTAAACTGACCCGTTATGGTCTGTATCTTGAACATGGTGTGGTTTGTGCGTTTGATTGCGAACATAATCTCTAGGTAGAGGTCGGCTTCATTTGCCTTTCGTCCTCCACTACGTTTTCCTAATCCAACAAGTAATAAAAGCATCATGAAGGTGCAGAGGCACCCCACGATTATCAGAAGAGTATCTAACATCTTCTCACTCGCCTGCTCTGCTGAGCAATGAGAAGTGTCTGAGTTTCACCTGCTTTATATAACCTCCTATGATGACATCACAGAGGCTGATGATGCAATAGTGGGCGTGTTTGCATCAAGTGGGCGGGGTCTAAATCATTTCACTTCCAACCACAAATGAGACAAGTCCCTTAAAGCCTGGCTTAATCTTACAGAAATGGATTTTTGTTTAATAAAAAAAAACCAAAAGGTTAAAAGTAATATTTCATAAATGGATATTTCGGTTCTGTTTCATTTCTGGCTTGAAAAGTCGCGCAGAATACACGGAAAACAAAATGATTCCTTTTTGGTGCAAAGTTTCAATGTTGATCTTATCACCATGGCAACCATTGACCTGGTTCTTCTGCTTAGACCATTCCTATGGTTGCTATGGTGATAGACCTGATAGAACATTCCATTGGTTCCAACGTTCCAAATGTAGCTGTTGCTCTCAGTACGTTGATATTGCCCTTGATCAAATTAAACTGACCCGTTATCTTAGAACATTAACTGATAATTGCTAAATATCACACGTTATTTGTGGGAAATAATAATATTTTTAAATAAACAGCATGAACTATACTAAATGTTAACAGAATTTTATTGACACGTTAAATTGGAAGTTCAGTTTACAGATAACATGAAAATCCTCTGGTGGAGGTCAGTGTAGGATGATGGTCTTGGACTCCATGGTGTAGCCAGCGAGACAAACAGGCAGATGATGCAATAATAGGCGTGGCTGAATCAAGTGGGCGGGGCCTAAATCATTTCAGTTCCAACCACAAATGAGACAAGTCGTTGGCAAAGCAGGCTCAGGAGGGCCAACCACATATCCATACATGCGTGGTAGAGCAGTTTGTCAGCGTAGCTACCAACATGTCAAGATCATGTCACAGGTGCAATCTCACCTCTCAAAGTCCCTCAAATAAATATAAAATATATTTTCTCCATTTGAGTTTTTCCTCATATTACTATGGCATTTAATTCCACCATCTAAGCGTGCCGACCCTGGCATATGTTGTGTACAGTCACCTACATAGACCTCATGTTCAATCTACATGTATGTACAAACACATGTATGGGATACATTTATAAAGGCCTTTTAAGAACATTTTGTTTCTGTTCCTTTCTTTTTTTTAACTTAATTTGTTAGATATTGGGACATACTGGGGAAAATGTTTTATGTAAATACAAAAAGGAGCACATGGGAGAAGACAATACCTGAGTCTAAGTAGCAATAGGTAATATCTATAATGCTGGAAGTGAAAAGTTATCCTAGGATGAGTGATGTTATTAAGGTGAGGGTATTAAACATGCATGGGATAGACATACGGCTCCTGAATCTAAGACGAGACCAACGACTGATTAAGGTTTGAGTCTTTACAGCAGGAGAAACGTGCGAGTAGACGGGGGCCGAATGGGGCCGATCTGTCGGCAGGTTCCATGATTCTATAATATTAGATTTAAAAGAGCAAAATGCGCTATGCGTTGCTTTGAGACCCTTTGTATCATATTTGTTCAACATTGTGGCTTCACAGAGTCACCTGTTAACCGCTACAATGTAGCAAAATAATGAAAGCATAATTCTGTATATTATGCTGTATGATGTAGCAAAAGGAAAAAAGAATGCATGCAATTTGTGACATGTATATGTTCTGTTACACACACACACACTTTTTACGTAAAAAGTCTATAAGGGGAGGCCAAGGAACGGTTGGAGCCTCTCGAAAAAAACAAGACTCCCCCTGAAAATGTTTGATTGGCTGAAATAGTTTTTAATGGAGTCATCACGGCGTTAACTGCCACGCTTCATAATTTTAAATAGTCTTCAGTTAGCTAAAACATCAATTTCAATTTTAAGTAAGTCACTTAAAGCCCGGCTTAATCTTGCTGAAATGGATTTTTGTTTAAAAAAAACCTCCAAAAGGTAAAAAGTAAGATTTCGTAAATGGATATTTCGGTTCTGTTTCATTTCTAGCTTCCAAAGTCGCGCAGAATACACAGAAAACAAAATGATTCCTTTTTGGTGCAAAGTTTCAATGTTGATCTTATCACCGTGGCAACCATTGACTTGGTTCTTCTGCTTAGACCATTCCTATGGTTGCTATGGTGATAAAACTGATAGAACATTCCATTGGTTCCAACGTTCCAAACGTAGCAGTTGCTCTCAGTACGTTGATCAAATTAAACTGACCCGTTATGGTCTGTATCTTGAACATGGTGTGGTTTGTGCGTTTGATTGCGAACATAATCTCTAGGTAGAGGTCGGCTTCATTTGCCTTTCGTCCTCCACTACGTTTTCCTAATCCAACAAGTAATAAAAGCATCATGAAGGTGCAGAGGCACCCCACGATTATCAGAAGAGTATCTAACATCTTCTCACTCGCCTGCTCTGCTGAGCAATGAGAAGTGTCTGAGTTTCACCTGCTTTATATAACCTCCTATGATGACATCACAGAGGCTGATGATGCAATAGTGGGCGTGTTTGCATCAAGTGGGCGGGGTCTAAATCATTTCACTTCCAACCACAAATGAGACAAGTCCCTTAAAGCCTGGCTTAATCTTACAGAAATGGATTTTTGTTTAATAAAAAAAAACCAAAAGGTTAAAAGTAATATTTCATAAATGGATATTTCGGTTCTGTTTCATTTCTGGCTTGAAAAGTCGCGCAGAATACACGGAAAACAAAATGATTCCTTTTTGGTGCAAAGTTTCAATGTTGATCTTATCACCATGGCAACCATTGACCTGGTTCTTCTGCTTAGACCATTCCTATGGTTGCTATGGTGATAGACCTGATAGAACATTCCATTGGTTCCAACGTTCCAAATGTAGCTGTTGCTCTCAGTACGTTGATATTGCCCTTGATCAAATTAAACTGACCCGTTATCTTAGAACATTAACTGAGAATTGATAAATATCATACGTTATTTGTGGGAAAGAATACTATTTTTAAATAAACAGCATGAACTATACTAAATGTTAACAGAATTTTATTGACACGTTAAATTGGAAGTTCAGTTTACAGATAACATGAAAATCCTCTGGTGGAGGTCAGTGTAGGATGATGGTCTTGGACTCCATGGTGTAGCCAGCGAGACAAACAGGCAGATGATGCAATAATAGGCGTGGCTGAATCAGGTGGGCGGGGCCTAAATCATTTCAGTTCCAACCACAAATGAGACAAGTCGTTGGCAAAGCAGGCTCAGGAGGGCCAACCACATATCCATACATGCGTGGTAGAGCAGCTTGTCAGCGTAACTACCAACATGTCAAGATCATGTCACAGGTGCAATCTCACCTCTCAAAGTCCCTCAAATAAATATAAAATATATTTTCTCCATTTGAGTTTTTCCTCATATTACTATGGCATTTAATTCCACCATCTAAGCGTGCCGACCCTGGCATATGTTGTGTACAGTCACCTACATAGACCTCATGTTCAATCTACATGTATGTACAAACACATGTATGGGATACATTTATAAAGGCCTTTTAAGAAAATTTTGTTTCTGTTCCTTTCTTTCTTTTAACTTGATTTGTTAGATATTGGGACATACTGGGGGAAAATGTTTTATGTAAATACAAAAAGGAGCACATGGGAGAAGACAATACCTGAGTCTAAGTAGCAATAGGTAATATCTATAATGCTGGAAGTGAAAAGTTATCCTAGGATGAGTGATGTTATTAAGGTGAGGGTATTAAACATGCATGGGATAGACATACGGCTCCTGAATCTAAGACAAGACCAACGACTGATTAAGGTTTGAGTCTTTACAGCAGAAGAAACGGGCGAGTAGACGGGGGCCGAATGGGGCCGATCTGTCGGCAGGTTCCATGATTCTATAATATTAGATTTAAAAGCGCAAAATGCGCTATGCGTTGCTTTGAGACCCTTTGTATCATATTTGTTCAACATTGTGGCTTCACAGAGTCACCTGTTAACCGCTACAATGTAGCAAAATAATGAAAGCATAATTCTGTATATTATGCTGTATGATGTAGCAAAAGGAAAAAAGAATGCATGCAATTTGTGACATGTATATGTTCTGTTACACACACACACACACTTTTTACGTAAAAAGTCTATAAGGGGAGGCCAAGGAACGGTTGGAGCCTCTCGAAAAAAACAAGACTCCCCCTGAAAATGTTTGATTGGCTGAAATAGTTTTTAATGGAGTCATCACGGCGTTAACTGCCACGCTTCATAATTTTAAATAGTCTTCAGTTAGCTAAAACATCAATTTCAATTTTAAGTAAGTCACTTAAAGCCCGGCTTAATCTTGCTGAAATGGATTTTTGTTTAAAAAAAACCTCCAATAGGTAAAAAGTAAGATTTCGTAAATGGATATTTCGGTTCTGTTTCATTTCTAGCTTCCAAAGTCGCGCAGAATACACAGAAAACAAAATGATTCCTTTTTGGTGCAAAGTTTCAATGTTGATCTTATCACCGTGGCAACCATTGACTTGGTTCTTCTGCTTAGACCATTCCTATGGTTGCTATGGTGATAAAACTGATAGAACATTCCATTGGTTCCAACGTTCCAAACGTAGCAGTTGCTCTCAGTACGTTGATCAAATTAAACTGACCCGTTATGGTCTGTATCTTGAACATGGTGTGGTTTGTGCGTTTGATTGCGAACATAATCTCTAGGTAGAGGTCGGCTTCATTTGCCTTTCGTCCTCCACTACGTTTTCCTAATCCAACAAGTAATAAAAGCATCATGAAGGTGCAGAGGCACCCCACGATTATCAGAAGAGTATCTAACATCTTCTCACTCGCCTGCTCTGCTGAGCAATGAGAAGTGTCTGAGTTTCACCTGCTTTATATAACCTCCTATGATGACATCACAGAGGCTGATGATGCAATAGTGGGCGTGGCTGCATCAAGTGGGCGGGGTCTAAATCATTTCACTTCCAACCACAAATGAGACAAGTCCCTTAAAGCCTGGCTTAATCTTACAGAAATGGATTTTTGTTTAATAAAAAAAAAAAAAACAAAAGGTTAAAAGTAATATTTCATAAATGGATATTTCGGTTCTGTTTCATTTCTGGCTTGAAAAGTCGCGCAGAATACACGGAAAACAAAATGATTCCTTTTTGGTGCAAAGTTTCAATGTTGATCTTATCACCATGGCAACCATTGACCTGGTTCTTCTGCTTAGACCATTCCTATGGTTGCTATGGTGATAGACCTGATAGAACATTCCATTGGTTCCAACGTTACAAATGTAGCTGTTGCTCTCAGTACGTTGATATTGCCCTTGATCAAATTAAACTGACCCGTTATCTTAGAACATTAACTGATAATTGCTA
Source organism: Spea bombifrons (assembly GCF_027358695.1). NCBI lineage: Eukaryota > Metazoa > Chordata > Amphibia > Anura > Pelobatidae > Spea > Spea bombifrons. Next base: position 35,482,141 of record NC_071089.1, read on the forward strand.
AATATCACACGTTATTTGTGGGAAATAATAATATTTTTAAATAAACAGCATGAACTATACTAAATGTTAACAGAATTTTATTGACACGTTAAATTGGAAGTTCAGTTTACAGATAACATGAAAATCCTCTGGTGGAGGTCAGTGTAGGATGATGGTCTTGGACTCCATGGTGTAGCCAGCGAGACAAACAGGCAGATGATGCAATAATAGGCGTGGCTGAATCAAGTGGGCGGGGCCTAAATCATTTCAGTTCCAACCACAAATGAGACAAGTCGTTGGCAAAGCAGGCTCAGGAGGGCCAACCACATATCCATACATGCGTGGTAGAGCAGTTTGTCAGCGTAGCTACCAACATGTCAAGATCATGTCACAGGTGCAATCTCACCTCTCAAAGTCCCTCAAATAAATATAAAATATATTTTCTCCATTTGAGTTTTTCCTCATATTACTATGGCATTTAATTCCACCATCTAAGCGTGCCGACCCTGGCATATGTTGTGTACAGTCACCTACATAGACCTCATGTTCAATCTACATGTATGTACAAACACATGTATGGGATACATTTATAAAGGCCTTTTAAGAACATTTTGTTTCTGTTCCTTTCTTTTTTTTAACTTAATTTGTTAGATATTGGGACATACTGGGGAAAATGTTTTATGTAAATACAAAAAGGAGCACATGGGAGAAGACAATACCTGAGTCTAAGTAGCAATAGGTAATATCTATAATGCTGGAAGTGAAAAGTTATCCTAGGATGAGTGATGTTATTAAGGTGAGGGTATTAAACATGCATGGGATAGACATACGGCTCCTGAATCTAAGACGAGACCAACGACTGATTAAGGTTTGAGTCTTTACAGCAGGAGAAACGTGCGAGTAGACGGGGGCCGATCTGTCGGCAGGTTCCATGATTCTATAATATTAGATTTAAAAGAGCAAAATGCGCTATGCGTTGCTTTGAGACCCTTTGTATCATATTTGTTCAACATTGTGGCTTCACAGAGTCACCTGTTAACCGCTACAATGTAGCAAAATAATGAAAGCATAATTCTGTATATTATGCTGTATGATGTAGCAAATGGAAAAAAGAATGCATGCAATTTGTGACATGTATATGTTCTGTTACACACACACACACTTTTTACGTAAAAAGTCTATAAGGGGAGGCCAAGGAACGGTTGGAGCCTCTCGAAAAACACAAGACTCCCCCTGAAAATGTTTGATTGGCTGAAATAGTTTTTAATGGAGTCATCACGGCGTTAACTGCCACGCTTCATAATTTTAAATAGTCTTCAATTAGCTAAAACATCAATTTCAATTTTAAGTAAGTCACTTAAAGCCCGGCTTAATCTTGCTGAAATGGATTTTTGTTTAAAAAAAAACCTCCAAAAGGTAAAAAGTAAGATTTCGTAAATGGATATTTCGGTTCTGTTTCATTTCTAGCTTCCAAAGTCGCGCAGAATACACAGAAAACAAAATGATTCCTTTTTGACTTGGTTCTTCTGCTTAGACCATTCCTATGGTTGCTATGGTGATAAAACTGATAGAACATTCCATTGGTTCCAACGTTCCAAACGTAGCAGTTGCTCTCAGTACGTTGATCAAATTAAACTGACCCGTTATGGTCTGTATCTTGAACATGGTGTGGTTTGTGCGTTTGATTGCGAACATAATCTCTAGGTAGAGGTCGGCTTCATTTGCCTTTCGTCCTCCACTACGTTTTCCTAATCCAACAAGTAATAAAAGCATCATGAAGGTGCAGAGGCACCCCACGATTATCAGAAGAGTATCTAACATCTTCTCACTCGCCTGCTCTGCTGAGCAATGAGAAGTGTCTGAGTTTCACCTGCTTTATATAACCTCCTATGATGACATCACAGAGGCTGATGATGCAATAGTGGGTGTGGGTGCATCAAGTGGGCGGGGTCTAAATCATTTCACTTCCAACCACAAATGAGACAAGTCCCTTAAAGCCTGGCTTAATCTTACAGAAATGGATTTTTGTTTAATAAAAAAAAACCAAAAGGTTAAAAGTAATATTTCATAAATGGATATTTCGGTTCTGTTTCATTTCTGGCTTGAAAAGTCGCGCAGAATACACGGAAAACAAAATGATTCCTTTTTGGTGCAAAGTTTCAATGTTGATCTTATCACCATGGCAACCATTGACCTGGTTCTTCTGCTTAGACCATTCCTATGGTTGCTATGGTGATAGACCTGATAGAACATTCCATTGGTTCCAACGTTCCAAATGTAGCTGTTGCTCTCAGTACGTTGATATTGCCCTTGATCAAATTAAACTGACCCGTTATCTTAGAACATTAACTGATAATTGCTAAATATCACACGTTATTTGTGGGAAATAATAATATTTTTAAATAAACAGCATGAACTATACTAAATGTTAACAGAATTTTATTGACACGTTAAATTGGAAGTTCAGTTTACAGATAACATGAAAATCCTCTGGTGGAGGTCAGTGTAGGATGATGGTCTTGGACTCCATGGTGTAGCCAGCGAGACAAACAGGCAGATGATGCAATAATAGGCGTGGCTGAATCAAGTGGGCGGGGCCTAAATCATTTCAGTTCCAACCACAAATGAGACAAGTCGTGGGCAAAGCAGGCTCAGGAGGGCCAACCACATATCCATACATGCGTGGTAGAGCAGCTTGTCAGCGTAACTACCAACATGTCAAGATCATGTCACAGGTGCAATCTCACCTCTCAAAGTCCCTCAAATAAATATAAAATATATTGTCTCCATTTGAGTTTTTCCTCATATTACTATGGCATTTAATTCCACCATCTAAGCGTGCCGACCCTGGCATATGTTGTGTACAGTCACCTACATAGACCTCATGTTCAATCTACATGTATGTACAAACACATGTATGGGATACATTTATAAAGGCCTTTTAAGAACATTTTGTTTCTGTTCCTTTCTTTTTTTTAACTTAATTTGTTAGATATTGGGACATACTGGGGAAAATGTTTTATGTAAATACAAAAAGGAGCACATGGGAGAAGACAATACCTGAGTCTAAGTAGCAATAGGTAATATCTATAATGCTGGAAGTGAAAAGTTATCCTAGGATGAGTGATGTTATTAAGGTGAGGGTATTAAACATGCATGGGATAGACATACGGCTCCTGAATCTAAGACGAGACCAACGACTGATTAGGGTTTGAGTCTTTACAGCAGGAGAAACGTGCGAGTAGACGGGGGCTGAATGGGGCCGATCTGTCGGCAGGTTCCATGATTCTATAATATTAGATTTAAAAGAGCAAAATGCGCTATGCGTTGCTTTGAGACCCTTTGTATCATATTTGTTCAACATTGTGGCTTCACAGAGTCACCTGTTAACCGCTACAATGTAGCAAAATAATGAAAGCATAATTCTGTATATTATGCTGTATGATGTAGCAAAAGGAAAAAAGAATGCATGCAATTTGTGACATGTATATGTTCTGTTACACACACACACACTTTTTACGTAAAAAGTCTATAAGGGGAGGCCAAGGAACGGTTGGAGCCTCTCGAAAAAAACAAGACTCCCCCTGAAAATGTTTGATTGGCTGAAATAGTTTTTAATGGAGTCATCACGGCGTTAACTTCCACGCTTCATAATTTTAAATAGTCTTCAGTTAGCTAAAACATCAATTTCAATTTTAAGTAAGTCACTTAAAGCCCGGCTTAATCTTGCTGAAATGGATTTTTGTTTAAAAAAAACCTCCAATAGGTAAAAAGTAAGATTTCGTAAATGGATATTTCGGTTCTGTTTCATTTCTAGCTTCCAAAGTCGCGCAGAATACACAGAAAACAAAATGATTCCTTTTTGGTGCAAAGTTTCAATGTTGATCTTATCACCGTGGCAACCATTGACTTGGTTCTTCTGCTTAGACCATTCCTATGGTTGCTATGGTGATAAAACTGATAGAACATTCCATTGGTTCCAACGTTCCAAACGTAGCAGTTGCTCTCAGTACGTTGATCAAATTAAACTGACCCGTTATGGTCTGTATCTTGAACATGGTGTGGTTTGTGCGTTTGATTGCGAACATAATCTCTAGGTAGAGGTCGGCTTCATTTGCCTTTCGTCCTCCACTACGTTTTCCTAATCCAACAAGTAATAAAAGCATCATGAAGGTGCAGAGGCACCCCACGATTATCAGAAGAGTATCTAACATCTTCTCACTCGCCTGCTCTGCTGAGCAATGAGAAGTGTCTGAGTTTCACCTGCTTTATATAACCTCCTATGATGACATCACAGAGGCTGATGATGCAATAGTGGGCGTGGCTGCATCAAGTGGGCGGGGTCTAAATCATTTCACTTCCAACCACAAATGAGACAAGTCCCTTAAAGCCTGGCTTAATCTTACAGAAATGGATTTTTGTTTAATAAAAAAAAAAAACAAAAGGTTAAAAGTAATATTTCATAAATGGATATTTCGGTTCTGTTTCATTTCTGGCTTGAAAAGTCGCGCAGAATACACGGAAAACAAAATGATTCCTTTTTGGTGCAAAGTTTCAATGTTGATCTTATCACCATGGCAACCATTGACCTGGTTCTTCTGCTTAGACCATTCCTATGGTTGCTATGGTGATAGACCTGATAGAACATTCCATTGGTTCCAACGTTACAAATGTAGCTGTTGCTCTCAGTACGTTGATATTGCCCTTGATCAAATTAAACTGACCCGTTATCTTAGAACATTAACTGATAATTGCTAAATATCACACGTTATTTGTGGGAAATAATAATATTTTTAAATAAACAGCATGAACTATACTAAATGTTAACAGAATTTTATTGACACGTTAAATTGGAAGTTCAGTTTACAGATAACATGAAAATCCTCTGGTGGAGGTCAGTGTAGGATGATGGTCTTGGACTCCATGGTGTAGCCAGCGAGACAAACAGGCAGATGATGCAATAATAGGCGTGGCTGAATCAAGTGGGCGGGGCCTAAATCATTTCAGTTCCAACCACAAATGAGACAAGTCGTTGGCAAAGCAGGCTCAGGAGGGCCAACCACATATCCATACATGCGTGGTAGAGCAGTTTGTCAGCGTAGCTACCAACATGTCAAGATCATGTCACAGGTGCAATCTCACCTCTCAAAGTCCCTCAAATAAATATAAAATATATTTTCTCCATTTGAGTTTTTCCTCATATTACTATGGCATTTAATTCCACCATCTAAGCGTGCCGACCCTGGCATATGTTGTGTACAGTCACCTACATAGACCTCATGTTCAATCTACATGTATGTACAAACACATGTATGGGATACATTTATAAAGGCCTTTTAAGAACATTTTGTTTCTGTTCCTTTCTTTTTTTTAACTTAATTTGTTAGATATTGGGACATACTGGGGAAAATGTTTTATGTAAATACAAAAAGGAGCACATGGGAGAAGACAATACCTGAGTCTAAGTAGCAATAGGTAATATCTATAATGCTGGAAGTGAAAAGTTATCCTAGGATGAGTGATGTTATTAAGGTGAGGGTATTAAACATGCATGGGATAGACATACGGCTCCTGAATCTAAGACGAGACCAACGACTGATTAAGGTTTGAGTCTTTACAGCAGGAGAAACGTGCGAGTAGACGGGGGCCGAATGGGGCCGATCTGTCGGCAGGTTCCATGATTCTATAATATTAGATTTAAAAGAGCAAAATGCGCTATGCGTTGCTTTGAGACCCTTTGTATCATATTTGTTCAACATTGTGGCTTCACAGAGTCACCTGTTAACCGCTACAATGTAGCAAAATAATGAAAGCATAATTCTGTATATTATGCTGTATGATGTAGCAAAAGGAAAAAAGAATGCATGCAATTTGTGACATGTATATGTTCTGTTACACACACACACACTTTTTACGTAAAAAGTCTATAAGGGGAGGCCAAGGAACGGTTGGAGCCTCTCGAAAAAAACAAGACTCCCCCTGAAAATGTTTGATTGGCTGAAATAGTTTTTAATGGAGTCATCACGGCGTTAACTGCCACGCTTCATAATTTTAAATAGTCTTCAGTTAGCTAAAACATCAATTTCAATTTTAAGTAAGTCACTTAAAGCCCGGCTTAATCTTGCTGAAATGGATTTTTGTTTAAAAAAAACCTCCAAAAGGTAAAAAGTAAGATTTCGTAAATGGATATTTCGGTTCTGTTTCATTTCTAGCTTCCAAAGTCGCGCAGAATACACAGAAAACAAAATGATTCCTTTTTGGTGCAAAGTTTCAATGTTGATCTTATCACCGTGGCAACCATTGACTTGGTTCTTCTGCTTAGACCATTCCTATGGTTGCTATGGTGATAAAACTGATAGAACATTCCATTGGTTCCAACGTTCCAAACGTAGCAGTTGCTCTCAGTACGTTGATCAAATTAAACTGACCCGTTATGGTCTGTATCTTGAACATGGTGTGGTTTGTGCGTTTGATTGCGAACATAATCTCTAGGTAGAGGTCGGCTTCATTTGCCTTTCGTCCTCCACTACGTTTTCCTAATCCAACAAGTAATAAAAGCATCATGAAGGTGCAGAGGCACCCCACGATTATCAGAAGAGTATCTAACATCTTCTCACTCGCCTGCTCTGCTGAGCAATGAGAAGTGTCTGAGTTTCACCTGCTTTATATAACCTCCTATGATGACATCACAGAGGCTGATGATGCAATAGTGGGTGTGGGTGCATCAAGTGGGCGGGGTCTAAATCATTTCACTTCCAACCACAAATGAGACAAGTCCCTTAAAGCCTGGCTTAATCTTACAGAAATGGATTTTTGTTTAATAAAAAAAAACCAAAAGGTTAAAAGTAATATTTCATAAATGGATATTTCGGTTCTGTTTCATTTCTGGCTTGAAAAGTCGCGCAGAATACACGGAAAACAAAATGATTCCTTTTTGGTGCAAAGTTTCAATGTTGATCTTATCACCATGGCAACCATTGACCTGGTTCTTCTGCTTAGACCATTCCTATGGTTGCTATGGTGATAGACCTGATAGAACATTCCATTGGTTCCAACGTTCCAAATGTAGCTGTTGCTCTCAGTACGTTGATATTGCCCTTGATCAAATTAAACTGACCCGTTATCTTAGAACATTAACTGATAATTGCTAAATATCACACGTTATTTGTGGGAAATAATAATATTTTTAAATAAACAGCATGAACTATACTAAATGTTAACAGAATTTTATTGACACGTTAAATTGGAAGTTCAGTTTACAGATAACATGAAAATCCTCTGGTGGAGGTCAGTGTAGGATGATGGTCTTGGACTCCATGGTGTAGCCAGCGAGACAAACAGGCAGATGATGCAATAATAGGCGTGGCTGAATCAAGTGGGCGGGGCCTAAATCATTTCAGTTCCAACCACAAATGAGACAAGTCGTGGGCAAAGCAGGCTCAGGAGGGCCAACCACATATCCATACGTGCGTGGTAGAGCAGCTTGTCAGCGTAACTACCAACATGTCAAGATCATGTCACAGGTGCAATCTCACCTCTCAAAGTCCCTCAAATAAATATAAAATATATTGTCTCCATTTGAGTTTTTCCTCATATTACTATGGCATTTAATTCCACCATCTAAGCGTGCCGACCCTGGCATATGTTGTGTACAGTCACCTACATAGACCTCATGTTCAATCTACATGTATGTACAAACACATGTATGGGATACATTTATAAAGGCCTTTTAAGAACATTTTGTTTCTGTTCCTTTCTTTTTTTTAACTTAATTTGTTAGATATTGGGACATACTGGGGAAAATGTTTTATGTAAATACAAAAAGGAGCACATGGGAGAAGACAATACCTGAGTCTAAGTAGCAATAGGTAATATCTATAATGCTGGAAGTGAAAAGTTATCCTAGGATGAGTGATGTTATTAAGGTGAGGGTATTAAACATGCATGGGATAGACATACGGCTCCTGAATCTAAGACGAGACCAACGACTGATTAAGGTTTGAGTCTTTACAGCAGGAGAAACGTGCGAGTAGACGGGGGCCGAATGGGGCCGATCTGTCGGCAGGTTCCATGATTCTATAATATTAGATTTAAAAGAGCAAAATGCGCTATGCGTTGCTTTGAGACCCTTTGTATCATATTTGTTCAACATTGTGGCTTCACAGAGTCACCTGTTAACCGCTACAATGTAGCAAAATAATGAAAGCATAATTCTGTATATTATGCTGTATGATGTAGCAAAAGGAAAAAAGAATGCATGCAATTTGTGACATGTATATGTTCTGTTACACACACACACACTTTTTACGTAAAAAGTCTATAAGGGGAGGCCAAGCAACGGTTGGAGCCTCTCGAAAAAAACAAGACTCCCCCTGAAAATGTTTGATTGGCTGAAATAGTTTTTAATGGAGTCATCACGGCGTTAACTGCCACGCTTCATAATTTTAAATAGTCTTCAGTTAGCTAAAACATCAATTTCAATTTTAAGTAAGTCACTTAAAGCCCGGCTTAATCTTGCTGAAATGGATTTTTGTTTAAAAAAAACCTCCAAAAGGTAAAAAGTAAGATTTCGTAAATGGATATTTCGGTTCTGTTTCATTTCTAGCTTCCAAAGTCGCGCAGAATACACAGAAAACAAAATGATTCCTTTTTGGTGCAAAGTTTCAATGTTGATCTTATCACCGTGGCAACCATTGACTTGGTTCTTCTGCTTAGACCATTCCTATGGTTGCTATGGTGATAAAACTGATAGAACATTCCATTGGTTCCAACGTTCCAAACGTAGCAGTTGCTCTCAGTACGTTGATCAAATTAAACTGACCCGTTATGGTCTGTATCTTGAACATGGTGTGGTTTGTGCGTTTGATTGCGAACATAATCTCTAGGTAGAGGTCGGCTTCATTTGCCTTTCGTCCTCCACTACGTTTTCCTAATCCAACAAGTAATAAAAGCATCATGAAGGTGCAGAGGCACCCCACGATTATCAGAAGAGTATCTAACATCTTCTCACTCGCCTGCTCTGCTGAGCAATGAGAAGTGTCTGAGTTTCACCTGCTTTATATAACCTCCTATGATGACATCACAGAGGCTGATGATGCAATAGTGGGCGTGGGTGCATCAAGTGGGCGGGGTCTAAATCATTTCACTTCCAACCACAAATGAGACAAGTCCCTTAAAGCCTGGCTTAATCTTACAGAAATGGATTTTTGTTTAATAAAAAAAAACCAAAAGGTTAAAAGTAATATTTCATAAATGGATATTTCGGTTCTGTTTCATTTCTGGCTTGAAAAGTCGCGCAGAATACACGGAAAACAAAATGATTCCTTTTTGGTGCAAAGTTTCAATGTTGATCTTATCACCATGGCAACCATTGACCTGGTTCTTCTGCTTAGACCATTCCTATGGTTGCTATGGTGATAGACCTGATAGAACATTCCATTGGTTCCAACGTTCCAAATGTAGCTGTTGCTCTCAGTACGTTGATCTTGCCCTTGATCAAATTAAACTGACCCGTTATCTTAGAACATTAACTGAGAATTGATAAATATCATACGTTATTTGTGGGAAATAATAATATTTTTAAATAAACAGCATGAACTATACTAAATGTTAACAGAATTTTATTGACACGTTAAATTGGAAGTTCAGTTTACAGATAACATGAAAATCCTCTGGTGGAGGTCAGTGTAGGATGATGGTCTTGGACTCCATGGTGTAGCCAGCGAGACAAACAGGCAGATGATGCAATAATAGGCGTGGCTGAATCAAGTGGGCGGGGCCTAAATCATTTCAGTTCCAACCACAAATGAGACAAGTCGTTGGCAAAGCAGGCTCAGGAGGGCCAACCACATATCCATACATGCGTGGTAGAGCAGCTTGTCAGCGTAACTACCAACATGTCAAGATCATGTCACAGGTGCAATCTTACCTCTCAAAGTCCCTCAAATAAATATAAAATATATTTTCTCCATTTGAGTTTTTCCTCATATTACTATGGCATTTAATTCCACCATCTAAGCGTGCCGACCCTGGCATATGTTGTGTACAGTCACCTACATAGACCTCATGTTCAATCTACATGTATGTACAAACACATGTATGGGATACATTTATAAAGGCCTTTTAAGAAAATTTTGTTTCTGTTCCTTTCTTTTTTTAACTTGATTTGTTAGATATTGGGACATACTGGGGAAAATGTTTTATGTAAATACAAAAAGGAGCACATGGGAGAAGACAATACCTGAGTCTAAGTAGCAATAGGTAATATCTATAATGCTGGAAGTGAAAAGTTATCCTAGGATGAGTGATGTTATTAAGGTGAGGGTATTAAACATGCATGGGATAGACATACGGCTCCTGAATCTAAGACGAGACCAACGACTGATTAAGGTTTGAGTCTTTACAGCAGGAGAAACGTGCGAGTAGACGGGGGCCGAATGGGGCCGATCTGTCGGCAGGTTCCATGATTCTATAATATTAGATTTAAAAGAGCAAAATGCGCTATGCGTTGCTTTGAGACCCTTTGTATCATATTTGTTCAACATTGTGGCTTCACAGAGTCACCTGTTAACCGCTACAATGTAGCAAAATAATGAAAGCATAATTCTGTATATTATGCTGTATGATGTAGCAAAAGGAAAAAAGAATGCATGCAATTTGTGACATGTATATGTTCTGTTACACACACACACACTTTTTACGTAAAAAGTCTATAAGGGGAGGCCAAGGAACGGTTGGAGCCTCTCGAAAAAAACAAGACTCCCCCTGAAAATGTTTGATTGGCCGAAATAGTTTTTAATGGAGTCATCACGGCGTTAACTGCCACGCTTCATAATTTTAAATAGTCTTCAGTTAGCTAAAACATCAATTTCAATTTTAAGTAAGTCACTTAAAGCCCGGCTTAATCTTGCTGAAATGGATTTTTGTTTAAAAAAACCTCCAAAAGGTAAAAAGTAAGATTTCGTAAATGGATATTTCGGTTCTGTTTCATTTCTAGCTTCCAAAGTCGCGCAGAATACACAGAAAACAAAATGATTCCTTTTTGGTGCAAAGTTTCAATGTTCATCTTATCACTGTGGCAACCATTGACTTGGTTCTTCTGCTTAGACCATTCCTATGGTTGCTATGGTGATAAAACTGATAGAACATTCCATTGGTTCCAACGTTCCAAACGTAGCAGTTGCTCTCAGTACGTTGATCAAATTAAACTGACCCGTTATGGTCTGTATCTTGAACATGGTGTGGTTTGTGCGTTCGATTGCGAACATAATCTCTAGGTAGAGGTCGGCTTCATTTGCCTTTCGTCCTCCACTACGTTTTCCTAATCCAACAAGTAATAAAAGCATCATGAAGGTGCAGAGGCACCCCACGATTATCAGAAGAGTATCTAACATCTTCTCACTCGCCTGCTCTGCTGAGCAATGAGAAGTGTCTGAGTTTCACCTGCTTTATATAACCTCCTATGATGACATCACAGAGGCTGATGATGCAATAGTGGGCGTGGCTGCATCAAGTGGGCGGGGTCTAAATCATTTCACTTCCAACCACAAATGAGACAAGTCCCTTAAAGCCTGGCTTAATCTTACAGAAATGGATTTTTGTTTAATAAAAAAAAAAAAAAAAAGGTTAAAAGTAATATTTCATAAATGGATATTTCGGTTCTGTTTCATTTCTGGCTTGAAAAGTTGCGCAGAATACACGGAAAACAAAATGATTCCTTTTTGGTGCAAAGTTTCAATGTTGATCTTATCACCATGGCAACCATTGACCTGGTTCTTCTGCTTAGACCATTCCTATGGTTGCTATGGTGATAGACCTGATAGAACATTCCATTGGTTCCAACGTTCCAAATGTAGCTGTTGCTCTCAGTACGTTGATCTTGCCCTTGATCAAATTAAACTGACCCGTTATCTTAGAACATTAACTGAGAATTGATAAATATCATACGTTATTTGTGGGAAATAATAATATTTTTAAATAAACAGCATGAACTATACTAAATGTTAACAGAATTTTATTGACACGTTAAATTGGAAGTTCAGTTTACAGATAACATGAAAATCCTCTGGTGGAGGTCAGTGTAGGATGATGGTCTTGGACTCCATGGTGTAGCCAGCGAGACAAACAGGCAGATGATGCAATAATAGGCGTGTCTGAATCAAGTGGGCGGGGCCTAAATCATTTCAGTTCCAACCACAAATGAGACAAGTCGTTGGCAAAGCAGGCTCAGGAGGGCCAACCACATATCCATACATGCGTGGTAGAGCAGCTTGTCAGCGTAACTACCAACATGTCAAGATCATGTCACAGGTGCAATCTCACCTCTCAAAGTCCCTCAAATAAATATAAAATATATTGTCTCCATTTGAGTTTTTCCTCATATTACTATGGCATTTAATTCCACCATCTAAGCGTGCCGACCCTGGCATATGTTGTGTACAGTCACCTACATAGACCTCATGTTCAATCTACATGTATGTACAAACACATGTATGGGATACATTTATAAAGGCCTTTTAAGAACATTTTGTTTCTGTTCCTTTCTTTTTTTTAACTTAATTTGTTAGATATTGGGACATACTGGGGAAAATGTTTTATGTAAATACAAAAAGGAGCACATGGGAGAAGACAATACCTGAGTCTAAGTAGCAATAGGTAATATCTATAATGCTGGAAGTGAAAAGTTATCCTAGGATGAGTGATGTTATTAAGGTGAGGGTATTAAACATGCATGGGATAGACATACGGCTCCTGAATCTAAGACGAGACCAACGACTGATTAAGGTTTGAGTCTTTACAGCAGGAGAAACGTGCGAGTAGACGGGGGCCGAATGGGGCCGATCTGTCGGCAGGTTCCATGATTCTATAATATTAGATTTAAAAGAGCAAAATGCGCTATGCGTTGCTTTGAGACCCTTTGTATCATATTTGTTCAACATTGTGGCTTCACAGAGTCACCTGTTAACCGCTACAATGTAGCAAAATAATGAAAGCATAATTCTGTATATTATGCTGTATGATGTAGCAAAAGGAAAAAAGAATGCATGCAATTTGTGACATGTATATGTTCTGTTACACACACACACACTTTTTACGTAAAAAGTCTATAAGGGGAGGCCAAGGAACGGTTGGAGCCTCTCGAAAAAAACAAGACTCCCCCTGAAAATGTTTGATTGGCTGAAATAGTTTTTAATGGAGTCATCACGGCGTTAACTGCCACGCTTCATAATTTTAAATAGTCTTCAGTTAGCTAAAACATCAATTTCAATTTTAAGTAAGTCACTTAAAGCCCGGCTTAATCTTGCTGAAATGGATTTTTGTTTAAAAAAAACCTCCAAAAGGTAAAAAGTAAGATTTCGTAAATGGATATTTCGGTTCTGTTTCATTTCTAGCTTCCAAAGTCGCGCAGAATACACAGAAAACAAAATGATTCCTTTTTGGTGCAAAGTTTCAATGTTCATCTTATCACCGTGGCAACCATTGACTTGGTTCTTCTGCTTAGACCATTCCTATGGTTGCTATGGTGATAAAACTGATAGAACATTCCATTGGTTCCAACGTTCCAAACGTAGCAGTTGCTCTCAGTACGTTGATCAAATTAAACTGACCCGTTATGGTCTGTATCTTGAACATGGTGTGGTTTGTGCGTTTGATTGCGAACATAATCTCTAGGTAGAGGTCGGCTTCATTTGCCTTTCGTCCTCCACTACGTTTTCCTAATCCAACAAGTAATAAAAGCATCATGAAGGTGCAGAGGCACCCCACGATTATCAGAAGAGTATCTAACATCTTCTCACTCGCCTGCTCTGCTGAGCAATGAGAAGTGTCTGAGTTTCACCTGCTTTATATAACCTCCTATGATGACATCACAGAGGCTGATGATGCAATAGTGGGCGTGGCTGCATCAAGTGGGCGGGGTCTAAATCATTTCACTTCCAACCACAAATGAGACAAGTCCCTTAAAGCCTGGCTTAATCTTACAGAAATGGATTTTTGTTTAATAAAAAAAAAACAAAAGGTTAAAAGTAATATTTCATAAATGGATATTTCGGTTCTGTTTCATTTCTGGCTTGAAAAGTCGCGCAGAATACACGGAAAACAAAATGATTCCTTTTTGGTGCAAAGTTTCAATGTTGATCTTATCACCATGGCAACCATTGACCTGGTTCTTCTGCTTAGACCATTCCTATGGTTGCTATGGTGATAGACCTGATAGAACATTCCATTGGTTCCAACGTTCCAAATGTAGCTGTTGCTCTCAGTACGTTGATATTGCCCTTGATCAAATTAAACTGACCCGTTATCTTAGAACATTAACTGATAATTGCTAAATATCACACGTTATTTGTGGGAAATAATAATATTTTTAAATAAACAGCATGAACTATACTAAATGTTAACAGAATTTTATTGACACGTTAAATTGGAAGTTCAGTTTACAGATAACATGAAAATCCTCTGGTGGAGGTCAGTGTAGGATGATGGTCTTGGACTCCATGGTGTAGCCAGCGAGACAAACAGGCAGATGATGCAATAATAGGCGTGGCTGAATCAAGTGGGCGGGGCCTAAATCATTTCAGTTCCAACCACAAATGAGACAAGTCGTGGGCAAAGCAGGCTCAGGAGGGCCAACCACATATCCATACGTGCGTGGTAGAGCAGCTTGTCAGCGTAACTACCAACATGTCAAGATCATGTCACAGGTGCAATCTCACCTCTCAAAGTCCCTCAAATAAATATAAAATATATTGTCTCCATTTGAGTTTTTCCTCATATTACTATGGCATTTAATTCCACCATCTAAGCGTGCCGACCCTGGCATATGTTGTGTACAGTCACCTACATAGACCTCATGTTCAATCTACATGTATGTACAAACACATGTATGGGATACATTTATAAAGGCCTTTTAAGAACATTTTGTTTCTGTTCCTTTCTTTTTTTTAACTTAATTTGTTAGATATTGGGACATACTGGGGAAAATGTTTTATGTAAATACAAAAAGGAGCACATGGGAGAAGACAATACCTGAGTCTAAGTAGCAATAGGTAATATCTATAATGCTGGAAGTGAAAAGTTATCCTAGGATGAGTGATGTTATTAAGGTGAGGGTATTAAACATGCATGGGATAGACATACGGCTCCTGAATCTAAGACGAGACCAACGACTGATTAAGGTTTGAGTCTTTACAGCAGGAGAAACGTGCGAGTAGACGGGGGCCGAATGGGGCCGATCTGTCGGCAGGTTCCATGATTCTATAATATTAGATTTAAAAGAGCAAAATGCGCTATGCGTTGCTTTGAGACCCTTTGTATCATATTTGTTCAACATTGTGGCTTCACAGAGTCACCTGTTAACCGCTACAATGTAGCAAAATAATGAAAGCATAATTCTGTATATTATGCTGTATGATGTAGCAAAAGGAAAAAAGAATGCATGCAATTTGTGACATGTATATGTTCTGTTACACACACACACACTTTTTACGTAAAAAGTCTATAAGGGGAGGCCAAGCAACGGTTGGAGCCTCTCGAAAAAAACAAGACTCCCCCTGAAAATGTTTGATTGGCTGAAATAGTTTTTAATGGAGTCATCACGGCGTTAACTGCCACGCTTCATAATTTTAAATAGTCTTCAGTTAGCTAAAACATCAATTTCAATTTTAAGTAAGTCACTTAAAGCCCGGCTTAATCTTGCTGAAATGGATTTTTGTTTAAAAAAAACCTCCAAAAGGTAAAAAGTAAGATTTCGTAAATGGATATTTCGGTTCTGTTTCATTTCTAGCTTCCAAAGTCGCGCAGAATACACAGAAAACAAAATGATTCCTTTTTGGTGCAAAGTTTCAATGTTGATCTTATCACCGTGGCAACCATTGACTTGGTTCTTCTGCTTAGACCATTCCTATGGTTGCTATGGTGATAAAACTGATAGAACATTCCATTGGTTCCAACGTTCCAAACGTAGCAGTTGCTCTCAGTACGTTGATCAAATTAAACTGACCCGTTATGGTCTGTATCTTGAACATGGTGTGGTTTGTGCGTTTGATTGCGAACATAATCTCTAGGTAGAGGTCGGCTTCATTTGCCTTTCGTCCTCCACTACGTTTTCCTAATCCAACAAGTAATAAAAGCATCATGAAGGTGCAGAGGCACCCCACGATTATCAGAAGAGTATCTAACATCTTCTCACTCGCCTGCTCTGCTGAGCAATGAGAAGTGTCTGAGTTTCACCTGCTTTATATAACCTCCTATGATGACATCACAGAGGCTGATGATGCAATAGTGGGCGTGGCTGCATCAAGTGGGCGGGGTCTAAGTCATTTCACTTCCAACCACAAATGAGACAAGTCCCTTAAAGCCTGGCTTAATCTTACAGAAATGGATTTTTGTTTAATAAAAAAAAAACAAAAGGTTAAAAGTAATATTTCATAAATGGATATTTCGGTTCTGTTTCATTTCTGGCTTGAAAAGTCGCGCAGAATACACGGAAAACAAAATGATTCCTTTTTGGTGCAAAGTTTCAATGTTGATCTTATCACCTGGCAACCATTGACCTGGTTCTTCTGCTTAGACCATTCCTATGGTTGCTATGGTGATAGACCTGATAGAACATTCCATTGGTTCCAACGTTCCAAATGTAGCTGTTGCTCTCAGTACGTTGATATTGCCCTTGATCAAATTAAACTGACCCGTTATCTTAGAACATTAACTGATAATTGCTAAATATCACACGTTATTTGTGGGAAATAATAATATTTTTAAATAAACAGCATGAACTATACTAAATGTTAACAGAATTTTATTGACACGTTAAATTGGAAGTTCAGTTTACAGATAACATGAAAATCCTCTGGTGGAGGTCAGTGTAGGATGATGGTCTTGGACTCCATGGTGTAGCCAGCGAGACAAACAGGCAGATGATGCAATAATAGGCGTGGCTGAATCAAGTGGGCGGGGCCTAAATCATTTCAGTTCCAACCACAAATGAGACAAGTCGTGGGCAAAGCAGGCTCAGGAGGGCCAACCACATATCCATACATGCGTGGTAGAGCAGCTTGTCAGCGTAACTACCAACATGTCAAGATCATGTCACAGGTGCAATCTCACCTCTCAAAGTCCCTCAAATAAATATAAAATATATTGTCTCCATTTGAGTTTTTCCTCATATTACTATGGCATTTAATTCCACCATCTAAGCGTGCCGACCCTGGCATATGTTGTGTACAGTCACCTACATAGACCTCATGTTCAATCTACATGTATGTACAAACACATGTATGGGATACATTTATAAAGGCCTTTTAAGAACATTTTGTTTCTGTTCCTTTCTTTTTTTTAACTTAATTTGTTAGATATTGGGACATACTGGGGAAAATGTTTTATGTAAATACAAAAAGGAGCACATGGGAGAAGACAATACCTGAGTCTAAGTAGCAATAGGTAATATCTATAATGCTGGAAGTGAAAAGTTATCCTAGGATGAGTGATGTTATTAAGGTGAGGGTATTAAACATGCATGGGATAGACATACGGCTCCTGAATCTAAGACGAGACCAACGACTGATTAAGGTTTGAGTCTTTACAGCAGGAGAAACGTGCGAGTAGACGGGGGCCGAATGGGGCCGATCTGTCGGCAGGTTCCATGATTCTATAATATTAGATTTAAAAGAGCAAAATGCGCTATGCGTTGCTTTGAGACCCTTTGTATCATATTTGTTCAACATTGTGGCTTCACAGAGTCACCTGTTAACCGCTACAATGTAGCAAAATAATGAAAGCATAATTCTGTATATTATGCTGTATGATGTAGCAAAAGGAAAAAAGAATGCATGCAATTTGTGACATGTATATGTTCTGTTACACACACACACACTTTTTACGTAAAAAGTCTATAAGGGGAGGCCAAGGAACGGTTGGAGCCTCTCGAAAAAAACAAGACTCCCCCTGAAAATGTTTGATTGGCTGAAATAGTTTTTAATGGAGTCATCACGGCGTTAACTGCCACGCTTCATAATTTTAAATAGTCTTCAGTTAGCTAAAACATCAATTTCAATTTTAAGTAAGTCACTTAAAGCACGGCTTAATCTTGCTGAAATGGATTTTTGTTTAAAAAAACCTCCAAAAGGTAAAAAGTAAGATTTCGTAAATGGATATTTCGGTTCTGTTTCATTTCTAGCTTCCAAAGTCGCGCAGAATACACAGAAAACAAAATGATTCCTTTTTGGTGCAAAGTTTCAATGTTGATCTTATCACCGTGGCAACCATTGACTTGGTTCTTCTGCTTAGACCATTCCTATGGTTGCTATGGTGATAAAACTGATAGAACATTCCATTGGTTCCAACGTTCCAAACGTAGCAGTTGCTCTCAGTACGTTGATCAAATTAAACTGACCCGTTATGGTCTGTATCTTGAACATGGTGTGGTTTGTGCGTTTGATTGCGAACATAATCTCTAGGTAGAGGTCGGCTTCATTTGCCTTTCGTCCTCCACTACGTTTTCCTAATCCAACAAGTAATAAAAGCATCATGAAGGTGCAGAGGCACCCCACGATTATCAGAAGAGTATCTAACATCTTCTCACTCGCCTGCTCTGCTGAGCAATGAGAAGTGTCTGAGTTTCACCTGCTTTATATAACCTCCTATGATGACATCACAGAGGCTGATGATGCAATAGTGGGTGTGGGTGCATCAAGTGGGCGGGGTCTAAATCATTTCACTTCCAACCACAAATGAGACAAGTCCCTTAAAGCCTGGCTTAATCTTACAGAAATGGATTTTTGTTTAATAAAAAAAAACCAAAAGGTTAAAAGTAATATTTCATAAATGGATATTTCGGTTCTGTTTCATTTCTGGCTTGAAAAGTCGCGCAGAATACACGGAAAACAAAATGATTCCTTTTTGGTGCAAAGTTTCAATGTTGATCTTATCACCATGGCAACCATTGACCTGGTTCTTCTGCTTAGACCATTCCTATGGTTGCTATGGTGATAGACCTGATAGAACATTCCATTGGTTCCAACGTTCCAAATGTAGCTGTTGCTCTCAGTACGTTGATATTGCCCTTGATCAAATTAAACTGACCCGTTATCTTAGAACATTAACTGATAATTGCTAAATATCACACGTTATTTGTGGGAAATAATAATATTTTTAAATAAACAGCATGAACTATACTAAATGTTAACAGAATTTTATTGACACGTTAAATTGGAAGTTCAGTTTACAGATAACATGAAAATCCTCTGGTGGAGGTCAGTGTAGGATGATGGTCTTGGACTCCATGGTGTAGCCAGCGAGACAAACAGGCAGATGATGCAATAATAGGCGTGGCTGAATCAAGTGGGCGGGGCCTAAATCATTTCAGTTCCAACCACAAATGAGACAAGTCGTGGGCAAAGCAGGCTCAGGAGGGCCAACCACATATCCATACGTGCGTGGTAGAGCAGCTTGTCAGCGTAACTACCAACATGTCAAGATCATGTCACAGGTGCAATCTCACCTCTCAAAGTCCCTCAAATAAATATAAAATATATTGTCTCCATTTGAGTTTTTCCTCATATTACTATGGCATTTAATTCCACCATCTAAGCGTGCCGACCCTGGCATATGTTGTGTACAGTCACCTACATAGACCTCATGTTCAATCTACATGTATGTACAAACACATGTATGGGATACATTTATAAAGGCCTTTTAAGAACATTTTGTTTCTGTTCCTTTCTTTTTTTTAACTTAATTTGTTAGATATTGGGACATACTGGGGAAAATGTTTTATGTAAATACAAAAAGGAGCACATGGGAGAAGACAATACCTGAGTCTAAGTAGCAATAGGTAATATCTATAATGCTGGAAGTGAAAAGTTATCCTAGGATGAGTGATGTTATTAAGGTGAGGGTATTAAACATGCATGGGATAGACATACGGCTCCTGAATCTAAGACGAGACCAACGACTGATTAAGGTTTGAGTCTTTACAGCAGGAGAAACGTGCGAGTAGACGGGGGCCGAATGGGGCCGATCTGTCGGCAGGTTCCATGATTCTATAATATTAGATTTAAAAGAGCAAAATGCGCTATGCGTTGCTTTGAGACCCTTTGTATCATATTTGTTCAACATTGTGGCTTCACAGAGTCACCTGTTAACCGCTACAATGTAGCAAAATAATGAAAGCATAATTCTGTATATTATGCTGTATGATGTAGCAAAAGGAAAAAAGAATGCATGCAATTTGTGACATGTATATGTTCTGTTACACACACACACACTTTTTACGTAAAAAGTCTATAAGGGGAGGCCAAGCAACGGTTGGAGCCTCTCGAAAAAAACAAGACTCCCCCTGAAAATGTTTGATTGGCTGAAATAGTTTTTAATGGAGTCATCACGGCGTTAACTGCCACGCTTCATAATTTTAAATAGTCTTCAGTTAGCTAAAACATCAATTTCAATTTTAAGTAAGTCACTTAAAGCCCGGCTTAATCTTGCTGAAATGGATTTTTGTTTAAAAAAAACCTCCAAAAGGTAAAAAGTAAGATTTCGTAAATGGATATTTCGGTTCTGTTTCATTTCTAGCTTCCAAAGTCGCGCAGAATACACAGAAAACAAAATGATTCCTTTTTGGTGCAAAGTTTCAATGTTGATCTTATCACCGTGGCAACCATTGACTTGGTTCTTCTGCTTAGACCATTCCTATGGTTGCTATGGTGATAAAACTGATAGAACATTCCATTGGTTCCAACGTTCCAAACGTAGCAGTTGCTCTCAGTACGTTGATCAAATTAAACTGACCCGTTATGGTCTGTATCTTGAACATGGTGTGGTTTGTGCGTTTGATTGCGAACATAATCTCTAGGTAGAGGTCGGCTTCATTTGCCTTTCGTCCTCCACTACGTTTTCCTAATCCAACAAGTAATAAAAGCATCATGAAGGTGCAGAGGCACCCCACGATTATCAGAAGAGTATCTAACATCTTCTCACTCGCCTGCTCTGCTGAGCAATGAGAAGTGTCTGAGTTTCACCTGCTTTATATAACCTCCTATGATGACATCACAGAGGCTGATGATGCAATAGTGGGCGTGGCTGCATCAAGTGGGCGGGGTCTAAGTCATTTCACTTCCAACCACAAATGAGACAAGTCCCTTAAAGCCTGGCTTAATCTTACAGAAATGGATTTTTGTTTAATAAAAAAAAAACAAAAGGTTAAAAGTAATATTTCATAAATGGATATTTCGGTTCTGTTTCATTTCTGGCTTGAAAAGTCGCGCAGAATACACGGAAAACAAAATGATTCCTTTTTGGTGCAAAGTTTCAATGTTGATCTTATCACCTGGCAACCATTGACCTGGTTCTTCTGCTTAGACCATTCCTATGGTTGCTATGGTGATAGACCTGATAGAACATTCCATTGGTTCCAACGTTCCAAATGTAGCTGTTGCTCTCAGTACGTTGATATTGCCCTTGATCAAATTAAACTGACCCGTTATCTTAGAACATTAACTGATAATTGCTAAATATCACATGTTATTTGTGGGAAATAATAATATTTTTAAATAAACAGCATGAACTATACTAAATGTTAACAGAATTTTATTGACACGTTAAATTGGAAGTTCAGTTTACAGATAACATGAAAATCCTCTGGTGGAGGTCAGTGTAGGATGATGGTCTTGGACTCCATGGTGTAGCCAGCGAGACAAACAGGCAGATGATGCAATAATAGGCGTGGCTGAATCAAGTGGGCGGGGCCTAAATCATTTCAGTTCCAACCACAAATGAGACAAGTCGTGGGCAAAGCAGGCTCAGGAGGGCCAACCACATATCCATACATGCGTGGTAGAGCAGCTTGTCAGCGTAACTACCAACATGTCAAGATCATGTCACAGGTGCAATCTCACCTCTCAAAGTCCCTCAAATAAATATAAAATATATTGTCTCCATTTGAGTTTTTCCTCATATTACTATGGCATTTAATTCCACCATCTAAGCGTGCCGACCCTGGCATATGTTGTGTACAGTCACCTACATAGACCTCATGTTCAATCTACATGTATGTACAAACACATGTATGGGATACATTTATAAAGGCCTTTTAAGAACATTTTGTTTCTGTTCCTTTCTTTTTTTTAACTTAATTTGTTAGATATTGGGACATACTGGGGAAAATGTTTTATGTAAATACAAAAAGGAGCACATGGGAGAAGACAATACCTGAGTCTAAGTAGCAATAGGTAATATCTATAATGCTGGAAGTGAAAAGTTATCCTAGGATGAGTGATGTTATTAAGGTGAGGGTATTAAACATGCATGGGATAGACATACGGCTCCTGAATCTAAGACGAGACCAACGACTGATTAAGGTTTGAGTCTTTACAGCAGGAGAAACGTGCGAGTAGACGGGGGCCGAATGGGGCCGATCTGTCGGCAGGTTCCATGATTCTATAATATTAGATTTAAAAGAGCAAAATGCGCTATGCGTTGCTTTGAGACCCTTTGTATCATATTTGTTCAACATTGTGGCTTCACAGAGTCACCTGTTAACCGCTACAATGTAGCAAAATAATGAAAGCATAATTCTGTATATTATGCTGTATGATGTAGCAAAAGGAAAAAAGAATGCATGCAATTTGTGACATGTATATGTTCTGTTACACACACACACACTTTTTACGTAAAAAGTCTATAAGGGGAGGCCAAGGAACGGTTGGAGCCTCTCGAAAAAAACAAGACTCCCCCTGAAAATGTTTGATTGGCTGAAATAGTTTTTAATGGAGTCATCACGGCGTTAACTGCCACGCTTCATAATTTTAAATAGTCTTCAGTTAGCTAAAACATCAATTTCAATTTTAAGTAAGTCACTTAAAGCACGGCTTAATCTTGCTGAAATGGATTTTTGTTTAAAAAAACCTCCAAAAGGTAAAAAGTAAGATTTCGTAAATGGATATTTCGGTTCTGTTTCATTTCTAGCTTCCAAAGTCGCGCAGAATACACAGAAAACAAAATGATTCCTTTTTGGTGCAAAGTTTCAATGTTGATCTTATCACCGTGGCAACCATTGACTTGGTTCTTCTGCTTAGACCATTCCTATGGTTGCTATGGTGATAAAACTGATAGAACATTCCATTGGTTCCAACGTTCCAAACGTAGCAGTTGCTCTCAGTACGTTGATCAAATTAAACTGACCCGTTATGGTCTGTATCTTGAACATGGTGTGGTTTGTGCGTTTGATTGCGAACATAATCTCTAGGTAGAGGTCGGCTTCATTTGCCTTTCGTCCTCCACTACGTTTTCCTAATCCAACAAGTAATAAAAGCATCATGAAGGTGCAGAGGCACCCCACGATTATCAGAAGAGTATCTAACATCTTCTCACTCGCCTGCTCTGCTGAGCAATGAGAAGTGTCTGAGTTTCACCTGCTTTATATAACCTCCTATGATGACATCACAGAGGCTGATGATGCAATAGTGGGCGTGGGTGCATCAAGTGGGCGGGGTCTAAATCATTTCACTTCCAACCACAAATGAGACAAGTCCCTTAAAGCCTGGCTTAATCTTACAGAAATGGATTTTTGTTTAATAAAAAAAAACCAAAAGGTTAAAAGTAATATTTCATAAATGGATATTTCGGTTCTGTTTCATTTCTGGCTTGAAAAGTCGCGCAGAATACACGGAAAACAAAATGATTCCTTTTTGGTGCAAAGTTTCAATGTTGATCTTATCACCATGGCAACCATTGACCTGGTTCTTCTGCTTAGACCATTCCTATGGTTGCTATGGTGATAGACCTGATAGAACATTCCATTGGTTCCAACGTTCCAAATGTAGCTGTTGCTCTCAGTACGTTGATCTTGCCCTTGATCAAATTAAACTGACCCGTTATCTTAGAACATTAACTGAGAATTGATAAATATCATACGTTATTTGTGGGAAATAATAATATTTTTAAATAAACAGCATGAACTATACTAAATGTTAACAGAATTTTATTGACACGTTAAATTGGAAGTTCAGTTTACAGATAACATGAAAATCCTCTGGTGGAGGTCAGTGTAGGATGATGGTCTTGGACTCCATGGTGTAGCCAGCGAGACAAACAGGCAGATGATGCAATAATAGGCGTGTCTGAATCAAGTGGGCGGGGCCTAAATCATTTCAGTTCCAACCACAAATGAGACAAGTCGTTGGCAAAGCAGGCTCAGGAGGGCCAACCACATATCCATACATGCGTGGTAGAGCAGCTTGTCAGCGTAACTACCAACATGTCAAGATCATGTCACAGGTGCAATCTCACCTCTCAAAGTCCCTCAAATAAATATAAAATATATTTTCTCCATTTGAGTTTTTCCTCATATTACTATGGCATTTAATTCCACCATCTAAGCGTGCCGACCCTGGCATATGTTGTGTACAGTCACCTACATAGACCTCATGTTCAATCTACATGTATGTACAAACACATGTATGGGATACATTTATAAAGGCCTTTTAAGAAAATTTTGTTTCTGTTCCTTTCTTTTTTTTAACTTGATTTGTTAGATATTGGGACATACTGGGGAAAATGTTTTATGTAAATACAAAAAGGAGCACCTGGGAGAAGACAATACCTGAGTCTAAGTAGCAATAGGTAATATATATAATGCTGGAAGTGAAAAGTTATCCTAGGATGAGTGATGTTATTAAGGTGAGGGTATTAAACATGCATGGGATAGACATACGGCTCCTGAATCTAAGACAAGACCAACGACTGATTAAGGTTTGAGTCTTTACAGCAGAAGAAACGGGCGAGTAGACGGGGGACGAATGGGGCCGATCTGTCGGCAGGTTCCATGATTCTATAATATTAGATTTAAAAGCGCAAAATGTGCTATGCGTTGCTTTGAGACCCTTTGTATCATATTTGTTCAACATTGTGGCTTCACAGAGTCACCTGTTAACCGCTACAATGTAGCAAAATAATGAAAGCATAATTCTGTATATTATGCTGTATGATGTAGCAAAAGGAAAAAAGAATGCATGCAATTTGTGACATGTATATGTTCTGTTACACACACACACACTTTTTACGTAAAAAGTCTATAAGGGGAGGCCAAGGAACGGTTGGAGCCTCTCGAAAAAAACAAGACTCCCCCTGAAAATGTTTGATTGGCTGAAATAGTTTTTAATGGAGTCATCACGGCGTTAACTGCCACGCTTCATAATTTTAAATAGTCTTCAGTTAGCTAAAACATCAATTTCAATTTTAAGTAAGTCACTTAAAGCCCGGCTTAATCTTGCTGAAATGGATTTTTGTTTAAAAAAAAAAACCTCCAAAAGGTAAAAAGTAAGATTTCATAAATGGATATTTCGGTTCTGTTTCATTTCTAGCTTCCAAAGTCGCGCAGAATACACAGAAAACAAAATGATTCCTTTTTGGTGCAAAGTTTCAATGTTGATCTTATCACCGTGGCAACCATTGACTTGGTTCTTCTGCTTAGACCATTCCTATGGTTGCTATGGTGATAGAACTGATAGAACATTCCATTGGTTCCAACGTTCCAAACGTAGCAGTTGCTCTCAGTACGTTGATCAAATTAAACTGACCCGTTATGGTCTGTATCTTGAACATGGTGTGGTTTGTGCGTTCGATTGCGAACATAACCTCTAGGTAGAGGTCGGCTTCATTTGCCTTTCGTCCTCCACTACGTTTTCCTAATCCAACAAGTAATAAAAGCATCATGAAGGTGCAGAGGCACCCCACGATTATCAGAAGAGTATCTAACATCTTCTCACTCGCCTGCTCTGCTGAGCAATGAGAAGTGTCTGAGTTTCACCTGCTTTATATAACCTCCTATGATGACATCACAGAGGCTGATGATGCAATAGTGGGCGTGGCTGCATCAAGTGGGCGGGGTCTAAATCATTTCACTTCCAACCACAAATGAGACAAGTCCCTTAAAGCCTGGCTTAATCTTACAGAAATGGATTTTTGTTTAATAAAAAAAAAAAACAAAAGGTTAAAAGTAATATTTCATAAATGGATATTTCGGTTCTGTTTCATTTCTGGCTTGAAAAGTCGCGCAGAATACACGGAAAACAAAATGATTCCTTTTTGGTGCAAAGTTTCAATGTTGATCTTATCACCATGGCAACCATTGACCTGGTTCTTCTGCTTAGACCATTCCTATGGTTGCTATGGTGATAGACCTGATAGAACATTCCATTGGTTCCAACGTTCCAAATGTAGCTGTTGCTCTCAGTACGTTGATCTTGCCCTTGATCAAATTAAACTGACCCGTTATCTTAGAACATTAACTGAGAATTGATAAATATCACACGTTATTTGTGGGAAATAATAATATTTTTAAATAAACAGCATGAACTATACTAAATGTTAACAGAATTTTATTGACACGTTAAATTGGAAGTTCAGTTTACAGATAACATGAAAATCCTCTGGTGGAGGTCAGTGTAGGATGATGGTCTTGGACTCCATGGTGTAGCCAGCGAGACAAACAGGCAGATGATGCAATAATAGGCGTGTCTGAATCAAGTGGGCGGGGCCTAAATCATTTCAGTTCCAACCACAAATGAGACAAGTCGTTGGCAAAGCAGGCTCAGGAGGGCCAACCACATATCCATACATGCGTGGTAGAGCAGCTTGTCAGCGTAACTACCAACATGTCAAGATCATGTCACAGGTGCAATCTCACCTCTCAAAGTCCCTCAAATAAATATAAAATATATTGTCTCCATTTGAGTTTTTCCTCATATTACTATGGCATTTAATTCCACCATCTAAGCGTGCCGACCCTGGCATATGTTGTGTACAGTCACCTACATAGACCTCATGTTCAATCTACATGTATGTACAAACACATGTATGGGATACATTTATAAAGGCCTTTTAAGAAAATTTTGTTTCTGTTCCTTTCTTTTTTTTAACTTGATTTGTTAGATATTGGGACATACTGGGGAAAATGTTTTATGTAAATACAAAAAGGAGCACATGGGAGAAGACAATACCTGAGTCTAAGTAGCAATAGGTAATATCTATAATGCTGGAAGTGAAAAGTTATCCTAGGATGAGTGATGTTATTAAGGTGAGGGTATTAAACATGCATGGGATAGACATACGGCTCCTGAATCTAAGACAAGACCAACGACTGATTAAGGTTTGAGTCTTTACAGCAGAAGAAACGGGCGAGTAGACGGGGGCCGAATGGGGCCGATCTGTCGGCAGGTTCCATGATTCTATAATATTAGATTTAAAAGAGCAAAATGCGCTATGCGTTGCTTTGAGACCCTTTGTATCATATTTGTTCAACATTGTGGCTTCACAGAGTCACCTGTTAACCGCTACAATGTAGCAAAATAATGAAAGCATAATTCTGTATATTATGCTGTATGATGTAGCAAAAGGAAAAAAGAATGCATGCAATTTGTGACATGTATATGTTCTGTTACATACACACACACTTTTTACGTAAAAAGTCTGTAAGGGGAGGCCAAGGAACGGTTGGAGCCTCTCGAAAAAAACAAGACTCCCCCTGAAAATGTTTGATTGGCTGAAATAGTTTTTAATGGAGTCATCACGGCGTTAACTGCCACGCTTCATAATTTTAAATAGTCTTCAGTTAGCTAAAACATCAATTTCAATTTTAAGTAAGTCACTTAAAGCCCGGCTTAATCTTGCTGAAATGGATTTTTGTTTTAAAAAAAAAACCACCAAAAGGTAAAAAGTAAGATTTCATAAATGGATATTTCGGTTCTGTTTCATTTCTAGCTTCCAAAGTCGCGCAGAATACACAGAAAACAAAATGATTCCTTTTTGGTGCAAAGTTTCAATGTTGATCTTATCACCGTGGCAACCATTGACTTGGTTCTTCTGCTTAGACCATTCCTATGGTTGCTATGGTGATAAAACTGATAGAACATTCCATTGGTTCCAACGTTCCAAACGTAGCAGTTGCTCTCAGTACGTTGATCAAATTAAACTGACCCGTTATGGTCTGTATCTTGAACATGGTGTGGTTCGTGCGTTTGATTGCGAACATAATCTCTAGGTAGAGGTCGGCTTCATTTGCCTTTCGTCCTCCACTACGTTTTCCTAATCCAACAAGTAATAAAAGCATCATCAAGGTGCAGAGGCACCCCACGATTATCAGAAGAGTATCTAACATCTTCTCACTCGCCTGCTCTGCTGAGCAATGAGAAGTGTCTGAGTTTCACCTGCTTTATATAACCTCCTATGATGACATCACAGAGGCTGATGATGCAATAGTGGGCGTGGCTGCATCAAGTGGGCGGGGTCTAAATCATCTCACTTCCAACCACAAATGAGACAAGTCCCTTAAAGCCTGGCTTAATCTTACAGAAATGGATTTTTGTTTAATAAAAAAAAAAAAAAAAAAGGTTAAAAGTAATATTTCATAAATGGATATTTCGGTTCTGTTTAATTTCTGGCTTGAAAAGTCGAGCAGAATACACGGAAAACAAAATGATTCCTTTTTGGTGCAAAGTTTCAATGTTGATCTTATCACCATGGCAACCATTGACCTGGTTCTTCTGCTTAGACCATTCCTATGGTTGCTATGGTGATAGACCTGATAGAACATTCCATTGGTTCCAACGTTCCAAATGTAGCTGTTGCTCTCAGTACGTTGATATTGCCCTTGATCAAATTAAACTGACCCGTTATCTTAGAACATTAACTGATAATTGCTAAATATCACACGTTATTTGTGGGAAATAATAATATTTTTAAATAAACAGCATGAACTATACTAAATGTTAACAGAATTTTATTGACACGTTAAATTGGAAGTTCAGTTTACAGATAACATGAAAATCCTCTGGTGGAGGTCAGTGTAGGATGATGGTCTTGGACTCCATGGTGTAGCCAGCGAGACAAACAGGCAGATGATGCAATAATAGGCGTGGCTGAATCAAGTGGGCGGGGCCTAAATCATTTCAGTTCCAACCACAAATGAGACAAGTCGTGGGCAAAGCAGGCTCAGGAGGGCCAACCACATATCCATACATGCGTGGTAGAGCAGCTTGTCAGCGTAACTACCAACATGTCAAGATCATGTCACAGGTGCAATCTCACCTCTCAAAGTCCCTCAAATAAATATAAAATATATTTTCTCCATTTGAGTTTTTCCTCATATTACTATGGCATTTAATTCCACCATCTAAGCGTGCCGACCCTGGCATATGTTGTGTACAGTCACCTACATAGACCTCATGTTCAATCTACATGTATGTACAAACACATGTATGGGATACATTTATAAAGGCCTTTTAAGAACATTTTGTTTCTGTTCCTTTCTTTTTTTTAACTTAATTTGTTAGATATTGGGACATACTGGGGAAAATGTTTTATGTAAATACAAAAAGGAGCACATGGGAGAAGACAATACCTGAGTCTAAGTAGCAATAGGTAATATATATAATGCTGGAAGTGAAAAGTTATCCTAGGATGAGTGATGTTATTAAGGTGAGGGTATTAAACATGCATGGGATAGACATACGGCTCCTGAATCTAAGACGAGACCAACGACTGATTAAGGTTTGAGTCTTTACAGCAGGAGAAACGTGCGAGTAGACGGGGGCCGAATGGGGCCGATCTGTCGGCAGGTTCCATGATTCTATAATATTAGATTTAAAAGAGCAAAATGCGCTATGCGTTGCTTTGAGACCCTTTGTATCATATTTGTTCAACATTGTGGCTTCACAGAGTCACCTGTTAACCGCTACAATGTAGCAAAATAATGAAAGCATAATTCTGTATATTATGCTGTATGATGTAGCAAAAGGAAAAAAGAATGCATGCAATTTGTGACATGTATATGTTCTGTTACACACACACACACTTTTTACGTAAAAAGTCTATAAGGGGAGGCCAAGGAACGGTTGGAGCCTCTCGAAAAAAACAAGACTCCCCCTGAAAATGTTTGATTGGCTGAAATAGTTTTTAATGGAGTCATCACGGCGTTAACTGCCACGCTTCATAATTTTAAATAGTCTTCAGTTAGCTAAAACATCAATTTCAATTTTAAGTAAGTCACTTAAAGCCCGGCTTAATCTTGCTGAAATGGATTTTTGTTTAAAAAAAACCTCCAAAAGGTAAAAAGTAAGATTTCGTAAATGGATATTTCGGTTCTGTTTCATTTCTAGCTTCCAAAGTCGCGCAGAATACACAGAAAACAAAATGATTCCTTTTTGGTGCAAAGTTTCAATGTTGATCTTATCACCGTGGCAACCATTGACTTGGTTCTTCTGCTTAGACCATTCCTATGGTTGCTATGGTGATAAAACTGATAGAACATTCCATTGGTTCCAACGTTCCAAACGTAGCAGTTGCTCTCAGTACGTTGATCAAATTAAACTGACCCGTTATGGTCTGTATCTTGAACATGGTGTGGTTTGTGCGTTTGATTGCGAACATAATCTCTAGGTAGAGGTCGGCTTCATTTGCCTTTCGTCCTCCACTACGTTTTCCTAATCCAACAAGTAATAAAAGCATCATGAAGGTGCAGAGGCACCCCACGATTATCAGAAGAGTATCTAACATCTTCTCACTCGCCTGCTCTGCTGAGCAATGAGAAGTGTCTGAGTTTCACCTGCTTTATATAACCTCCTATGATGACATCACAGAGGCTGATGATGCAATAGTGGGCGTGGCTGCATCAAGTGGGTGGGGTCTAAGTCATTTCACTTCCAACCACAAATGAGACAAGTCCCTTAAAGCCTGGCTTAATCTTACAGAAATGGATTTTTGTTTAATAAAAAAAAACCAAAAGGTTAAAAGTAATATTTCATAAATGGATATTTCGGTTCTGTTTCATTTCTGGCTTGAAAAGTCGCGCAGAATACACGGAAAACAAAATGATTCCTTTTTGGTGCAAAGTTTCAATGTTGATCTTATCACCATGGCAACCATTGACCTGGTTCTTCTGCTTAGACCATTCCTATGGTTGCTATGGTGATAGACCTGATAGAACATTCCATTGGTTCCAACGTTCCAAATGTAGCTGTTGCTCTCAGTACGTTGATATTGCCCTTGATCAAATTAAACTGACCCGTTATCTTAGAACATTAACTGATAATTGCTAAATATCACACGTTATTTGTGGGAAATAATAATATTTTTAAATAAACAGCATGAACTATACTAAATGTTAACAGAATTTTATTGACACGTTAAATTGGAAGTTCAGTTTACAGATAACATGAAAATCCTCTGGTGGAGGTCAGTGTAGGATGATGGTCTTGGACTCCATGGTGTAGCCAGCGAGACAAACAGGCAGATGATGCAATAATAGGCGTGGCTGAATCAAGTGGGCGGGGCCTAAATCATTTCAGTTCCAACCACAAATGAGACAAGTCGTTGGCGAAGCAGGCTCAGGAGGGCCAACCACATATCCATACATGCGTGGTAGAGCAGCTTGTCAGCGTAGCTACCAACATGTCAAGATCATGTCACAGGTGCAATCTCACCTCTCAAAGTCCGTCAAATAAATATAAAATATATTTTCTCCATTTGAGTTTTTCCTCATATTACTATGGCATTTAATTCCACCATCTAAGCGTGCCGACCCTGGCATATGTTGTGTACAGTCACCTACATAGACCTCATGTTCAATCTACATGTATGTACAAACACATGTATGGGCTACATTTATAAAGGCCTTTTAAGAACATTTTGTTTCTGTTCCTTTCTTTTTTTTAACTTAATTTGTTAGATATTGGGACATACTGGGGAAAATGTTTTATGTAAATACAAAAAGGAGCACATGGGAGAAGACAATACCTGAGTCTAAGTAGCAATAGGTAATATATATAATGCTGGAAGTGAAAAGTTATCCTAGGATGAGTGATGTTATTAAGGTGAGGGTATTAAACATGCATGGGATAGACATACGGCTCCTGAATCTAAGACGAGACCAACGACTGATTAAGGTTTGAGTCTTTACAGCAGGAGAAACGTGCGAGTAGACGGGGGCCGATCTGTCGGCAGGTTCCATGATTCTATAATATTAGATTTAAAAGAGCAAAATGCGCTATGCGTTGCTTTGAGACCCTTTGTATCATATTTGTTCAACATTGTGGCTTCACAGAGTCACCTGTTAACCGCTACAATGTAGCAAAATAATGAAAGCATAATTCTGTATATTATGCTGTATGATGTAGCAAAAGGAAAAAAGAATGCATGCAATTTGTGACATGTATATGTTCTGTTACACACACACACACTTTTTACATAAAAAGTCTATAAGGGGAGGCCAAGGAACGGTTGGAGCCTCTCGAAAAAAACAAGACTCCCCCTGAAAATGTTTGATTGGCCGAAATAGTTTTTAATGGAGTCATCACGGCGTTAACTGCCACGCTTCATAATTTTAAATAGTCTTCAGTTAGCTAAAACATCAATTTCAATTTTAAGTAAGTCACTTAAAGCCCGGCTTAATCTTGCTGAAATGGATTTTTGTTTAAAAAAAACCTCCAAAAGGTAAAAAGTAAGATTTCGTAAATGGATATTTCGGTTCTGTTTCATTTCTAGCTTCCAAAGTCGCGCAGAATACACAGAAAACAAAATGATTCCTTTTTGGTGCAAAGTTTCAATGTTGATCTTATCACCGTGGCAACCATTGACTTGGTTCTTCTGCTTAGACCATTCCTATGGTTGCTATGGTGATAAAACTGATAGAACATTCCATTGGTTCCAACGTTCCAAACGTAGCAGTTGCTCTCAGTACGTTGATCAAATTAAACTGACCCGTTATGGTCTGTATCTTGAACATGGTGTGGTTTGTGCGTTTGATTGCGAACATAATCTCTAGGTAGAGGTCGGCTTCATTTGCCTTTCGTCCTCCACTACGTTTTCCTAATCCAACAAGTAATAAAAGCATCATGAAGGTGCAGAGGCACCCCACGATTATCAGAAGAGTATCTAACATCTTCTCACTCGCCTGCTCTGCTGAGCAATGAGAAGTGTCTGAGTTTCACCTGCTTTATATAACCTCCTATGATGACATCACAGAGGCTGATGATGCAATAGTGGGCGTGGCTGCATCAAGTGGGCGGGGTCTAAATCATTTCACTTCCAACCACAAATGAGACAAGTCCCTTAAAGCCTGGCTTAATCTTACAGAAATGGATTTTTGTTTAATAAAAAAAAACCAAAAGGTTAAAAGTAATATTTCATAAATGGATATTTCGGTTCTGTTTCATTTCTGGCTTGAAAAGTCGCGCAGAATACACGGAAAACAAAATGATTCCTTTTTGGTGCAACGTTTCAATGTTGATCTTATCACCATGGCAACCATTGACCTGGTTCTTCTGCTTAGACCATTCCTATGGTTGCTATGGTGATAGACCTGATAGAACATTCCATTGGTTCCAACGTTCCAAATGTAGCTGTTGCTCTCAGTACGTTGATATTGCCCTTGATCAAATTAAACTGACCCGTTATCTTAGAACATTAACTGATAATTGCTAAATATCACACGTTATTTGTGGGAAATAATAATATTTTTAAATAAACAGCATGAACTATACTAAATGTTAACAGAATTTTATTGACACGTTAAATTGGAAGTTCAGTTTACAGATAACATGAAAATCCTCTGGTGGAGGTCAGTGTAGGATGATGGTCTTGGACTCCATGGTGTAGCCAGCGAGACAAACAGGCAGATGATGCAATAATAGGCGTGGCTGAATCAAGTGGGCGGGGCCTAAATCATTTCAGTTCCAACCACAAATGAGACAAGTCGTGGGCAAAGCAGGCTCAGGAGGGCCAACCACATATCCATACATGCGTGGTAGAGCAGCTTGTCAGCGTAACTACCAACATGTCAAGATCATGTCACAGGTGCAATCTCACCTCTCAAAGTCCCTCAAATAAATATAAAATATATTTTCTCCATTTGAGTTTTTCCTCATATTACTATGGCATTTAATTCCACCATCTAAGCGTGCCGACTAGGGCTGAAACAACGAATCGATAAAATCGATAATAATCGATAACGGAAATCGTTGTCGACGATTTCCGTTATCGATTAATCGAGTGATCGATTAGTTGTTGGAGCACTCGGCTCCTTTTACTTACCTCTGCGAGCGTTCCCCGCTTCTGCTACACGCTCTGCAGTCTCCGCCTTCTTTCAGCTACGTGACGGATGTGACGCGTTCCGGAGGTAAGTATTCTTCATGTCTACGTGCGAATCGCTCTGTGCGAGTGGCTCCATTCGCACAGAGCGATTCGCTCTGTGCGAGTGGCTCCATTCGCACAGAGCGATTCGCTCTGTGCGAGTGGCTCCATTCGCACAGAGCGATTCAGGGGATTCAGAGCGGTTTCAGGGGATGCAGGGCAGGGTGTGAGTGTGGGTGCAGGGCAGAGTGGGGGTGGGGGGTGCAGGGCAGAGTGGGGGTGGGGGGTGCAGGGCAGAGTGGGGGTGGGGGGTGCAGGGCAGAGTGGGGGGGCAGGCCAGGGTAGGTGACTGGGTGCAGGGCAGAGTGGGGGTGGGGGGGTCAGGCCAGGGTAGGTGACTGAGTGCAGGGCAGAGTGGGGGTGGGGATGCAGGGCAGGGTGTGAGTGTGGGTGCAGGGCAGAGTGGGGGTGGGGGGGCAGGGCAGGAGACTGGGTAGAGGGCAGAGTGGGGATGCAGGGTGTGAGTGTGGGTGCAGGGCAGAGTGGGAGACTGGGTGCAGGGCAGAGTGGGGGTGGGGATGCAGGGCAGGGTGTGAGTGTGGGTGCAGGGCAGAGTGTGGGGGCAGGGCAGAATGTGGGGGCAGGGCTGGGTGCAGGTCAGAGTTGGAGACTGGGTGCAGGGGCACAGTGCAAAGTGCTGGGTGCAAAGTTCCAGGGCTGGGGCAAAGTGCTGGGTGCAAAGTGCCAGGGCTGGGTGCAACGTGCTGGGTGCAAAGTGCTGGGTGCAAAGTGCAAAGTGCCAGGGCTGGGTGCAAAGTGCTGGGTGCAAAGTGCAAAGTGCTGGGTGCAAAGTGCCAGGGCTGGGGCAAAGTTTCTTGAACAGTAATAGTCCACCTCTTTTCAGAATGTTTGGAGTTATTTTGTTTCATAAATATTGTGTTTGGGTTCTTGTACTTTGAAAATATTGTTTTTTATTACATCATAACAAAATAAGAATGTTAATGTAAATTTTAAGTTGTTTTTTAACATCCAGTTCATTAAATTATTTTAAATAAATGAAAAATTTGCATATTGTTTTTTTTATCCGATTAATCGATTAATCGAAAAAATAATCGGCCAACTAATCGATTATTTAAATAATCGTTAGTTGCAGCCCTAGTGCCGACCCTGGCATATGTTGTGTACAGTCACCTACATAGACCTCATGTTCAATCTACATGTATGTACAAACACATGTATGGGATACATTTATAAAGGCCTTTTAAGAACATTTTGTTTCTGTTCCTTTCTTTTTTTTAACTTAATTTGTTAGATATTGGGACATACTGGGGAAAATGTTTTATGTAAATACAAAAAGGAGCACATGGGAGAAGACAATACCTGAGTCTAAGTAGCAATAGGTAATATATATAATGCTGGAAGTGAAAAGTTATCCTAGGATGAGTGATGTTATTAAGGTGAGGGTATTAAACATGCATGGGATAGACATACGGCTCCTGAATCTAAGACGAGACCAACGACTGATTAAGGTTTGAGTCTTTACAGCAGGAGAAACGTGCGAGTAGACGGGGGCCGAATGGGGCCGATCTGTCGGCAGGTTCCATGATTCTATAATATTAGATTTAAAAGAGCAAAATGCGCTATGCGTTGCTTTGAGACCCTTTGTATCATATTTGTTCAACATTGTGGCTTCACAGAGTCACCTGTTAACCGCTACAATGTAGCAAAATAATGAAAGCATAATTCTGTATATTATGCTGTATGATGTAGCAAAAGGAAAAAAGAATGCATGCAATTTGTGACATGTATATGTTCTGTTACACACACACACACTTTTTACGTAAAAAGTCTATAAGGGGAGGCCAAGGAACGGTTGGAGCCTCTCGAAAAAAACAAGACTCCCCCTGAAAATGTTTGATTGGCCGAAATAGTTTTTAATGGAGTCATCACGGCGTTAACTGCCACGCTTCATAATTTTAAATAGTCTTCAGTTAGCTAAAACATCAATTTCAATTTTAAGTAAGTCACTTAAAGCCCGGCTTAATCTTGCTGAAATGGATTTTTGTTTAAAAAAAACCTCCAAAAGGTAAAAAGTAAGATTTCGTAAATGGATATTTCGGTTCTGTTTCATTTCTAGCTTCCAAAGTCGCGCAGAATACACAGAAAACAAAATGATTCCTTTTTGGTGCAAAGTTTCAATGTTGATCTTATCACCGTGGCAACCATTGACTTGGTTCTTCTGCTTAGACCATTCCTATGGTTGCTATGGTGATAAAACTGATAGAACATTCCATTGGTTCCAACGTTCCAAACGTAGCAGTTGCTCTCAGTACGTTGATCAAATTAAACTGACCCGTTATGGTCTGTATCTTGAACATGGTGTGGTTTGTGCGTTTGATTGCGAACATAATCTCTAGGTAGAGGTCGGCTTCATTTGCCTTTCGTCCTCCACTACGTTTTCCTAATCCAACAAGTAATAAAAGCATCATGAAGGTGCAGAGGCACCCCACGATTATCAGAAGAGTATCTAACATCTTCTCACTCGCCTGCTCTGCTGAGCAATGAGAAGTGTCTGAGTTTCACCTGCTTTATATAACCTCCTATGATGACATCACAGAGGCTGATGATGCAATAGTGGGCGTGGCTGCATCAAGTGGGCGGGGTCTAAGTCATTTCACTTCCAACCACAAATGAGACAAGTCCCTTAAAGCCTGGCTTAATCTTACAGAAATGGATTTTTGTTTAATAAAAAAAAACCAAAAGGTTAAAAGTAATATTTCATAAATGGATATTTCGGTTCTGTTTCATTTCTGGCTTGAAAAGTCGCGCAGAATACACGGAAAACAAAATGATTCCTTTTTGGTGCAACGTTTCAATGTTGATCTTATCACCATGGCAACCATTGACCTGGTTCTTCTGCTTAGACCATTCCTATGGTTGCTATGGTGATAGACCTGATAGAACATTCCATTGGTTCCAACGTTCCAAATGTAGCTGTTGCTCTCAGTACGTTGATATTGCCCTTGATCAAATTAAACTGACCCGTTATCTTAGAACATTAACTGATAATTGCTAAATATCACACGTTATTTGTGGGAAATAATAATATTTTTAAATAAACAGCATGAACTATACTAAATGTTAACAGAATTTTATTGACACGTTAAATTGGAAGTTCAGTTTACAGATAACATGAAAATCCTCTGGTGGAGGTCAGTGTAGGATGATGGTCTTGGACTCCATGGTGTAGCCAGCGAGACAAACAGGCAGATGATGCAATAATAGGCGTGGCTGAATCAAGTGGGCGGGGCCTAAATCATTTCAGTTCCAACCACAAATGAGACAAGTCGTGGGCAAAGCAGGCTCAGGAGGGCCAACCACATATCCATACATGCGTGGTAGAGCAGCTTGTCAGCGTAACTACCAACATGTCAAGATCATGTCACAGGTGCAATCTCACCTCTCAAAGTCCCTCAAATAAATATAAAATATATTTTCTCCATTTGAGTTTTTCCTCATATTACTATGGCATTTAATTCCACCATCTAAGCGTGCCGACTAGGGCTGAAACAACGAATCGATAAAATCGATAATAATCGATAACGGAAATCGTTGTCGACGATTTCCGTTATCGATTAATCGAGTGATCGATTAGTTGTTGGAGCACTCGGCTCCTTTTACTTACCTCTGCGAGCGTTCCCCGCTTCTGCTACACGCTCTGCAGTCTCCGCCTTCTTTCAGCTACGTGACGGATGTGACGCGTTCCGGAGGTAAGTATTCTTCATGTCTACGTGCGAATCGCTCTGTGCGAGTGGCTCCATTCGCACAGAGCGATTCAGGGGATTCAGAGCGGTTTCAGGGGATGCAGGGCAGGGTGTGAGTGTGGGTGCAGGGCAGAGTGGGGGTGGGGGGTGCAGGGCAGAGTGGGGGTGGGGGGTGCAGGGCAGAGTGGGGGTGGGGGGTGCAGGGCAGAGTGGGGGGGCAGGCCAGGGTAGGTGACTGGGTGCAGGGCAGAGTGGGGGTGGGGGGGTCAGGCCAGGGTAGGTGACTGAGTGCAGGGCAGAGTGGGGGTGGGGATGCAGGGCAGGGTGTGAGTGTGGGTGCAGGGCAGAGTGGGGGTGGGGGGGCAGGGCAGGAGACTGGGTAGAGGGCAGAGTGGGGATGCAGGGTGTGAGTGTGGGTGCAGGGCAGAGTGGGAGACTGGGTGCAGGGCAGAGTGGGGGTGGGGATGCAGGGCAGGGTGTGAGTGTGGGTGCAGGGCAGAGTGTGGGGGCAGGGCAGAATGTGGGGGCAGGGCTGGGTGCAGGTCAGAGTTGGAGACTGGGTGCAGGGGCACAGTGCAAAGTGCTGGGTGCAAAGTTCCAGGGCTGGGGCAAAGTGCTGGGTGCAAAGTGCCAGGGCTGGGTGCAACGTGCTGGGTGCAAAGTGCTGGGTGCAAAGTGCAAAGTGCCAGGGCTGGGTGCAAAGTGCTGGGTGCAAAGTGCAAAGTGCTGGGTGCAAAGTGCCAGGGCTGGGGCAAAGTTTCTTGAACAGTAATAGTCCACCTCTTTTCAGAATGTTTGGAGTTATTTTGTTTCATAAATATTGTGTTTGGGTTCTTGTACTTTGAAAATATTGTTTTTTATTACATCATAACAAAATAAGAATGTTAATGTAAATTTTAAGTTGTTTTTTAACATCCAGTTCATTAAATTATTTTAAATAAATGAAAAATTTGCATATTGTTTTTTTTATCCGATTAATCGATTAATCGAAAAAATAATCGGCCAACTAATCGATTATTTAAATAATCGTTAGTTGCAGCCCTAGTGCCGACCCTGGCATATGTTGTGTACAGTCACCTACATAGACCTCATGTTCAATCTACATGTATGTACAAACACATGTATGGGATACATTTATAAAGGCCTTTTAAGAACATTTTGTTTCTGTTCCTTTCTTTTTTTTAACTTAATTTGTTAGATATTGGGACATACTGGGGAAAATGTTTTATGTAAATACAAAAAGGAGCACATGGGAGAAGACAATACCTGAGTCTAAGTAGCAATAGGTAATATATATAATGCTGGAAGTGAAAAGTTATCCTAGGATGAGTGATGTTATTAAGGTGAGGGTATTAAACATGCATGGGATAGACATACGGCTCCTGAATCTAAGACGAGACCAACGACTGATTAAGGTTTGAGTCTTTACAGCAGGAGAAACGTGCGAGTAGACGGGGGCCGAATGGGGCCGATCTGTCGGCAGGTTCCATGATTCTATAATATTAGATTTAAAAGAGCAAAATGCGCTATGCGTTGCTTTGAGACCCTTTGTATCATATTTGTTCAACATTGTGGCTTCACAGAGTCACCTGTTAACCGCTACAATGTAGCAAAATAATGAAAGCATAATTCTGTATATTATGCTGTATGATGTAGCAAAAGGAAAAAAGAATGCATGCAATTTGTGACATGTATATGTTCTGTTACACACACACACACTTTTTACGTAAAAAGTCTATAAGGGGAGGCCAAGGAACGGTTGGAGCCTCTCGAAAAAAACAAGACTCCCCCTGAAAATGTTTGATTGGCTGAAATAGTTTTTAATGGAGTCATCACGGCGTTAACTGCCACGCTTCATAATTTTAAATAGTCTTCAGTTAGCTAAAACATCAATTTCAATTTTAAGTAAGTCACTTAAAGCCCGGCTTAATCTTGCTGAAATGGATTTTTGTTTAAAAAAAACCTCCAAAAGGTAAAAAGTAAGATTTCGTAAATGGATATTTCGGTTCTGTTTCATTTCTAGCTTCCAAAGTCGCGCAGAATACACAGAAAACAAAATGATTCCTTTTTGGTGCAAAGTTTCAATGTTGATCTTATCACCGTGGCAACCATTGACTTGGTTCTTCTGCTTAGACCATTCCTATGGTTGCTATGGTGATAAAACTGATAGAACATTCCATTGGTTCCAACGTTCCAAACGTAGCAGTTGCTCTCAGTACGTTGATCAAATTAAACTGACCCGTTATGGTCTGTATCTTGAACATGGTGTGGTTTGTGCGTTCGATTGCGAACATAATCTCTAGGTAGAGGTCGGCTTCATTTGCCTTTCGTTCTCCCAGGGCCGGCCCTATAATGGGGCAGACTGGGGCAATTGCCCCAGGCGGCACATTAGAAGGGGCGGCACTTTGCCGCCCCAAGCGCTTTTTTTTGTTTTTGAAGCGGAGGAGAGAGAGGGGCACCGAGTGGTTTTCGCTTTCCCGCTCGGCGCTTCTCTCTCTCCTCTGCGTCGGTCTCGGTGCCGGTTTGTAATGCCGAGCACCAGAAGTGACGTCAATTTCCGGCGCTCAGCATTACAAGCCGGCACCGTGGCAGAGCAGGGAGACTTGCCGCATGACTGTTTAAAGTTAAGTACCTTTAAATAGGGGGGGTTAGGGTAGATAATGGCGTCGGCGAAGTTTAAAATGGTGCCCCCCCGGCGTCGGCATTAAGTCTTGGGCCAGCCCTGAACATACCCACCAATAAAAATACATATGCACATTCACATAGATACATACATATGCACGTAAACATATACACATAACCACATGTATACATACATATGCACATAAACATATAGACATACCCACATGTATACATACATATGCACATACCCACCTGTATACATACATATGCACATATACACAAACCCACCTGTATACATACATATGCACATAAACACACACACACACATGTATACATACATATGCACATAAACACACACCACCTGTATACATACATATGCACGTAAACATATACACATATCCACATGTATACATGCATATGCACGTAAACATATAGACATACCCACCTGTATACATACATATGCACATAAACATATGCACCTACCCACCCGTATACATACATATGCACCTACCCACCTGTATACATACATATGCACATATACACAAACCCACCTGTATACATACATATGCACATAAACATACACACATGTATACATACATATGCACGTAAACATATACATACCCACATGTATACATGCATATGCACGTAAACATATACACATACCCACCTGTATACATACATATATGCACGTAAACATACACATACCCACATGTATACATACATATGCACATACCCACCTGTATACATACATATCCACATATACACAAACCCACCTGTATACATACATATGCACATAAACATACACATACCCACATGTATACATGCATATGCACGTAAACATATACACATACCCACATGTATACATACATATGCACATAAACATACACACATGTATACATAAACATACCCACATGTATACATACATATGCACATAAACACACACCACCTGTATACATACATATGCACGTGAACATACACATAACCACATGTATACATGCATATGCACGTAAAGATATACACATACCCACCTGTATACATACATATATGCACGTAAACATACACATACCCACATGTATACATACATATGCACATACCCATCTGTATACATACATATGCACATATACATAGACATACCCACCTGTATACATACATATGCACATATACACAAACCCACCTGTATACATACATATGCACATAAACGTACCCACATGTATACATAAACATACCCACATGTATACATACATATGCACAAACATAACCAGGGCATACCCAGGGCCCTACAATGGAGCCGACTGGGGCAATTGCTCTAGGCGGCACTTTTGAAGGGGCGGCACTTTAGTGGTTTTTTTTTAAGCGGAGGGGAGAGAGGGGCTCCGAGTGGTTTTCGCTTACCCGCTCGGCGCTTCTCTCTCTCCTCTGTGGCGAGTCTCCCTGTTCGGTCTCGGTGCCGGTTTGTAATGCCGAGCACCGGAAGTGACGTCAACATTCACATAGATACATACATATGCACGTAAACATATACACATAACCACATGTATACATACATATGCACATAAACATATACACATAACCACATGTATACATACATATGCACATAAACATATACACATACCCACCTGTATACATACATATGCACATAAACACACACCACCAGTATACATACATATGCAAATAAACATAGACATACCCACCTGTATACATACATATGCACATATACACAAACCCACCTGTATACATACATATGCACATAAACACACACCACCAGTATACATACATACATATGCACATAAACATAGACATACCCACCTGAATACATACATATGCACATATACACAAACCCACCTGTATACATACATATGCACATAAACATACACACATGTATACATACACATACCCACATGCATACATGCATATGCACGTAAACATATACACATACCCACCTGTATACATACATATATGCACGTAAACATGCACATACCCACATGTATACATACATATGCACATACC
This sequence comes from Spea bombifrons, assembly GCF_027358695.1. NCBI lineage: Eukaryota > Metazoa > Chordata > Amphibia > Anura > Pelobatidae > Spea > Spea bombifrons. The sequence continues at coordinate 35,524,632 of NC_071089.1, forward strand.
CACCTGTATACATACATATCCACATATACACAAACCCACCTGTATACATACATATGCACGTAAACATACACATACCCACCTGTATACATACATATGCACATATACACAAACCCACCTGTATACATACATATGCACGTAAACATATAGACATACCCACCTGTATACATACATATGCACATAAACATATGCACATACCCACCTATATACATACATATGCACGTAAACATATACACATACCCACATGTATACATACATATGCACCTACCCACCTGTATATACATATGCACATATACACAAACCCACCTGTATACATACATATGCACATAAACATACACACATGTATACATACATATGCACAGAAACACACACACATGTATACATAAACATACCCACATGTATACATACATATGCACATAAACACACACCACCTGTATACATACATATGCACGTAAACATACACATACCCACATGTATACATGCATATGCACGTAAACATATACACATACCCACCTGTATACATACATATATGCACATAAACATACACATACCCACATGTATACATACATATGCACATACCCACCTGTATACATACATATCCACATATACACAAACCCACCTGTATACATACATATACACATAAACATACACATACCCACATGTATACATGCATATGCACGTAAACATATACACATACCCACCTATATGCATACATATGCACATAAACATAGACATACCCACCTGTATACATACATATGCACATAAACACATGTATACATACATATGCACATAAACACACACCACCTGTATACATACATATGCACGTAAACATACACACCCACATGTATACATGCATATGCACGTAAACATACACATAAACACATGTATACATACATATGCTCATACCCACCTGTATACATACATATGCACATATACACAAACCCACCTGTATACATACATATGCACATAAACACACACACACATGTATAGATACATATGCACATAAACACACACCACCCCTATGCACGTAAACATACACATACCCACATGTATACATGCATATGCACGCATACATGCATATGCACGTAAACATATACACATACCCACCTGTATGCATACATATGCACATAAACATAGACAAACCCACCTGTATACATACATATGCACATAAACATACACACATGTATACATAAACATACCCACATGAATACATACATATGCACAAACATACCCACCAATAAACATACATATGCACAATCACATATATACATACATACACATTACCTAAAACTGGGAAAGACTCCTCACTGCATTAGGCTTTAAACTTGACCTCTTTTTTAGCATCTCTGGACATCTTACAAATACTTACTGCGCCCTCGCTGCCAGGAAGCTCCCATGGAAGTCGGCATCCCCGGTGTTTCTGTTGGTTATAAGAGGATAAGATGGGCTCCTCCTGGACCCGTTTCTACTTGAAAAATGCTCCACGTGGCATCCTGTGCTTACTGGTTTTTCCTGGCATCACCACTCAGCCCTGGTAGCATCTGCTGTACCGGATTATGAAGCCCATGTAAGTGCAACATGCGTTCTCTTCACTTCTGACAGGAATCTAGAACAGCGTCCATGTCCTGCTGCGCAGCAACTAAATCAGGGGCTGTGTAAGTCCTCAGTAGCCATTCAAATCTTCAGACCCGAGAACTACTCTCTGCCGGATCCTGGTTGTAGAGGAAGCTACTAGAAACTTCCACCTCTGCTTATATACCTTCTACATGGCTGTAAACATGACCAATGAAGGAGAAGGAATAAAAGAATCCCTGCATAGGCCAACCATCCTATCCCCCTTTTCTCATTGGTCCAAGAAGGCCCAATCCTGGGAAGTAGAAATACACAGAAATACATCAGTCACTCAGGCTTTATAACTGAAATAAACTTTAAAACATCATTAAATTCAAAGTGCTATAAAGTTAACCATGCTTAAAAAAATGACATATTACCATATTTGCTCGATTATAAGAAGACCCCCCCAAAATCTGAATATTAGTTTAGGAAAAAAGAAAAAGGCTGAATGTAAGATGACCCTGTAGGAAAAAAGTGTTCCTAGTAAATGTTAATTCATGTAAACTATTTTTTTTAATAAAATCTATGATTGAGAAAAAAAATTTGTTTTTATTTCCTTTTATTTTTCAACCCGCCCCGTTATGCACATCTGCACCCAGGCTTCCCACTCCTATATGTCACTGTGCCCCATGATATGCCTTTTAGCCCTCTATATGCAACATAACATACACACATACCCACCTGTATACATACGCACATAAACAGACATACCCACCTGTATACATACATATGCAGATAAACATATGCACATACCCACCTGTATACATACGCACATAAACAGACATACCCACCTGTATACATACATATGCAGATAAACATATGCACATACCCACCTGTATACATACATATGCACATAAACATATAGACATACCCACCTGTATACATACGCACATAAACAGACAAACCCACCTGTATACATACATATGCAGATAAACATATGCACATACCCACCTGTATATATATATATATACATATGCACATACCCACCTGTATACATACATATGCACATAAACATAAAGACATACCCACCTGTATACATATGTACATAAAACATATACCCACTTGTATACATACGTAAGCATATAAACATACCCACCTGTATACATACATCTGCACATACACATATATACATACATACACATGACCTAAAACTGGGAAAGACCCCTTACTGCATTATTCTTCAAACTTTACCCCTTTTTTAGGACATCTTACAAATACTTACTGCGCCCTCGCTGCCAGGAAGCTCCCATGGAAGCCGGCCTCCCCGGTGTGTTTCTGTTGGTTATAAGAGGATAAGATGGGCTCCTTCTGGACCCGTTTCCACTTGAAGAAGGCTCCGCGTGGCATCCTGTGCTTACTGGTTTTTGCTCAGCCCTGGTAGCATCTGCTGTACCGGATCATGAAGCCCATGTAAGTGCGACATGCGTTCTCTTCACTTCTGACAGGAATCCAGAACAGCGTCCATGTCCTGCTGCGCAGCAACTAAATCAGGGGCTGTGTAAGTCCTCAGTAGCCATTCAAATCTTCAGACCCGAGAACTACTCTCTGCCGGATCCTGGTTGTAGAGGAAGCTACTAGAAACTTCCACCTCTGCTTATATACCTTCTACATGGCTGTAAACATGACCAATGAATGAGAAGGAATCAAAGCATCCCTGCATAGGCCAACCATCATATCCCCCTTTTCTCATTGGTCCAAGAAGGCCCAATCCTGGGAAGCAGTCTATTATCTGATGTGTAGAAATACATCAGTCACTCAGGCTTTATAACTGAAATAAACTTTAAAACATCATTAAATTCAAAGTGCTATAAAGTTAACCATGCTTAAAAAAATGACATATTGCCGTATTTGCTCGATTATAAGATGACCCCCCAAAATCTGAATATTAGTTTAGGAAAAAAAGAAAAAGCCTGAATGTAAGACGACCCTGCAGGAAAAAAGTTTTCCTAGTAAATGTTAATTCATGTAAACTATGTAAACCTTTTTTTTTTCAATAAAATCTATGTTTCAGAAAAATATTTTTTTGTTTTTATTTCCTTTTATTTTCCAACCTGCCCTCCAGTTATGAACATCTGCCCCCAGGCTTGCCACTCCTATATGGCACTGTGGCCCATGATATGCCTTTTAAGCCTCCAAATGCCACTGTGCCCCATGATATGCCTTTTAACCCTCTATATGCTACTGTGCCCCATGAAATGCCTTTTGACCCCTTATGTGCCACTCTTCCTCCAGAAATGCCTTATACCCCTATATGCCACTCTGGCATTTAGGGGGTTGAAAGGCATATTATGGGGCAGAGTGGCATATAGGGAGGTATAAGGTATTTCAGGAGGCAGAGTGGTGTATAGAGGGTTAAAAGGCATCTCTGGAGGCAGAGAGGCATTAAGGGGGTTAAAGGCATCATAGAGCACTCTGCCTACAGAAATGCTTTATGCCCCCCATTTAACCCCCCACACACACACACACACACACTTAACGGTGCTTCCGATTCTCTGCTGTGTAGTCGCGGCAGCGGGTAGACGTCTACGCAATTCGCAACTTCCACTGCAGCCGGAAGGAGATGCGGTTAGCAGTGGGGGTTGTCTGCGTCCATAGCGCAGACCTCCCCCGACTATTAGAGACAATTCCCTGCCCCAGAACTCTCCTCACTGACAGCCGGGGAAGGTCTGCACGATGGACGTAGACAACCCCGGCTGCCAACTGCACCTCCTTCCGGCTGCAGCGGAAGTTGCGAATTGCGTAGAAGTCTACTCGCTGCCCCGACTACACAGCAGGGAGTCGGAAGCAGCGGTAAGTTTGGGGGGGGGTTAAATGGGGGGCTAAGACAGGAGCATCCAGGACTCCTGAGGTCTGATTATAAGACAACCCCAATTATAAGGGGTATTTTTCAGAGCATGTAAATGTAAACTATTTTTTTAAAAAATATATGATTGAGAAAATTATTTTGTTTTTATTTCCTTTTATTTTCCAACCTGCCCCCCAGTTATGCACATCTGCCCCAGAAATGCCTTATACCCCCTATATGCCACTGTGCCCCATGATATGATATGTTTGTGTATCATAGATGTATAATTGTGGAAGGGCAAAGATGGCACTAGCCGTAGGTTTGAGCCTTGGGGACCAAGATGGCACAGGCTGGACTGTTTGGGGACAAAGATTGCAAATCTTATGTGTGTTATCTGGGTGCTGGTCAGGTTCTATGTGGGCAGTGTGGACGCCAGGTTTTAAATATACCTTTAATGCCGTGTTTTTATGTGAATTCCAATTGATCTTTACCTGCAAAGCAGGGTTTTTGTGTTATTCTGTAGATCCATATGTGCTATGCTATGTTTCCATACATTATTTATGTGTACCTGCAAATACAGGGTTAATATGTCTTATTCAGTTGATTAATACCTGCAATGCTGTTTCCATGTATGTATTTGATCTATACCTGCGATGCTACGTTTCATATATTATTGTATACCTGCAAATACAGGATTTTTATGTCTGATTCTGTTTATTTAATATATACCTTCAGTGCTGAGATCACAAGTGAATTTCAATTGATCTGGGTTTGTGTGTTGATCTATACCTGCTATCGGCAGCAGGGTCTAATATATATATAGGCAACAGGGGCTAGTAAATGGGTTTTAGATATTTGGACAGGGGCGCAATTTCAGTGCTTGCCATAGGTGCTATTTTCAGTAGATATGCCTCTGTATACACATCACACCTCCCGCCCACCCTGCTTACCTCTCCAGCAGCTTTCTCTCAAGCTGTTCACACACCATGCAAGCAGCCTCAGGATCACGTGACCCCGATAAAAGTAGGTAAGAGTTCCATATTAACACCAGTGCACACCCTTTCCTTCCTCCCCAATGATACAGTGAGGGGATGTGTATATACGGCTCCTGAATATAAGACAAGCCCAACGACTGAGTGTTTGCAGATGGCCGGACGGCTCTCAGAGACAGGGAAGAAAATTTCATATACACTCCCCTGTCATATGTATAAAATAAAACTAGAGGCTCAGAAATAATGCAATAAGTTTTTTTTTCTTTTGGTTACAGAGAAAGTGGTAGAAAAATGGAACTGCCTCCCAGCAGGAGTGGTAGTGGCAAATACAGTGAGAGAATATAATACGCTTCTGCTGGCAGGCTGTTCCACTTATCTACCACCCGATTTCTCATTAGAGGTTATACCTGCGAGGGGATGTAAACATGCAGGGGACGGGGATACGGGGCCCCGAATCTGACTGATTAATGTCACATGTTACAGCAGGAATAATGGGCGACTAGCCGGGGGCCGAATGGCTCCGATGTGCCATTAAATTCTGTTTGTACGACGAGTCGCTCCGTGAGTCCTGCTGGGTTCCAGCTTCTTATTGAAACCGAGAATTTCCCGGCAGATCAGCCCCGTTCCCATGTCTACTCACCCGTTATTGCTGCTGTAACCACTCCAGCATTAACCAATCAGATTCGGGGCCCCGTATCCCCGTCCCCTGCATGTTTACATCCCTTCACTGTATAACCTCTACAACTTCTGCTGGGAGGCTGTTCCACTTATCACCCTCTCAATAAAGTAAAACTTCTTGCATAACTTTGGAGTCTCTTCTTTTAGAAGGCTATTATTTATACATATGACAGGGCAGTGTGTATGCATTATGCTGGGGGTGGAAGATTTTCAACTTGCTGATATTACTCTGGATTATGAACGGCCGTCTCAAGCGAGCTTCTCCTGCAAAGAGAACCCCGCAGGCCCTGCATAATGCGTAGTTTAATCGGTGTGACTGAGTAAGAAATCTTCCCGTTATCTGTGGATTGTTCGGCGACACCGGAGGTTCCGGGAAAGGAGAGCCTTTCACTTCCCTGACTCCGCTATGCATCGTACGGGCCGGCGCTGGCAGGAAGAGCTCACCGGGGCCGGCCCTTCATAATGCTTGGAGTGATGGGATTGGGGGCTCAACTCTCCTGTAAACCTCTGCGGACAGATTGCTTGAGCGTTGCTCCTGATTTTACAATACATTGTGCAGGGCCCGCTCAGTTCCCTTTTCAGGGGAAGCTCACAGGGGCGAGCGCTTAATAATACATCGTAACGTAAAGAAATGTCCAAAACCTTCCTTGTGGGGTGTATTCACTAAAGCTGTTTGTTAACCCCTGATGTCACTCTCTATTCTGAAGGGCAGGCATCAGGGGATTGAAGTGTAAGCTTCTGTGCTCGCAAATACACATGAGATGAGGACGTTATCCCGCAGGAAGCTCCTAAACCTGTATAAATCATATCTGTGCATTAAGCCTGGGCTATTAGCGCGAGAGGCTGAGAGGCTCCGATGTGTTTCTGCGTCACGATATTTCTTTGTATTCTGTGCCGGTGATCGGGAAATATGGAATAACCATAAACCATACCGGGCCCTCCCTGTGCCGGGGGGCTGTGATCCGCCGGGCGTCTGGCCCTCCCTGTGCCGGGGGCTGTGACCCGCAGGGCGTTTGGGTGATGCAGGATTGCAGGTCCCGGCGATGTCACAAATCTGCTTATCCAGTGAAGTCTGTCCCTCTATGGACTTTCACTTGTCTGTGTGTCCAGCGGGGTTATTAAGACCGAGCTGTTCTATTGTTTAGCGCAGGCTGTGTAAGGAGTCGGATAGAACGGCTCAGGATCCGAGTCGTGGCGCTGTTGGGAATCTCGTTTCATGCGATTTAATGAAATGTGAGAATTTACTCCGTTCTGCAGAAAACGGAAAGAATGGTTTCTCGTCTCTGCGTTCTTTCTGGGGATTTCCTCCTTAATACAGAATATTTTCGGGAGAAGCAGCGTATTTCTAGAATCACTCGGCACGTTAGTGTCTCGGCGGATGGACACACAGAAGGCTGCTTCTTCACCGCGTTTAGAAGGTAAATGCCGTTTAAAACCCTTTCATGCAGAGCCGTTTCCCCTCGGCGTCCGTACAGGGCGATACGCAGTAAGTATTCGAGACTTTACGGACATTTGGAGGGAAGTCGGCAGGTACACACACTCCTTGGTGTCGCCTTATTCTAGTCCTGGCCCTTCCCGTCGGTGCGCCGGCGGCCACACGGGAAGCTTGAGCACGGTTTAGGCAGAGGCTTCCTTTGGTTTAATGATCTTCAGAAAGCTGCGGCTGACAAACATCGCTTTTGTTCTGTCTGCAGAAGAACCTTATCTGCTGCCCCAGTTTATTAAACCCCCGTGGGGGGGGGGCGCCGTCTTATTTAACCCCTCGAAGAACGGCAGAACCTGAACTCCTAAACCCAACTTCCTCACCTTGGATAGTCGGGTCCGTTGGAAAGAAATGAAGAGCCCTGCCGCCTAAATAGCGCGGGCGGCATGTAGTTGTGGGGATAGGAGGTTGGGTTCATCTAGAGGTCAGCTATTGATTTAATAGGCAGGGTCAAAAGTTCAGGTCAGAAGTTAGAAAAAAAAATAAAAAAAAATAGCCTGGGTGATGTAACTTGGAAATTGCTGGATGTGCGCGTGCCGCTTAGTGATTCGCCGCCTTTGCCTCGCGGGCACCTTTGGTGCCCCGCGAGACGCCTCGCGCTGCGCAAAAAGGCGCAAATTCGCGCTATAAATAGGAGCTGTGGGAGCGCTAGCAGTCATGCCACAAGGCGAACTGCTAAGCTGTGAATACTTACCTGTAAAGGCTGGTATTTCGGTGGTGCAGGAGAGCCGCAGGCGAAGATGGAACTTCTTCTTGAAAAGCTCCCATCCCCCCCTCCCTGTTATGAATATTATGATGCTTTATTTTATATATTTGTCGTGTGCTTTTATCAGGGTAAAAATTGTCCCTTCTTAGGGATGGACTGGTGTAATGGTGTATGCCGTCTGGCTTTTAGGGCGGATGGCTTGGTTATATATGTGTATATATATATTTATGGTTTAAGTTATTGGAGGTGAGACTCTGGGTTTGGGCCAAGAGTTTCTTTAAAGTTTGTGATGTTTGTTATAAGCTAAATAAAAGTACACGGCCTGTTTATTCCAATTCGAGTATGGTGTTTTTATTTCAAGTTTACAGTACAAGGATACATTGTTGGTTACAATATCCCTTACCACTACATGTTTCCAAAAACTCGAATAGAATAGAATAGAATATTCGACTCGAGCCGGAAGATAACTGCAGCCTGCGTCCATCCCGTAATCTGCTCAGCAAACAACCGCTTACAGGGCGGACGCCGGCTGCAGTTATCTTCCGGCTCGAGTCGAATATTCTATTCTATTCGAGTTTTTGGAAACATTTCTTTCCAACGGACCCGACGATCCAATCCGAGGAAGTTGGGTTTAGGTGTACAGGTATCTTCCACACGTTATATCTGATGCATATCGTTTATATCCAGGTTTGTCTAATTCCAGGCCCCGAGGGCCATTACTAGACCAGGATACTGAACGCACACGTGATGTAATATGTTAAGAGCTGCCAGTGCCCGTCCTGGATATCCAGAAAGCCTGGCCTGTTTGTGGCCCCCGGGGCCTGGAGTTTGAGCCCCCCCATCTCTAGTAAATGCCAGTCTGATCTCCGCTGTCTCCTGTCTGTAGATCCCAGCTCTTCTCTTCTTCATCTCTTCTCCCCTGCGAGGGACTCTATTTCTTGGAGCTCGTGATGTTCGGCCTCCGCCTGCGTGCCAAGGTGCCGCGCGTCAACTGGGACCCAGCGGTGAGTTTCATAAATCTCTCTGCACTCTGCTTTTACTGTAACGTGCTGTTTGGTGCGTTTCGGGTTAATGTAATCACTGATGTCTCCTATTCTGTGCAGCTCTGTAAACCAACATTTATCACGAGCCGTAATGTATGAACTCCGGCAGAAAATGCACCAAGAAGGGAGTCGTTGCCTGATTCGGGGGCTTGTTGCTCACTTTGCCGACTGCGTGTGAACCTGGCCTGCGCAAAACATTATCCTGCAGCCTCCTGAGTAGAGAGGAAATGGAACTTTTCGAGGCTTCCCTGTACAATGACGTGGCGTTGGCTTGAGTCTGACTGCCGACTGCTTCCTGCTTAACTCCGGCGACTGCTTGGGGGCCCTCGACAGAAGAGACCTGACAGGTAAGAGACGCGTTCCTTTTAACAGTCTCTATTTTACATCTAATAAAAATGAATACAAGCAATAACGAGATCTGAGGATGTGGCATTTATTATGACTAAAGACGAGTTCCCCGCACCGCATTTGCTCTGAAAAAAACATTGTCTTATAATCGAGCAAATACGGTATATTCATGCCCCTCGTGAAAATGCATATTCCTGCATCTGTACACAAAAGAAAATTTCCCAATTCCTACTCTGCAGACCCCGTGTTGTTGAACCCTCTGGAGCTTCCCAGACAAAATATCTTCCTAGCAGAAATGTGTCACGTGACCCAAACGCCGGTGCCGACAGCTTCTTACCAAACCAGACAAACATTAGGTGGTTGCTTGCATTTTGTGCCGCTCTTGGGTCGCGGCGTGTGTGTGCGGGTTTGTGGTGCCCTTGGGTCGCAGGGTTTGTGGCGGTTTGTTGCATTTTCAGTGAAAGCAACATTCGCTTCACACTCTAGAGAATAATGTTGTTTCTTCACATTTTCGCCTCCCGCGGGCGCTTCGATTATCCAAACCGTCTTGCTCCTATTTACAAAATGTAATTTAAAACCAGAAACTGCAGCTGTCGGCAGCTTAATAACACTTTACAGACTTCTGGGCTGGATATTCAGTCCATAAAACATTGTTCAGATTGTAAAAGTCGTCACTTCTGTTTTGAAATGGGAAGGAATACAGTAAATAGAGCCGGAGAGACTCGATGTCTGATACCTTTTAGTGGCCAACATGTCTATTAATTACATCGTTAGGGTTAATTTAGGGGCAGTTATGGTTGATGGGGTCTTTAGGGCTAATTTAGGGGCAGTTATGACTGATGGGGTATTATGGGTTAATTTAGGGGCAGTTATGGTTAATGGGGCATTGGGTTAATTTAGGGGCGGTTATGGTTTATGGGGTATTTAGGGTTAATGTAGGGGCAGTTGTGGTTGATTGAGTCTTTAGGGTTCATTTAGGAACATTTATGGTTAATGGGGTGTTTAGGGTTAATCTGGAGGCAGTTGTGGTTGATGGGGTCTTTAGCGCTAATTTAGGGGCTGTTATGGTTAGTAGGGTATTTAGGGTTAATTTAGGGGCAGTTGTGGTTGATGGGGTCTTTAGGGTTAATATAGGGGCAGTTATGGTTAATGAGGTCTTTATTAAATAAAATTAACCCTCAGTCCTCAGCATTAAATTAACCCTAAAGACCCCATTAACCATAACTGCCCCTAAATTAACCTGTAATACCCCATCAGCCATAACTGCCCCTAAATTAGCCCTAAACACCCCTATCAACCATAACTGCCCCTAAATTAACCCTAAACACCCCATTAACCATAACTGCCTTTAAATTAACCCAAGTGAGGTCTCAACAGTGCTCTGTACAACGGCATGAGCACCTACTGCTGACACCTGGCTATACAACCAAGCTTCACGAAAAAAAAGCGTTCTTTAAAAAAAAAAGAAAAATAGACAGGTTGGGGCTTTAAATTTAAATTTTTGCAATTTATCTAAATTAAGAGTTGTGTCAAAGAACCAATATACTTCATTTTTTACACTCACCTTGAATAAACATTATGTTTCTTGTTTTCTGCAAAATTATTATATAGTGAGAACTGTTTTTCACAATTTTTACATTTATCCACTTAAATTATCTAGGTGTTAAAATATATTTCTTTTCTGTAATGTTATAATTTATTACAATAAGCCCATGTTCGCTTGGTATACAAATTGCTTTAATTCCACTTCTTCTGTATTGATATTAACTTAATGTTCATTCTATGTTTGCATTCCATATCAACAACTTTGTCAATGATGAAGCGTTCATCAAACATCTTTCTATACGTTACCATGAAGTTATTAATATCAGTTTTAACATATAAGTACCATATGCATGGCTTTCAGTACACTTCACAAAACAAAAGACTGGTATTTATTTGCTCAAACCTCAGTAATTTAGTCAGTTTCAATCATTTTGATTAATATGAATGTAAAACAGAGATCCAAAAATGCTGGCCCGTTTGGGATCTTTGGTGCCGGTAGATCCGGGGCCCTGTTCTATCAGCATATTGCTCATGAAAACACTATATTTTACTATCAAAAACATTAAGGGAACTTCGATATTTCAAAAACCCATTTGAAATGTAAAAAAAAAACAAAGATGGCCGCCCTAATCCCGCATGCCAAGTCGCACGGCCGTGGGCATGAGGTCATCGTATTCTGACAGCCTATATATATGGGGCAAATGGCAGTTATTAGCTATCAGTTCTTGATTCCCAGTGGTGTATACTATTGGTACGAGAACAGCGTTTTATTTGGAGAAATGCCATTCCTAGCGGCTTGGAAACGTAGACGACAGGATGAAGACCCGAAGAACCCTGAACCACCGGGAAAAGAGGAGGGAGAGAGGACCGAAGATCCACCCCGGGACGACCAGCAAAAACGGAAGAAACACAGCTCCCAAGGAAGCGAGACGGACCGCGGAAGAAAGAAGAGGAAGAAGAGCCCTGCAGGAGAGCCCAGCGGATCAGATGATGGACCCAGGAAGCCCCTCAGCCTCACAGACTTCACCTTCTATTCTGAGTTGGGAAGAGGTGGATTTGGCAAAGTAAGTAACGTGTTTATTTTATCTAGGGGTACAGAAAGAGTTTTTAGGGGAAATATGGAACAAGAAACCACATAAAACATGCCTTTGTCTTACTTACTGGGATCATTCTAGGTAGGGAAAACAGTGACACTTTAATCCAATAAATCAGTTTGAACACAGCCCATATTATAGACGGTACGGCCTCCAAAAGCTGTTTATTTTCACTCATTCCAAACACACAAGCTTTACACTTAAGGCTGGGAGACGATATCCTTGGGTTTGGATTGGAGAGCAGCAAACGTAGAGCTTGATACATTGTATCCGGTGTCTATCATACAGGAGAAGCACACTGAGCAGTTACTGGACACTCCACGCGGTGGCGGCGGCAGTTAGGCAGGTTGGAGATACTGATTGGCTCATGCAGCTGTCACTCACGTCATACATCATTCATTCATTAATATGAAACGATCTTAACTTTATCTTTGTAACTAAATGGAACGGTAATGAGTGAAATGTTCAGTATATACCAGAGACTGCCAGGCCTACTGAGTGTCCATATTGCCAGATTAAGGAAAAGTGGATGTGCAAGCGCATTGGTGTCATTTATACATCAGGATGTGCTGGGTATTAAGATAAAATGATGTTTATTTCCGCTATAATAAAAGACGCAGAAAATGTGCATGTGTTGTTTTTTTTAAAAGCTAAAGGGGTATCCTGAAGTTATAATGTGAAGGGTGAGGGGATTCCATGTAAAGTCAGGAAATTTTACTTTACCAAGAGGGTGGTAGATAAATGGCCTCTCAGCAGAAGTGGTAATACATGGTATAGGCAGATGGTTCCTGAATCTAAGGCAAGACCAAGGACTGATTAAGCTGTGAATCTGTACACTAGATGGGCCGGATGGGTCTGCTGGTAGATTCTATGTTTCTATGAATCAGGTAATGTTATCATAGTAACAGATTTAAATGAAAATGCTTAAAGGACTAAAATCAATGCTCTGGGGTCGGCTTTCTACACAAAACTGCAAATGGAATAATTAGGTAAACTACGTCTGAGATAAAATGAGATGTCGATGTTAAAAAGGCATCTGGAGCCTATATTATTCTGTTCATTAAAAGCTGGTCTCAGGTTGTCTTTGCAGATTAAGACATTGAACCTTTTGGGCTGGGTTAAGTATTCTACGACTAGTTTTAAAATTAGATGTACGCATCTATATTGTAGTGGATGGAGTGAGTGGTAGATAGGTGGAATAGCCTCCCAGAACAAGTGGTAGAGGACAAAACAGTGACATAATTTAAACATACATGGAATAGGCATATGGCTCCTGAATATAAAGTAAGACCAAGGACTGATTACGGTTTGAGTCTTTACATTAGGACGTTGGATGGGCTGAATGGATCTGATCTCCCATCAAACTGCACCTTTCTATGTTGATAATGAGCTTCACATTTCACACATGAATTACAACTGTGTCACCCCTTCCTGGTTATCTCAGGTCATGCTCGCGTCATGGAGGAGCAGTAAACATCCGGTGGCTGTTAAGATCATCAAACGCAGCTCATCGTGGAAAGAAGGCATCATGCGGGAAAGACGAGTCTTGGAGATGGCAGCAGAAAGCCCATTCCTCTGCCACGGCTTTGGTGCTTTTCACACCCAGGTACGGAATTGTCTGTTGCTCTGCAGCCTATTCCCGTCCTTTCACCTTCTACCATGCGCCATTTCTACAGAAGATCTGCATGTGTCACTGTACTATTAGTCTCTGCATGACTATAACTGTTTTTGCTCTATGTTCAAAATAAGCACCGCGTTTTTCTCGTCATGGAGAACGTGAGCGGAGGCAGCCTGTCAAACCACCTGAGGAGGAACGGCCGGATGGGAACCAGTGCTGCAGTGTGAGCAACAGAGTAGACATAAAGCCAATGATCATTTCCATGCTGTCTAAATGGCTCCTCTAGCTTTAATCCCAATGCAGTGAAATCAGAGGCTCTCCATCTCTGTAAATAACCCTTTGCTAATATTTAGAAACTACTCACTAAACTGTTTGTGTCCTTCTGGCAGGTTCTACGCTGCAGAGATCACCTGCGGTCTTCAGTTTCTACACAGCCATGGAATAGTTCATCGGTTAAAAAAAAATATTTCTGCTCTCAACTGTCCTGTTGTTGAGTCTTATGTCTTCCATCACCCCAAGTTCCCTTCATCTCACCATTTATTCCATTTCAAAATCTTTCAGAATTCTTAAGAGGAAAATGAACATCTTCTTTCTCTGAATCATTTAGGGACCTGAAGCCAGCGAACGTGTTGATGACCAGCGAGGGACACCTGAAGATCTGCGATTTCGGCCTCGTTGTGGAGAAGATCATCGGCGCAGCCAAAACCAAAGGCGTAGTTGGGACCAGAAAATATATGGCCCCGGAGGTGAGAATTTATTAATTAGATTAATGCTATAGTTAATCTAAACCTTAATTACTTTACAATGCATTACCTATCTACATTTTACACATATTGAACTTATTTTGCAGGTTTTTCAGAAGAAGAAATATGGCGCCTCCGCAGACTGGTGGTCGTTTGGAGTCACTCTGTACCAGATGCTGGTGGGAAGGGTCCCAGTTCCATCATCACAGCCCAAGAGGGAGTACCGGGACTGCACCGTTCACAATGACTTCCCGTACCCAAGCTGGCTGCTAGCAGATCAGAAAGACATCCTCATGAAGGTGAGTGGATCACAAATGTCCTGATAAGGTGTGTGGCTATACAGGAACTTTTATAGACAATAAGGGACTGTAGTGCAGCAGATTCTGGAATGGGCAAAATATGGTTACTAAACTCAACAAAAACTTGGCTAAATACGTCAGGAAATTGGAATACAAAAACCATTTTTTATTTTTCTTTTGCTTTCTCTGCTTCTGCTTAAAGATCCAGAATGCCGGCTTGGGACGAATGGTGATATAAGAGTGCATCCTTTCTTCGGCATCTTGAACTGGGACCATTTGGAACAACGCAAACTCTGGCCCCCATACCTGCCTCTGGTGGTACGTGTAGCCATTACAAAATGCTTTAGATCCACTAAGTTCTAATATCACAACTTATTGCTCTTCAACATTAAAAAGTACTTAATAATGGTATAAGAACACATCCCGTCCACAAACAGAACCCCCACACACATGTAAATTTACTGTATATGATTTTTTCTTCCGAACCTTTGCTACATTTCCTTCCACCAATTAATCATTGCTAAGGAGCCCATCTAATGACAACTGACGAGCGCTTTGTTATTACGTACCTGCCGCCATAGTATACATTATGATGTGTTTTTGAAATCAAGGAACTTTTCGCTTTTTTCTTGCAGGACCCAACTGGAGATCTTCACCTCAGTTCCCAGGATATATCCTTTTCATTTGTAGAGGGGGCTAATTGTAACAAAAACAAAAAAAGTTGGGATTTGCCAGACCTGTCTTTTGTTAGCCCCAAATGGAGGGAATAAACATCCCTCCTTGTATCCAACATCTCAGATGGGAACAAATTCTCTTTTATTCAGGATTCAGCTTGAAGATCTTGCCTGAAAAGTCTCCTGTTGGATGACGACCAATAGTCCAGGATGTCACCTCCCTGCTTCATCTACCACCGCAGCAGAGCTGTCCACCACCACAGCAGAGCACCTACCTCAACATCACAGCAACTCCACCTGCTGTCCACATCAGAGAAAACCACCTTCTACAGCTGTCCAACATCACTGCGCGGCAATTCCACCTGCTCTGTCCAACATCACTGCGCGGCAATTCCACCTGCTCTGTCCAACATCACTGCGCGGCAATTCCACCTGCTCTGTCCAACATCACTGCGCGGCAATTCCACCTGCTCTGTCCAACATCACTGCGCGGCAATTCCGCCTGCTGTCCAACATCATTGCCAAGCCTCTACTACAGCTGTCCAACACCACAGCACAGCCATTCCACACGCTGTCCAACATCACAGAAAAGCATTTAATGCAACACAACACCACAGAGAACTTCATTGCTGACAAACATCATTGTGCTGCACCTTGTCCTGCTGTTCAACAACTTAGCAGCGAGACGCCATCTGGCCTCTAACACATACCTCCCAACGTTTTACCCCCAGTGAATCGGGATGCAGGGGGGGTGGTGGGTGGGCGCATGCATAGTAGAGCTTACCTTTAAGCTCCGTCCCCCGGGGTCCCGATTCACAGAGGATAGAATGTTACTGCACATGCATTCTCCAGTGTTCCAAACACCAGAGAATATAATTAGAAGAAATGTGGTTCTGAATCCTGCTGTCCCATAGAGATCTTCCTCTGTCTTCTGTTTTTGGGAGAGAGCTAGAGTTCGGCAGGGAGATCGAGTGGCCGCACCCAAAGCAGGACAGCTGGGAGCCATGCAGTCTGCTGCCACCTGTCATACTGTGTCACAGACAGGCTTCCATGCTACGTAACATCAAAGTAGAGCATCCCTTGCTGTCCAACATCACACAAAAGTACCTACAACACAGCAGATCATCTCCCAGTCTACCAAATTACAAATAGTATTCCTACCCTACACAATGAAGTAGAGGGAAAAGGTCTATCCGCTTCTTAAAATGTGTTTCTTCTTTGTTCTAGATCCAGCGTGGACCACGGACAGAACTAAAGGGCACTGATTTATTTAAGAAGGTCTTTTGAGTTACTCTGTAAGTTATTAAACCTTCAAGAGGTTCGCTTTGTCTGGCAGCTGAAACTGTCCCTCTTCCTTCTATGTAGGTCTATGTGAGATTTTGTCAGAGTCGCCTGGTGCTTGAGGAATGAGCCCTTCAAACCGGAAAAATTTTGAATGAATTCTGTCTTTTATCTGTAAGTCTCTTGTCCCTCACTAAAGGTTATGGGTAGTTTAAAATAGTCTACATGTACTAACTTTCTCTTCTTTTCTTCGTTTCTCTTCTTTTCATATTTAGAATCCTGCATGGATTTACTCATTCTCCTATTCCATTATTGGTTCTTCAGAAACTTCTTCTGGGACCTACAAGTACAGTTGGTACAAGTAAGTAAATCTTCAGACTGTATTTGCTGTAAATACTTACTATTGAGATTAGAGATAGGAAATATTTAAATGTATACCTTATTTTAATTAATGTTTGGGCTACGGTTACTTGTCTATCTGGTATTTGGCATCTATTTCTTCTTTCTCTTAGATCAAGCACTGACCAAGTTAACCACATATACTCCTGGACTTAGTGCTACATGCAGGATGATCCGATGTACCATGGAACAAAACGAGCCAGTTGAATCATTTCAGAAGTTTTTCACTTTCATTGTAAGTTATGAAACCTATAAGAAGGTTATTACATATTCTGCGGTTGCTCAGTCTGGCTGCTGAAACCATTCCTCTTCCTTTTGCACAGATCTTCAAACCTGCTTGGAAGATCTTGCGTCTGTGTCATATTCTCCTGGTGCCTGAGGAATGAACCCTTCACACTGGAAGTCTTTTGTCTGTGAGTCTCTTCTTTTTATTTGTCATAAACATGAAATTACCCAATAACTAGTTTTATTTAAAACCAACAAGCTAATTTTCCTTTACTAATTCCTCCCTCCTATTCTCCCATTGGTTCTTGTCTAGCGATGACTGTATCTTCAGGCCGTATATATGCTGTAAATTCAACTTATTTTGATTTGTGCATAGGATGAGATTTCATTTTAATGATCTTTTTTGTTACCTATGCCAGGTGTGATGCTCAGATGTGAATTTGTGTCAACTATCCTTCAAAGCCTGTTCCAAGTAGATCTGTAACAGGTCGGTATCTCCTGTCCCTAACATTTCTTACATGTAACAATTGTGTCTTGTTCCCCATTTCATCTTCTATGCATTCTGTGATCACTTGCCCTACATTGTTTGATCTTGTATTTGTCAGTTTGTCCACACTGTTCCTTAAACATCTCCTCTATTCATTCTTCCCATAAGAACGTGTAATTTTCTTACCATGATTTTCCTGGCTTTCATAATCACAGGTTTCTTATTCTTGTTTTCTCCAGCTACCAGAATGGCTTGAGATGTCTGGAAGATCTTTCATCCTTCAAGCTTCCTCTCCTGAAGATCTCTAGAACTTCAACTTCACGGCCAAAGCAAATTTATCTCCACTCATCAGACGCTGATCCTCTTCTTCTTGTCATTGACGATTAAACCTACAGCATGACACACATGTTACCATGTTGCAGTTCTTTAAACTATACAGCCCTATATAAGTAAACTCATTTAAACCCCTTAAGTTACCTGTACAGCATCCAATGTGTCATTTGCATACTTTATATATTATCTTGGTTTCACCCAGTTTAATAAAATCCTTTAACTTTATTTATATTTCAGTGATTACTAATGGATTCATTTAAACATTTCATTAATTGACTTTTATTTCTCCACATACTGTACACAATACATTCAAGCCTCTGTAAACAGTTACAGCAATGTTCTCTGTCAACTCACAAAGTGTTCCAAAATAACACACACAATGTAACGTTACTATTGTGTGTTATTTGCTTGTACAACATCTGCTTTCAAACTACCGTATTTGCTCGATTATAGGACGAGGTTTTTTTCAGAGCAAATGCTCTGAAAAATACCCCTCGTGTTATAATCGAGGTCGTCTTCTAATTAGACCTCAAAAAAATGTCTGCTGGGGCCAGGCTGCTTACCGGTGCTTTGGTCCCGAGCAGCGTCTCTTCTATTAGCAGCAGGAAGCTAGCAGAGTGTCACATAATTCTGCCTCCCCCTCCTTCCTCTGGGGGCCAGAGAAGTTGCTCGCACAGCCGGGCCCCTGCAGAAGTCTTCAAGTGAGAGAGCTGCAGTTCAGGTAAGGGGGTGGGGGAGGGTTTTTGTGATTAATGTGTGAAGTATGTGTGATTAATGGAATGAATGAGTATTTAAATGTTTGTGAATGTGTGTGTGTGTGATAGCATGGATGTGTAAGGGGGAGGGTGGTAGCATGGCATAGGGAGGCTGTACTCAAACTCCTATCATCCCCAGGTTCCAGCATGTACTGGCTGCCTTGGCTTGATAGGAGTTTGATTGCTGTTAGCAGTTATATATATATATATATATATATACCTCCAGAAATGCCTTTTAACCCCCTATATGCCACTCTGGCATATAGGGGGTTAAAAGGCATATCATGGGGCAGAGTGGCATATATGAGGGCATAAGACATTTCTGGAGGCAGACTGGCATATAGAGGGTTAAAAGGCACATCATGGGGCAGAGTGGCAAATAAAGGGGGATTAAGGCATTTCTGAGGGCAGAGTGGCAACCTTGGGGGCAGATGTGCATAACTGGGGAGAGGCAGGTTGGCAAATAAAAAGAAATAAAAAAATATATATTTTTCTCAATCATAGCTTTTATTAAATATGAAAAAATTGTTTACATGAATTAATATTTACTAGTAAAACTTTTTTTCCTATAGGGTAGTCTTATATTCAGGCTTTTTGTTTTTTTCCTAAATTAATATTTAGATTTTGGGGGGTCGTCTTATAATCAGGGTCGTCTTATAATCGGGCAAATACGGTTGTTATTTTTTAACTTTGACGTATTTGTTTTCCTGCAATAATAAGATATTGAGTGTGGGGCATGTGTTTCTACTCAAAGAAATCAAACCATGTATAACACAACTTAATACGACTTATATAAACGATAAATAGTACAAAAGTGAATGTACACAGCGCCTGATTAGCTGCATTTCCCTCTGTCTCAACCAGAAAAAAATTCAAAATCAAATTTACACCGATGGGCATAAAAGATTAAAATTTGGCACCTTCATTCTCATAACGTAGAATCTATATCCATATAGGAAAAAACAGAAACAAATATATAGTGCAATATGTTTAAATCATATCAACATATAGCACTTTATCTGATTAAAACTTATTGCACTATATATTTGTTTCGGTTTTTTTCCATCATGGTTCCATCAATAGTATAGATTTTTTTTTTGGCAAATGGGAGACGAGCCTTTGTTTTGTTTTTGGTCAGGAGTGCATTAAAACATTAAAACATTAAAACGTGTCTCTGGACTGTGAGCCTCTGCCAGAATACGCCACGGGCTGTATATACAATAAGGATGTTTAGCCTTGAAGAAAAGTGGGTTATTTATGGCAGTGGCACTAAAGTCTTAATAACTAAAAATCCAATTCCTCATTTACCTAAATGTCCCTCTAAGACATTGGTTCCCCACGTGCGGTATGAAAAGGAGCCAGGGTGCTTCTCAAGTACATTGGCTGCTTGGCTTCTACGGCTTGTCATTAACTTAAAATGTGGGAAAGAAAATTAAACTAAACAAGTTAATAAAAAAGTTTAATTTCATCTAATTCCTCCAAATGAAAAGATAGCTCTGCAGGCAGGAATAGTTGCCGCAGTTCCACTGATAGCCAGCAGGTGGTGCTCCTAAACCTATAAGTATTCAGCATAGAGACACACTTTATAATATAGTACCTGAAGAAGAGACCGAGAGTCTCTATAACATGCTTTTTATTTCTACGGCTACAACTCCACACCTTATACTTCATAATGAGCATAAGCTGTTTGTTTATATGCCTTTGGCACGAGAGTTAATGTAAGGAAGTTCTACTTCACTGAGAGGAACAGCCTTCCAGCAGAAGTGGTAGAGGCTGATACACCGAGGGAAGTTAAATATGCATGGGCTAGGCATATAACTCCTGAATGTAAGACCAACGACTGATTAAGGTTTGATTCTTTACAGCAGGAGAAACGGGCAGACTAGACGGGGGCCAATCTGCCGGCAAATTCTAGTTTTCTCAGTTAATAGAGCACCCATGTATTTGAATATACAATCCACCTGTCTGTGTAGGGATAGGGTAAGCATATACGGATTTATGCCAAGACGTATGTCAAGTATTTTTACATACATTATACGATATGTAAGATTATATCATAGTATCTAGAAGAAATTTGTAAAATACCCAATAGCACTAATATGCTTTTTTAATGACATTTGAAGATTAATAAAACCCATTTGGGCATTGTTATACACATTATAAAGTGTGAAGCACACAAAACCAGACAGACTTCTATTAAGTATTTCTGTATCAATACGTAGAACCCAAGCCCTGTGAATTCCCTGTGTCCAGAAATATGTTTCATTTCTGCAGTTAAGTGTCTTTTCCAGCAGGTGGCGCGTCTTTGCTAACAGAACTATTTTCCGAAAAATAAGATTTTTTCCAGTGTTTTCCCTAAAGTTCAATAATGAGAAACAATTTCAATAGGGAAAGATGGTTGTTTTATAAAGAGATATAATATGTGACCCAGGCAGCATCTCGACTCTCCCCCCACAACCTACTCCTTGTCCTAATCCAGCACCTCGTCTCAGAAGGATGTATTCTGCCCGGTAGAGGAGATAGTGGGGGCTTTGCTGACTTGGCACAGACCACCAAAACGTAACTGGACTGGTTACCCAGGAGAGATCTCTGAGCTCACCAACTGGATCTAATGTTTTTATGTTCACACAGTGAGCACCTGATCTGTTGCTCCAACTGAGTACGGAGCTATACCGGCCAACAGCCTACCGGGCATTTGCCTGGCATGCCAGAGGGCCACTCCAGGCCTGACAGTTGGTAGGTATGAGTAGGCTCCATGCTAACTGTGGCTTAAAAAGATACACATCACTGATGAGCCAAGCATCTATTATACCTGCGTGTTACTTACAGGAGATAATCCATTCCATCTCTATGGTTTTATTTTGACGGTTTTTACATTTTTTGGCACCGGTACGAGGGTTCCTATATCATAACCCCATTGAAAGACAGCTTCGGCGGAGGCTTCCTAGTGTTTCTTAATAGCTCGGGTGGTAGCAGGTGAAGAACTAATTGAATTTGACAGTAAAATGAAACAAAGCATCTGCCAAAAGCGGGCTTGCTGGAAAGAAAATGAAGTCTCCAGTAGAGTGTTCCGTTACAGAAAGTCTCCGGAGAGTGTATTTAGTGACATATTTTGCCCACAATGATTATGTTTTCTTCTCGGCTTCAATTAAGACCTTGTTATTGATGGAGCTACAAGCAGCTGAAGCCACGGTTTGTGTATTTGATGCAAAATACCGCAACATTGTAGCAGCCAGACAGTCTAGGCGCACGCAGGGCTGAGGTTGAGCTTTTACGACGTTCAAGAAGAGAAATTTCTTTCTACTAAATCGAGAGAGAGAACAAAATGAGTGACGGAGAAGTCTGACGCGGCCTCATCCTTCTACGTGGTTCCACCAGACAATTCTTAGCACGTTGCCCAAAGATATAAAGTATCAATGACTTGGTAACATGTGACTTAGAACAATCCACAAATAGTGTACGGAACCTCTAGAACTTAATGACCGTCCTTCACTAGAAGCCACCGGGATAGAGTTATGAAGAGCGTTCTATATGTGGAGCAGTTACCATGGAAATAGACAGAATGTTCCTCTGATTGCAACACATTTTCAGGGTTGGATCAGAAGAGTGTGTCATAGAGATGGACCAACTTACCCCTCTAGTGTTCATAAAAGTAACATTACACACGATCCATACTACTATTTGAATGCTGAAACCCCGCCAAGAAATAATTCATGTAAAAATTGTCCTTATTAATATATTTTTAGCTGGGAAAGCTTAACTGTCATGTGATACAAAAGGCTTACCACGATTGGACAATAAACCTAGCAGACTCGCACCTGAAGGAGGAGAACGTCCCGGGATTCATCCCATCGCAAAAAACAGGCAATGTTTCAACCTTCGTCAAAGCTTTAGAACCTTGATGATCTTGTGCTATGGGCCGACATTGTAGACAACATGCGCAGGCATACAATGTATCAGTTCATCAACTGCGCTTTATCAACGCTCTATTTACAGGGTCCTGGGAGGACCAAAAGACTCAAGGAGCAGGTTAGAGAGATGGGCAATTGATTTTTTTGCTAATTTCCATCTTGTAATCTCCAAGTAACGGATCAATACGAGACTGATAGAAGAAATTAGAATGCGCGTCCTAGCACCATGGCCGCGCTATTTATCACAGAGCAGATGGCCCGTGCCAGATCTATCTTTATTCCAAATAAATTAAATTGCATTTCCTCCGAGTAATTTTTCACCGGCGTGGCCTGCTTTTCTTAGTTTGCTTGAAAGACGGGCCTCCGCATCTACTAGTGACAGGCTATCCGTGGGTGGAAATTGGCAAACATTCATTCCTTAGAAGTATAGCGGTTTCCCGTTAGACAATCTGCAGTCTCTATATACGCTCTAATGGAGTCTGTATTGTATAGTTTTTGCCCAAAAAAAGTATTTTCGAGCGGGGGTTTGATTAGAAAGAATGAAACATTATGGTTAAAAAACAGGAACTATTTCTCGTGATTAAGCCGAGGAGAGTCAGAGGGCGAGGGGATGATGAAGGCGAGCCCTAAGGGCAGCAGAATTTGCTAAAGAGTGCGGCTGTATGAAGAGCGACATGATGAAGAGTGCGATGAAGGCCACTTGACTCGGGTAATCCAACGACCCCTCACCCCGATGAGAAACCTCAATGGACTCCATCGACAGCAACGCCCAGCACCTGCACAGCGTTACGGAGGCCGAGAACCTCCCTGCAGCCTCCAAAGTCTTATCTACGTCCACTCACCATCCTTGTGACCTTCTTACCCCAGAGGAGAAGACGACTAAGATCCCACAGCAGGCGAGACCCCCTGCAGCTACATTTCTAACCACCAAGACTAATAAGCAATTAACTTAGAATTAGCCTTAAAAATGTTTTTTCCCCGGTTATTTTTATCATTAAGGGCAGGTGTCTAAACATGTCACCTTTCCTGAATTACAGATCGCTAATAAAACAAGCTACAAAGGCAAAAACATACGTAAAAACGGCGGATCGGGAAGAAGCTGATGCATACTGGGAAGATTAGGGGTACCATGGAAGCAGGATCTGCACGATTATTCCTCCTCATTAGGTTATCTCTCCCATATTGTTAAGCTGCTGATTGCTGTGGATTGGGTCAGACGGCCATTGTGAGAAATTGTGGGAGGAAATTGATTAAAAGATGCTCTTTTTTGCCACAACCAAACAAATCTAATCAAATCTAATTTTTTTATAGTAAATTCTAGAGGTAATGTGTGTGTATATATATATATATAAATACACATGCACATATACACACACATAATATGTAATTATATCTCGTGAAATGTAATATTATAGTATATTATAGTATATTTATATATATATATATATTTTACAATGTGAATACACTTATTTATATATATATATATATATATAACATTTGAATATATATATAACGTGTATATATATATATACATATAAATATATGTTATTAAGTCAGTCTTTTTTGTTTTTTTATATAATAATAATAGGGAAATCGGCAATTGCACCCCCCCCCCAGCCATTAGAATCCAATTTTCTTTATTTCGGTCTCAAACAAAATGAATAATTTTGAAAGGCTGGAGGACGCTGCCAGAGCGGCCATAATGAAAGAGAGGTCGGGTGTTTTCAAAGAAGAATATATATTTGTAAGGGCCAGGGCTGAATTGTTAAATGCCATTTAATAGGCAAGCAACAGCAGGAAACGGACTAATCTTTATAGAGCGCTGATTAGTAAGTAAGGCTTCCCGGGTGATAATTAGTATTGCTCTGGCCAAGTTCCAGCATCTGACGGCGGCATCCACGGCGTAACGGTTAATTGCCAGACACTTTTAACTGTCATTAAATGTCACCATTTTATTTCCACGGCCAGAGCATGTGGTGCAATTTTTTGGGGGGAACAAAATGACCCCAAGGGTGAGTTTAACTCTTTAGCAATGCGTTGCATTCAAGCAGGGCCCTCAAAGGGTTAATCAAGATAATATCTTTCTCTTGTTCTACATAGAATGACTCAAAATTGTCTCGATTTCTCTGGAAATGACCTGGCTTCAATTCTTATCATGCTTGCCAACATGTCAAAAGGTCACTTTACTGACAGAGGGACTGGCCAAACAAAACATGGGACAATTGGTAGGTACATAAAAGAAAATAACAGGACTAGACGATCTATGTTTCTATGCATTTTTGGGGACAAAACTGTTCAATTAAGAACCTAAACATGTTTGATTTAATGTAACGGAGATGCAGCTCATCACACCTTGACAGCCATCACTACTAAAGAATAAAAACCTACAAGTCAAAACAGCCCAATCCGTCTCAATGTAAAACAATAAAAAAACCTTATAAGCGCCGTAGACCTTTTTTTTTTATCCGTAAACATCTGCCCCAGGGGTCTGTTCCTCAGAAAAGCAAGGAATTACGTTACGGTGTTTTCATCCGCACTCCGAACGAAGCGGTTGCTTTTGCGAGGTACGAGCGACCATTGTTGGGTTAGCCGACGACTCTGTGCCTCCAGTTGGCGTTAAATCAACCCCCCGCCGTGCCTAATCCTGTGCAAAGAACGTCGCTGAAGTCTGGAACGCCGAGGTATAATTCCGACTTTTTTTTTCTTATCAATTCTAAGAAATTGCTCGGAGCAATCAGACTTCTCTCAGCCAAAAAGTACATTAGTCAGTGACAAAGACCGGCGCGCCACTTAATCAGAAGGCGCTGTGATTGATAGCGCGTCGATGCGGCCTTTAATCAGGGATGCGCTATTCAGATTTCCAGCCATTAAACCGGCCAATCTATATGATCGCGCCGGCTCGACGGTTCATTTGTCACGTTCGTCAAACACGGGGCTTTTAAACCGCTTGCCGACAGCGGTACCGGCCAGCATCTTATTTCGCGTCACATTGTCAGATTTGTTTCTATTTTTTCTACTAAATAGGATGGAACTTTAAAAAAAAATAGATCGATTGTGAAATAATGTAGATTAGTAAAAAGTAATTTTAAGACAGAGAATTGCGCACATTGTCACTTAACTGTGAAAAGCACCAATTGTTCCTTTAAAGGAAATAGCTTGCATTCTATCCCCTATTAACTCATAAATAAGGATTTTGACCCAAAATGAATTTTTACTCCCAAAATTGGGGAAACAAATTAGAGTGCAGATAGAGGGGCGGAGAGCTGCGCAAGCAGCAGTGATGATGGGAGAGAGTGAGCGTGTGTGTATGGTGTTTGAGTGTACGTGTGTAAGTGTATGGTGTTAGCATGAATGTGTGAATGTCAGCATATGGTGTCGGGGTGAGCTTAAGGTTTGTGGTGCGAGAGAGAGGGGAGAGATATGTTAGTTTGTATGTGTAAGTGTACGCTGTTAGAATGAGTGGGTGCTAGAGTGAGTTTGCGTGTTAGTATGTGTGTGCGTGTTTTGGTTACAGAGTGTGGGAGGCTGCTGTCACTAGGGGTCAATAAACCTAGGCTCACCCCTGGCGCGGTCCAAGCTTGCTTCTATATCTGTCAATATAGTAATCTGGGTCTAAACTGCTAGCTTTAACAACTATTTGGCAAATCGGTGGCCAAAGATATGAGGTGTGAGCGTCTTTGGACTACAGGGGTCACTTTAATACCCTCAACACAACCTTCTCCAGAAGCTCTCTGGGGTGAAGGTACTGATCAATGCGCTGAGGCCACGTTACAAGAAGGTCGCATGTCCATCCGGCTTCTAAATAAATTCTCTTTGCTTCAGTCGATCGCACAACCTGAACAATGAGGGATTTCATAATTACTTCACGCTACTCAATTAAAAATACATTAAGGTGCGAGATCTCTTCCACAAATCCCCCGGGGAGGGCAATTTGTGATTAAAGCATGCATCTACATATGGAAAGGTCACTTTGCCGACTGTGCCGTACATCAGTAATATAATGACGGAGAGGGGGGGGGTGCACACGCTGGGTTCAGGGAAGATGAAGGCGTAATATATTATGATTTTTAATAAGAATAAGGGCATTTTGATCATAATGAAAATAATCAGCAGAATTCTGGAAGTCTGGCACTTGAGGTTATTAGCGTTGGGAAAATTCACTTTGTATCTATTACTAAAACATGAGATAAAGGAGATTTATTACCTGAACCTGTTCTAGATACCCTACTTTCACACCCCCTAACATTACAGGCGTGCAAAGTGGGACATCTGTGTTGGGGGGCTTCGCAAGAGGTGGAGAGGGGCAAGAAGAAGTGGGTAGTTCCAGAGAAGCAGCCACCTTATCCTCACCTCACTCGGTTTCAGAACGGCATGAGGAGACCAGCAGCAATGGAGGTCTGTTCTACAACCTCAATTAATTGTAAAGGCTCCCTGATCTGGTCCGTGGCGATCACAACATCTCCCTGACAGGTCCATGACAAAAGCAGGACAGTGCCCAGAAATCAGGACTTTCCTGTGAAGTCTGGGACTGTTGGGAGGTATGTACATTGTATATTATTTAAATATATTTTCAGTATGTTTAATGCTAAAACACCTACATTTCCATAAAACATTCCATCTCTGGAACTCCCAATGTTTACTTAGAGCTCCATTTGGGGTTTGCGCATGCAGAACTGCAAGCGGCCTCTATAGTTAGGACATCTGCCATGACACGGCACAATCGGAGTAGTTACGACTGTTGGTAGCTATACTTTCTGGCTGCTGGTCTTACTACTGAGCCTTGCCCTAAAACTGGACATTAGACCCCGGAGAGACATCTCCACCATGTGACACCTTTCCGTGACAGATCCCATTCCGAGACTCCTCCACAGACGCGGGCAGTGATCGCTGTACGCAGAGTGCAGATGATTTATTGGACGGTCTCACAATGTATAATGAAAAATTAAAGTAGTTCATCATATTACAGATGACTCTGATATTAATTCCAACTCATCCCGATAAACAAATAGATCATTAATCTACCATTCATGGTGAAGCCATTAACAAAGTCACACAAGCCCAAAATATATCGTCCTGCGTCATTTGCATTTAATAATTACTTATATCCTTAGAATTTTATATTTTTGTCCACTAAAACAACCAGTCTAAAAAAGTCAATAAAGAAATGAAGTGCCAATAATGAAGGCATAATTCTGTATATTACCCTGTATGATGTAGCACAAGAAAAAAAGAAATTTGTGACATGTATATGTTCTGTTATACACTGGTCAGTGATGGTCTCATCTTCAATGGACCCCTAATTCCTTTGCGTCTTGTTGTGCCCTTCAGCCTCTCCGTTCCCCTCCTCTTTTTAACATTCCCGACTCCCTACCATAAACCCTTAAAATCCTCAACATGAAATACAAATGATCAACCTCCCAGAATTTTGGTCCCCTAGGGCCTCCATGGTTCTCATACAACAGACAAATTTTAGGGCTCTCCTAAGTTGTCAGATGGACAACCAACAACTGCAAAGGTTCTAAACATCTCAAAACTACTCAACTTTGACCAAATATTAGGGAAATATACGGAACTATACAAGAGCTCCAGGACCTATTTCGCTTCTCCATGGTGGCCTCTGAGCTCTTTGTAAAAGCTTTGTTGGAGAAGATGAGATGTTTCCTTCTAAAACTCATACTCTTGGAGCAGGTGGTGTTATTCCAAGGAAGGAGGAAAGGATAATATCTAGAAACATTGTTTCGGGATTTGCTGAAAATTCTGTTACTTTAGAAATATCCCAGCAGAGCAGCTTCTCTATTCCGCTCTCCCCGCGCGTCAGATATTGGAAGGGAGAGATTTATTGGATTAGATGTGAAGTATCAAGCCAGTAAAAATGATTGTCTGTGTCTATTACAGTAACAAAAAGTGCAGTGAAGTATATTACAAGTAGGTAATGAAGTATCTTGCAGAAACGTGGCTCATTCCGATACAAAACCAAAAGAGTAATTATCGTCTCCGAGCCAAACATCTTTCTTTCTCAGTTTAAGCCAGTAACAGCTCCAGATTTTTATCTTATTTTATTTATTTATTTTTTAATTGAAAATGTTTGATTGGCTGAAATAGTTTTTAATGGAGTCATCACGGCGTTAACTGCCACGCTTCATAATTTTAAATAGTCTTCAGTTAGCTAAAACATCAATTTCAATTTTAAGTAAGTCACTTAAAGCCCGGCTTAATCTTGCTGAAATGGATGTTTGTTTTAAAAAAAACCTTCAAAAGGTAAAAAGTAAGATTTCATGAATGGATATTTCGGTTCTGTTTCATTTCTAGCTTCCAAAGTCGCGCAGAATACACAGAAAACAAAATGATTCCTTTTTGGTGCAAAGTTTCAATGTTGATCTTATCACCGTGGCAACCATTGACTTGGTTCTTCTGCTTAGACCATTCCTATGGTTGCTATGGTGATAGAACTGATAGAACATTCCATTGGTTCCAACGTTCCAAACGTAGCAGTTGCTCTCAGTACGTTGATCAAATTAAACTGACCCGTTATGGTCTGTATCTGAAACATGGTGTGGTTTGTGCGTTTGATTGCGAACATAATCTCTAGGTAGAGGTCGGCTTCATTTGCCTTTCGTCCTCCACTACGTTTTCCTAATCCAACAAGTAATAAAAGCATCATGAAGGTGCAGAGGCACCCCACGATTATCAGAAGAGTATCTAACATCTTCTCACTCGCCTGCTCTGCTGAGCAATGAGAAATGTCTGAGTTTCACCTGCTTTATATAACCTCCTATGATGACATCACAGAGGCTGATGATGCAATAGTGGGCGTGGCTGCATCAAGTGGGCGGGGTCTAAATCATTTCACTTCCAACCACAAATGAGACAAGTCCCTTAAAGCCTGGCTTAATCTTACAGTTTTTGTTTAATAAAAAAAAAACAAAAGGTAAAAAGTCATATTTCATAAATGGATATTTCGGTTCTGTTTCATTTCTGGCTTGGAAAGTTGCGCAGAATACACGGAAAACAAAATGATTCCTTTTTGGTGCAAAGTTTCAATGTTGATCTTATCACCATGGCAACCATTGACTTGGTTCTTCTGCTTAGACCATTCCTATGGTTGCTATGGTGATAGACCTGATAGAACATTCCATTGGTTCCAACGTTCCAAATGTAGCTGTTGCTCTCAGTACGTTGATATTGCCCTTGATCAAATTAAACTGACCCGTTATCTTAGAACATTAACTGATAATTGATAAATATCATACGTTATTTGTGGGAAATAATAATATTTTTAAATAAACAGCATGAACTATACTAAATGTTAACAGAATTTTATTGACACGTTAAATTGGAAGTTCAGTTTACAGATAACATGAAAATCCTCTGGTGGAGGTCAGTGTAGGATGATGGTCTTGGACTCCATGGTGTAGCCAGCGAGACAAACAGGCAGATGATGCAATAATAG
The DNA here is from genome assembly GCF_027358695.1 of Spea bombifrons. Taxonomy (NCBI): domain Eukaryota; kingdom Metazoa; phylum Chordata; class Amphibia; order Anura; family Pelobatidae; genus Spea; species Spea bombifrons. Next base: position 35,555,092 of record NC_071089.1, read on the forward strand.
GCGTGGCTGAATCAAGTGGGCGGGGCCTAAATCATTTCAGTTCCAACCACAAATGAGACAAGTCGTTGGCAAAGCAGGCTCAGGAGGGCCAACCACATATCCATACATGCGTGGTAGAGCAGCTTGTCAGCGTAACTACCAACATGTCAAGATCATGTCACAGGTGCAATCTCACCTCTCAAAGTCCCTCAAATAAATATAAAATATATTTTCTCCATTTGAGTTTTTCCTCATATTACTATGGCATTTAATTCCACCATCTAAGCGTGCCGACCCTGGCATATGTTGTGTACAGTCACCTACATAGACCTCATGTTCAATCTACATGTATGTACAAACACATGTATGGGATACATTTATAAAGGCCTTTTGAGAACATTTTTTTTCTGTTCCTTTCTTTTTTTAACTTGATTTGTTAGATATTGGGACATACTGGGGAAAATGTTTTATGTAAATACAAAAAGGAGCACATGGGAGAAGACAATACCTGAGTCTAAGTAGCAATAGGTAATATCTATAATGCTGGAAGTGAAAAGTTATCCTAGGATGAGTGATGTTATTAAGGTGAGGGTATTAAACATGCATGGGATAGACATACGGCTCCTGAATCTAAGACGAGACCAACGACTGATTAAGGTTTGAGTCTTTACAGCAGGAGAAACGTGCGAGTAGACGGGGGCCGAATGGGGCCGATCTGTCGGCAGGTTCCATGATTCTATAATATTAGATTTAAAAGCGCAAAATGCGCTATGCGTTGCTTTGAGACCCTTTGTATCATATTTGTTCAACATTGTGGCTTCACAGAGTCACCTGTTAACCGCTACAATGTAGCAAAATAATGAAAGCATAATTCTGTATATTATGCTGTATGATGTAGCAAAAGGAAAAAAGAATGCATGCAATTTGTGACATGTATATGTTCTGTTACACACACACACACTTTTTACGTAAAAAGTCTATAAGGGGAGGCCAAGGAACGGTTGGAGCCTCTCGAAAAAAACAAGACTCCCCCTGAAAATGTTTGATTGGCTGAAATAGTTTTTAATGGAGTCATCACGGCGTTAACTGCCACGCTTCATAATGTTAAATAGTCTTCAGTTAGCTAAAACATCAATTTCAATTTTAAGTAAGTCACTTAAAGCCCGGCTTAATCTTGCTGAAATGGATTTTTGTTTAAAAAAAAACCTCCAAAAGGTAAAAAGTAAGATTTCGTAAATGGATATTTCGGTTCTGTTTCATTTCTAGCTTCCAAAGTTGCGCAGAATACACAGAAAACAAAATGATTCCTTTTTGGTGCAAAGTTTCAATGTTGATCTTATCACCGTGGCAACCATTGACTTGGTTCTTCTGCTTAGACCATTCCTATGTTTGCTATGGTGATAAAACTGATAGAACATTCCATTGGTTCCAACGTTCCAAACGTAGCAGTTGCTCTCAGTACGTTGATCAAATTAAACTGACCCGTTATGGTCTGTATCTTGAACATGGTGTGGTTTGTGCGTTTGATTGCGAACATAATCTCTAGGTAGAGGTCGGCTTCATTTGCCTTTCGTCCTCCACTACGTTTTCCTAATCCAACAAGTAATAAAAGCATCATGAAGGTGCAGAGGCACCCCACGATTATCAGAAGAGTATCTAACATCTTCTCACTCGCCTGCTCTGCTGAGCAATGAGAAGTGTCTGAGTTTCACCTGCTTTATATAACCTCCTATGATGACATCACAGAGGCTGATGATGCAATAGTGGGCGTGGGTGCATCAAGTGGGCGGGGTCTAAATCATTTCACTTCCAACCACAAATGAGACAAGTCCCTTAAAGCCTGGCTTAATCTTACAGAAATGGATTTTTGTTTAATAAAAAAAAACCAAAAGGTTAAAAGTAATATTTCATAAATGGATATTTCGGTTCTGTTTCATTTCTGGCTTGAAAAGTCGCGCAGAATACACGGAAAACAAAATGATTCCTTTTTGGTGCAAAGTTTCAATGTTGATCTTATCACCATGGCAACCATTGACCTGGTTCTTCTGCTTAGACCATTCCTATGGTTGCTATGGTGATAGACCTGATAGAACATTCCATTGGTTCCAACGTTCCAAATGTAGCTGTTGCTCTCAGTACGTTGATATTGCCCTTGATCAAATTAAACTGACCCGTTATCTTAGAACATTAACTGATAATTGCTAAATATCACACGTTATTTGTGGGAAATAATAATATTTTTAAATAAACAGCATGAACTATACTAAATGTTAACAGAATTTTATTGACACGTTAAATTGGAAGTTCAGTTTACAGATAACATGAAAATCCTCTGGTGGAGGTCAGTGTAGGATGATGGTCTTGGACTCCATGGTGTAGCCAGCGAGACAAACAGGCAGATGATGCAATAATAGGCGTGGCTGAATCAAGTGGGCGGGGCCTAAATCATTTCAGTTCCAACCACAAATGAGACAAGTCGTGGGCAAAGCAGGCTCAGGAGGGCCAACCACATATCCATACATGCGTGGTAGAGCAGCTTGTCAGCGTAACTACCAACATGTCAAGATCATGTCACAGGTGCAATCTCACCTCTCAAAGTCCCTCAAATAAATATAAAATATATTGTCTCCATTTGAGTTTTTCCTCATATTACTATGGCATTTAATTCCACCATCTAAGCGTGCCGACCCTGGCATATGTTGTGTACAGTCACCTACATAGACCTCATGTTCAATCTACATGTATGTACAAACACATGTATGGGATACATTTATAAAGGCCTTTTAAGAACATTTTGTTTCTGTGCCTTTCTTTTTTTTAACTTAATTTGTTAGATATTGGGACATACTGGGGAAAATGTTTTATGTAAATACAAAAAGGAGCACATGGGAGAAGACAATACCTGAGTCTAAGTAGCAATAGGTAATATCTATAATGCTGGAAGTGAAAAGTTATCCTAGGATGAGTGATGTTATTAAGGTGAGGGTATTAAACATGCATGGGATAGACATACGGCTCCTGAATCTAAGACGAGACCAACGACTGATTAGGGTTTGAGTCTTTACAGCAGGAGAAACGTGCGAGTAGACGGGGGATGAATGGGGCCGATCTGTCGGCAGGTTCCATGATTCTATAATATTAGATTTAAAAGAGCAAAATGCGCTATGCGTTGCTTTGAGACCCTTTGTATCATATTTGTTCAACATTGTGGCTTCACAGAGTCACCTGTTAACCGCTACAATGTAGCAAAATAATGAAAGCATAATTCTGTATATTATGCTGTATGATGTAGCAAAAGGAAAAAAGAATGCATGCAATTTGTGACATGTATATGTTCTGTTACACACACACACACTTTTTACGTAAAAAGTCTATAAGGGGAGGCCAAGGAACGGTTGGAGCCTCTCGAAAAAAACAAGACTCCCCCTGAAAATGTTTGATTGGCTGAAATAGTTTTTAATGGAGTCATCACGGCGTTAACTGCCACGCTTCATAATGTTAAATAGTCTTCAGTTAGCTAAAACATCAATTTAAATTTTAAGTAAGTCACTTAAAGCCCGGCTTAATCTTGCTGAAATGGATTTTTGTTTAAAAAAAAACCTCCAAAAGGTAAAAAGTAAGATTTCGTAAATGGATATTTCGGTTCTGTTTCATTTCTAGCTTCCAAAGTCGCGCAGAATACACAGAAAACAAAATGATTCCTTTTTGGTGCAAAGTTTCAATGTTGATCTTATCACCGTGGCAACCATTGACTTGGTTCTTCTGCTTAGACCATTCCTATGGTTGCTATGGTGATAAAACTGATAGAACATTCCATTGGTTCCAACGTTCCAAACGTAGCAGTTGCTCTCAGTACGTTGATCAAATTAAACTGACCCGTTATGGTCTGTATCTTGAACATGGTGTGGTTTGTGCGTTTGATTGCGAACATAATCTCTAGGTAGAGTTCGGCTTCATTTGCCTTTCGTCCTCCACTACGTTTTCCTAATCCAACAAGTAATAAAAGCATCATGAAGGTGCAGAGGCACCCCACGATTATCAGAAGAGTATCTAACATCTTCTCACTCGCCTGCTCTGCTGAGCAATGAGAAGTGTCTGAGTTTCACCTGCTTTATATAACCTCCTATGATGACATCACAGAGGCTGATGATGCAATAGTGGGCGTGGGTGCATCAAGTGGGCGGGGTCTAAATCATTTCACTTCCAACCACAAATGAGACAAGTCCCTTAAAGCCTGGCTTAATCTTACAGAAATGGATTTTTGTTTAATAAAAAAAACCAAAAGGTTAAAAGTAATATTTCATAAATGGATATTTCGGTTCTGTTTCATTTCTGGCTTGAAAAGTCGCGCAGAATACACGGAACACAAAATGATTCCTTTTTGGTGCAAAGTTTCAATGTTGATCTTATCACCATGGCAACCATTGACCTGGTTCTTCTGCTTAGACCATTCCTATGGTTGCTATGGTGATAGACCTGATAGAACATTCCATTGGTTCCAACGTTCCAAATGTAGCTGTTGCTCTCAGTACGTTGATATTGCCCTTGATCAAATTAAACTGACCCGTTATCTTAGAACATTAACTGATAATTGCTAAATATCACACGTTATTTGTGGGAAATAATAATATTTTTAAATAAACAGCATGAACTATACTAAATGTTAACAGAATTTTATTGACACGTTAAATTGGAAGTTCAGTTTACAGATAACATGAAAATCCTCTGGTGGAGGTCAGTGTAGGATGATGGTCTTGGACTCCATGGTGTAGCCAGCGAGACAAACAGGCAGATGATGCAATAATAGGCGTGGCTGAATCAAGTGGGCGGGGCCTAAATCATTTCAGTTCCAACCACAAATGAGACAAGTCGTGGGCAAAGCAGGCTCAGGAGGGCCAACCACATATCCATACATGCGTGGTAGAGCAGCTTGTCAGCGTAACTACCAACATGTCAAGATCATGTCACAGGTGCAATCTCACCTCTCAAAGTCCCTCAAATAAATATAAAATATATTGTCTCCATTTGAGTTTTTCCTCATATTACTATGGCATTTAATTCCACCATCTAAGCGTGCCGACCCTGGCATATGTTGTGTACAGTCACCTACATAGACCTCATGTTCAATCTACATGTATGTACAAACACATGTATGGGATACATTTATAAAGGCCTTTTAAGAACATTTTGTTTCTGTTCCTTTCTTTTTTTTAACTTAATTTGTTAGATATTGGGACATACTGGGGAAAATGTTTTATGTAAATACAAAAAGGAGCACATGGGAGAAGACAATACCTGAGTCTAAGTAGCAATAGGTAATATCTATAATGCTGGAAGTGAAAAGTTATCCTAGGATGAGTGATGTTATTAAGGTGAGGGTATTAAATATGCATGGGATAGACATACGGCTCCTGAATCTAAGACGAGACCAACGACTGATTAAGGTTTGAGTCTTTACAGCAGGAGAAACGTGCGAGTAGACGGGGGCCGAATGGGGCCGATCTGTCGGCAGGTTCCATGAGACTATAATATTAGATTTAAAAGAGCAAAATGCGCTATGCGTTGCTTTGATACCCTTTGTATCATATTTGTTCAACATTGTGGCTTCACAGAGTCACCTGTTAACCGCTACAATGTAGCAAAATAATGAAAGCATAATTCTGTATATTATGCTGTATGATGTAGTTAAAGGAAAAAAGAATGCATGCAATTTGTGACATGTATATGTTCTGTTACACACACACACACTTTTTACGTAAAAAGTCTATAAGGGGAGGCCAAGGAACGGTTGGAGCCTCTCGAAAAAAACAAGACTCCCCCTGAAAATGTTTGATTGGCTGAAATAGTTTTTAATGGAGTCATCACGGCGTTAACTGCCACGCTTCATAATTTTAAATAGTCTTCAGTTAGCTAAAACATCAATTTCAATTTTAAGTAAGTCACTTAAAGCCCGGCTTAATCTTGCTGAAATGGATTTTTGTTTAAAAAAAACCTCCAAAAGGTAAAAAGTAAGATTTCGTAAATGGATATTTCGGTTCTGTTTCATTTCTAGCTTCCAAAGTCGCGCAGAATACACAGAAAACAAAATGATTCCTTTTTGGTGCAAAGTTTCAATGTTGATCTTATCACCGTGGCAACCATTGACTTGGTTCTTCTGCTTAGACCATTCCTATGGTTGCTATGGTGATAAAACTGATCGAACATTCCATTGGTTCCAACGTTCCAAACGTAGCAGTTGCTCTCAGTACGTTGATCAAATTAAACTGACCCGTAATGGTCTGTATCTTGAACATGGTGTGGTTTGTGCGTTTGATTGCGAACATAATCTCTAGGTAGAGGTCGGCTTCATTTGCCTTTCGTCCTCCACTACGTTTTCCTAATCCAACAAGTAATAAAAGCATCATGAAGGTGCAGAGGCACCCCACGATTATCAGAAGAGTATCTAACATCTTCTCACTCGCCTGCTCTGCTGAGCAATGAGAAGTGTCTGAGTTTCACCTGCTTTATATAACCTCCTATGATGACATCACAGAGGCTGATGATGCAATAGTGGGCGTGGGTGCATCAAGTGGGCGGGGTCTAAATCATTTCACTTCCAACCACAAATGAGACAAGTCCCTTAAAGCCTGGCTTAATCTTACAGAAATGGATTTTTGTTTAATAAAAAAAAACCAAAAGGTTAAAAGTAATATTTCATAAATGGATATTTCGGTTCTGTTTCATTTCTGGCTTGAAAAGTCGCGCAGAATACACGGAAAACAAAATGATTCCTTTTTGGTGCAAAGTTTCAATGTTGATCTTATCACCATGGCAACCATTGACCTGGTTCTTCTGCTTAGACCATTCCTATGGTTGCTATGGTGATAGACCTGATAGAACATTCCATTGGTTCAAACGTTCCAAATGTAGCTGTTGCTCTCAGTACGTTGATATTGCCCTTGATCAAATTAAACTGACCCGTTATCTTAGAACATTAACTGATAATTGCTAAATATCACACGTTATTTGTGGGAAATAATAATATTTTTAAATAAACAGCATGAACTATACTAAATGTTAACAGAATTTTATTGACACGTTAAATTGGAAGTTCAGTTTACAGATAACATGAAAATCCTCTGGTGGAGGTCAGTGTAGGATGATGGTCTTGGACTCCATGGTGTAGCCAGCGAGACAAACAGGCAGATGATGCAATAATAGGCGTGGCTGAATCAAGTGGGCGGGGTCTAAATCATTTCAGTTCCAACCACAAATGAGACAAGTCGTGGGCAAAGCAGGCTCAGGAGGGCCAACCACATATCCATACATGCGTGGTAGAGCAGCTTGTCAGCGTAACTACCAACATGTCAAGATCATGTCACAGGTGCAATCTCACCTCTCAAAGTCCCTCAAATAAATATAAAATATATTGTCTCCATTTGAGTTTTTCCTCATATTACTATGGCATTTAATTCCACCATCTAAGCGTGCCGACCCTGGCATATGTTGTGTACAGTCACCTACATAGACCTCATGTTCAATCTACATGTATGTACAAACACATGTATGGGATACATTTATAAAGGCCTTTTAAGAACATTTTGTTTCTGTTCCTTTCTTTTTTTTAACTTAATTTGTTAGATATTGGGACATACTGGGGAAAATGTTTTATGTAAATACAAAAAGGAGCACATGGGAGAAGACAATACCTGAGTCTAAGTAGCAATAGGTAATATCTATAATGCTGGAAGTGAAAAGTTATCCTAGGATGAGTGATGTTATTAAGGTGAGGGTATTAAACATGCATGGGATAGACATACGGCTCCTGAATCTAAGACGAGACCAACGACTGATTAGGGTTTGAGTCTTTACAGCAGGAGAAACGTGCGAGTAGACGGGGGCCGAATGGGGCCGATCTGTCGGCAGGTTCCATGATTCTATAATATTAGATTTAAAAGAGCAAAATGCGCTATGTGTTGCTTTGAGACCCTTTGTATCATATTTGTTCAACATTGTGGCTTCACAGAGTCACCTGTTAACCGCTACAATGTAGCAAAATAATGAAAGCATAATTCTGTATATTATGCTGTATGATGTAGCAAAAGGAAAAAAGAATGCATGCAATTTGTGACATGTATATGTTCTGTTACACACACACACACTTTTTACGTAAAAAGTCTGTAAGGGGAGGCCAAGGAACGGTTGGAGCCTCTCGAAAAAAACAAGACTCCCCCTGAAAATGTTTGATTGGCTGAAATAGTTTTTAATGGAGTCATCACGGCGTTAACTGCCACGCTTCATAATTTTAAATAGTCTTCAGTTAGCTAAAACATCAATTTCAATTTTAAGTAAGTCACTTAAAGCCCGGCTTAATCTTGCTGAAATGGATTTTTGTTTAAAAAAAAAAAAACCTCCAAAAGGTAAAAAGTAAGATTTCATAAATGGATATTTCGGTTCTGTTTCATTTCTAGCTTCCAAAGTCGCGCAGAATACACAGAAAACAAAATGATTCCTTTTTGGTGCAAAGTTTCAATGTTGATCTTATCACCGTGGCAACCATTGACTTGGTTCTTCTGCTTAGATCATTCCTATGGTTGCTATGGTGATAGAACTGATAGAACATTCCATTGGTTCCAACGTTCCAAACGTAGCAGTTGCTCTCAGTACGTTGATCAAATTAAACTGACCCGTTATGGTCTGTATCTTGAACATGGTGTGGTTTGTGCGTTCGATTGCGAACATAACCTCTAGGTAGAGGTCGGCTTCATTTGCCTTTCGTCCTCCACTACGTTTTCCTAATCCAACAAGTAATAAAAGCATCATGAAGGTGCAGAGGCACCCCACGATTATCAGAAGAGTATCTAACATCTTCTCACTCGCCTGCTCTGCTGAGCAATGAGAAGTGTCTGAGTTTCACCTGCTTTATATAACCTCCTATGATGACATCACAGAGGCTGATGATGCAATAGTGGGCGTGGCTGCATCAAGTGGGCGGGGTCTAAATCATTTCACTTCCAACCACAAATGAGACAAGTCCCTTAAAGCCTGGCTTAATCTTACAGAAATGGATTTTTGTTTAATAAAAAAAAAAACAAAAGGTTAAAAGTAATATTTCATAAATGGATATTTCGGTTCTGTTTCATTTCTGGCTTGAAAAGCCGCGCAGAATACACGGAAAACAAAATGATTCCTTTTTGGTGCAAAGTTTCAATGTTGATCTTATCACCATGGCAACCATTGACCTGGTTCTTCTGCTTAGACCATTCCTATGGTTGCTATGGTGATAGACCTGATAGAACATTCCATTGGTTCCAACGTTCCAAATGTAGCTGTTGCTCTCAGTACGTTGATCTTGCCCTTGATCAAATTAAACTGACCCGTTATCTTAGAACATTAACTGAGAATTGATAAATATCATACGTTATTTGTGGGAAATAATAATATTTTTAAATAAACAGCATGAACTATACTAAATGTTAACAGAATTTTATTGACACGTTAAATTGGAAGTTCAGTTTACAGATAACATGAAAATCCTCTGGTGGAGGTCAGTGTAGGATGATGGTCTTGGACTCCATGGTGTAGCCAGCGAGACAAACAGGCAGATGATGCAATAATAGGCGTGTCTGAATCAAGTGGGCGGGGCCTAAATCATTTCAGTTCCAACCACAAATGAGACAAGTCGTTGGCAAAGCAGGCTCAGGAGGGCCAACCACATATCCATACATGCGTGGGAGAGCAGCTTGTCAGCGTAGCTACCAACATGTCAAGATCATGTCACAGGTGCAATCTCACCTCTCATAGTCCCTCAAATAAATATAAAATATATTTTCTCCATTTGAGTTTTTCCTCATATTACTATGGCATTTAATTCCACCATCTAAGCGTGCCGACCCTGGCATATGTTGTGTACAGTCACCTACATAGACCTCATGTTCAATCTACATGTATGTACAAACACATGTATGGGATACATTTATAAAGGCCTTTTAAGAAAATTTTGTTTCTGTTCCTTTCTTTTTTTTAACTTGATTTGTTAGATATTGGGACATACTGGGGAAAATGTTTTATGTAAATACAAAAAGGAGCACATGGGAGAAGACAATACCTGAGTCTAAGTAGCAATAGGTAATATCTATAATGCTGGAAGTGAAAAGTTATCCTAGGATGAGTGATGTTATTAAGGTGAGGGTATTAAACATGCATGGGATAGACATACGGCTCCTGAATCTAAGACGAGACCAACGACTGATTAAGGTTTGAGTCTTTACAGCAGGAGAAACGTGCGAGTAGACGGGGGCCGAATGGGGCCGATCTGTCGGCAGGTTCCATGATTCTATAATATTAGATTTAAAAGAGCAAAATGCGCTATGTGTTGCTTTGAGACCCTTTGTATCATATTTGTTCAACATTGTGGCTTCACAGAGTCACCTGTTAACCGCTACAATGTAGCAAAATAATGAAAGCATAATTCTGTATATTATGATGTATGATGTAGCAAAAGGAAAAAAGAATGCATGCAATTTGTGACATGTATATGTTCTGTTACACACACACACACTTTTTACGTAAAAAGTCTGTAAGGGGAGGCCAAGGAACGGTTGGAGCCTCTCGAAAAAAACAAGACTCCCCCTGAAAATGTTTGATTGGCTGAAATAGTTTTTAATGGAGTCATCACGGCGTTAACTGCCACGCTTCATAATTTTAAATAGTCTTCAGTTAGCTAAAACATCAATTTCAATTTTAAGTAAGTCACTTAAAGCCCGGCTTAATCTTGCTGAAATGGATTTTTGTTTAAAAAAAACCTCCAAAAGGTAAAAAGTAAGATTTCATAAATGGATATTTCGGTTCTGTTTCATTTCTAGCTTCCAAAGTCGCGCAGAATACACAGAAAACAAAATGATTCCTTTTTGGTGCAAAGTTTCAATGTTGATCTTATCACCGTGGCAACCATTGACTTGGTTCTTCTGCTTAGACCATTCCTATGGTTGCTATGGTGATAGAACTGATAGAACATTCCATTGGTTCCAACGTTCCAAACGTAGCAGTTGCTCTCAGTACGTTGATCAAATTAAACTGACCCTGTATCTTGAACATGGTGTGGTTTGTGCGTTTGATTGCGAACATAATCTCTAGGTAGAGGTCGGCTTCATTTGCCTTTCGTCCTCCACTACGTTTTCCTAATCCAACAAGTAATAAAAGCATCATGAAGGTGCAGAGGCACCCCACGATTATCAGAAGAGTATCTAACATCTTCTCACTCGCCTGCTCTGCTGAGCAATGAGAAGTGTCTGAGTTTCACCTGCTTTATATAACCTCCTATGATGACATCACAGAGGCTGATGATGCAATAGTGGGCGTGGCTGCATCAAGTGGGCGGGGTCTAAATCATTTCACTTCCAACCACAAATGAGACAAGTCCCTTAAAGCCTGGCTTAATCTTACAGAAATGGATTTTTGTTTAATAAAAAAAAACAAAAGGTTAAAAGTAATATTTCATAAATGGATATTTCGGTTCTGTTTCATTTCTGGCTTGAAAAGTCGCGCAGAATACACGGAAAACAAAATGATTCCTTTTTGGTGCAAAGTTTCAATGTTGATCTTATCACCATGGCAACCATTGACCTGGTTCTTCTGCTTAGACCATTCCTATGGTTGCTATGGTGATAGACCTGATAGAACATTCCATTGGTTCCAACGTTCCAAATGTAGCTGTTGCTCTCAGTACGTTGATATTGCCCTTGATCAAATTAAACTGACCCGTTATCTTAGAACATTAACTGATAATTGCTAAATATCACACGTTATTTGTGGGAAATAATAATATTTTTAAATAAACAGCATGAACTATACTAAATGTTAACAGAATTTTATTGACACGTTAAATTGGAAGTTCAGTTTACAGATAACATGAAAATCCTCTGGTGGAGGTCAGTGTAGGATGATGGTCTTGGACTCCATGGTGTAGCCAGCGAGACAAACAGGCAGATGATGCAATAATAGGCGTGGCTGAATCAAGTGGGCGGGGCCTAAATCATTTCCGTTCCAACCACAAATGAGACAAGTCGTTGGCAAAGCAGGCTCAGGAGGGCCAACCACATATCCATACATGCGTGGTAGAGCAGTTTGTCAGCGTAGCTACCAACATGTCAAGATCATGTCACAGGTGCAATCTCACCTCTCAAAGTCCCTCAAATAAATATAAAATATATTGTCTCCATTTGAGTTTTTCCTCATATTACTATGGCATTTAATTCCACCATCTAAGCGTGCCGACCCTGGCATATGTTGTGTACAGTCACCTACATAGACCTCATGTTCAATCTACATGTATGTACAAACACATGTATGGGATACATTTATAAAGGCCTTTTAAGAACATTTTGTTTCTGTTCCTTTCTTTTTTTTAACTTAATTTGTTAGATATTGGGACATACTGGGGAAAATGTTTTATGTAAATACAAAAAGGAGCACATGGGAGAAGACAATACCTGAGTCTAAGTAGCAATAGGTAATATCTATAATGCTGGAAGTGAAAAGTTATCCTAGGATGAGTGATGTTATTAAGGTGAGGGTATTAAACATGCATGGGATAGACATACGGCTCCTGAATCTAAGACGAGACCAACGACTGATTAAGGTTTGAGTCTTTACAGCAGGAGAAACGTGCGAGTAGACGGGGGCCGAATGGGGCCGATCTGTCGGCAGGTTCCATGATTCTATAATATTAGATTTAAAAGAGCAAAATGCGCTATGCGTTGCTTTGAGACCCTTTGTATCATATTTGTTCAACATTGTGGCTTCACAGAGTCACCTGTTAACCGCTACAATGTAGCAAAATAATGAAAGCATAATTCTGTATATTATGCTGTATGATGTAGCAAAAGGAAAAAAGAATGCATGCAATTTGTGACATGTATATGTTCTGTTACACACACACACACTTTTTACGTAAAAAGTCTATAAGGGGAGGCCAAGGAACGGTTGGAGCCTCTCGAAAAAAACAAGACTCCCCCTGAAAATGTTTGATTGGCCGAAATAGTTTTTAATGGAGTCATCACGGCGTTAACTGCCACGCTTCATAATTTTAAATAGTCTTCAGTTAGCTAAAACATCAATTTCAATTTTAAGTAAGTCACTTAAAGCCCGGCTTAATCTTGCTGAAATGGATTTTTGTTTAAAAAAAACCTCCAAAAGGTAAAAAGTAAGATTTCGTAAATGGATATTTCGGTTCTGTTTCATTTCTAGCTTCCAAAGTCGCGCAGAATACACAGAAAACAAAATGATTCCTTTTTGGTGCAAAGTTTCAATGTTGATCTTATCACCGTGGCAACCATTGACTTGGTTCTTCTGCTTAGACCATTCCTATGGTTGCTATGGTGATAAAACTGATAGAACATTCCATTGGTTCCAACGTTCCAAACGTAGCAGTTGCTCTCAGTACGTTGATCAAATTAAACTGACCCGTTATGGTCTGTATCTTGAACATGGTGTGGTTTGTGCGTTTGATTGCGAACATAATCTCTAGGTAGAGGTCGGCTTCATTTGCCTTTCGTCCTCCACTACGTTTTCCTAATCCAACAAGTAATAAAAGCATCATGAAGGTGCAGAGGCACCCCACGATTATCAGAAGAGTATCTAACATCTTCTCACTCGCCTGCTCTGCTGAGCAATGAGAAGTGTCTGAGTTTCACCTGCTTTATATAACCTCCTATGATGACATCACAGAGGCTGATGATGCAATAGTGGGCGTGGCTGCATCAAGTGGGCGGGGTCTAAATCATTTCACTTCCAACCACAAATGAGACAAGTCCCTTAAAGCCTGGCTTAATCTTACAGAAATGGATTTTTGTTTAATAAAAAAAAAAACAAAAGGTTAAAAGTAATATTTCATAAATGGATATTTCGGTTCTGTTTCATTTCTGGCTTGAAAAGTCGCGCAGAATACACGGAAAACAAAATGATTCCTTTTTGGTGCAAAGTTTCAATGTTGATCTTATCACCATGGCAACCATTGACCTGGTTCTTCTGCTTAGACCATTCCTATGGTTGCTATGGTGATAGACCTGATAGAACATTCCATTGGTTCCAACGTTCCAAATGTAGCTGTTGCTCTCAGTACGTTGATATTGCCCTTGATCAAATTAAACTGACCCGTTATCTTAGAACATTAACTGATAATTGCTAAATATCACACGTTATTTGTGGGAAATAATAATATTTTTAAATAAACAGCATGAACTATACTAAATGTTAACAGAATTTTATTGACACGTTAAATTGGAAGTTCAGTTTACAGATAACATGAAAATCCTCTGGTGGAGGTCAGTGTAGGATGATGGTCTTGGACTCCATGGTGTAGCCAGCGAGACAAACAGGCAGATGATGCAATAATAGGCGTGGCTGAATCAAGTGGGCGGGGCCTAAATCATTTCAGTTCCAACCACAAATGAGACAAGTCGTGGGCAAAGCAGGCTCAGGAGGGCCAACCACATATCCATACATGCGTGGTAGAGCAGCTTGTCAGCGTAACTACCAACATGTCAAGATCATGTCACAGGTGCAATCTCACCTCTCAAAGTCCCTCAAATAAATATAAAATATATTGTCTCCATTTGAGTTTTTCCTCATATTACTATGGCATTTAATTCCACCATCTAAGCGTGCCGACCCTGGCATATGTTGTGTACAGTCACCTACATAGACCTCATGTTCAATCTCCATGTATGTACAAACACATGTATGGGATACATTTATAAAGGCCTTTTAAGAACATTTTGTTTCTGTTCCTTTCTTTTTTTTAACTTAATTTGTTAGATATTGGGACATACTGGGGAAAATGTTTTATGTAAATACAAAAAGGAGCACATGGGAGAAGACAATACCTGAGTCTAAGTAGCAATAGGTAATATCTATAATGCTGGAAGTGAAAAGTTATCCTAGGATGAGTGATGTTATTAAGGTGAGGGTATTAAACATGCATGGGATAGACATACGGCTCCTGAATCTAAGACGAGACCAACGACTGATTAAGGTTTGAGTCTTTACAGCAGGAGAAACGTGCGAGTAGACGGGGGCCGAATGGGGCCGATCTGTCGGCAGGTTCCATGATTCTATAATATTAGATTTAAAAGAGCAAAATGCGCTATGCGTTGCTTTGAGACCCTTTGTATCATATTTGTTCAACATTGTGGCTTCACAGAGTCACCTGTTAACCGCTACAATGTAGCAAAATAATGAAAGCATAATTCTGTATATTATGCTGTATGATGTAGCAAAAGGAAAAAAGAATGCATGCAATTTGTGACATGTATATGTTCTGTTACACACACACACACTTTTTACGTAAAAAGTCTATAAGGGGAGGCCAAGGAACGGTTGGAGCCTCTCGAAAAAAACAAGACTCCCCCTGAAAATGTTTGATTGGCTGAAATAGTTTTTAATGGAGTCATCACGGCGTTAACTGCCACGCTTCATAATTTTAAATAGTCTTCAGTTAGCTAAAACATCAATTTCAATTTTAAGTAAGTCACTTAAAGCCCGGCTTAATCTTGCTGAAATGGATTTTTGTTTAAAAAAAACCTCCAAAAGGTAAAAAGTAAGATTTCGTAAATGGATATTTCGGTTCTGTTTCATTTCTAGCTTCCAAAGTCGCGCAGAATACACAGAAAACAAAATGATTCCTTTTTGGTGCAAAGTTTCAATGTTCATCTTATCACCGTGGCAACCATTGACTTGGTTCTTCTGCTTAGACCATTCCTATGGTTGCTATGGTGATAAAACTGATAGAACATTCCATTGGTTCCAACGTTCCAAACGTAGCAGTTGCTCTCAGTACGTTGATCAAATTAAACTGACCCGTTATGGTCTGTATCTTGAACATGGTGTGGTTTGTGCGTTTGATTGAGAACATAATCTCTAGGTAGAGGTCGGCTTCATTTGCCTTTCGTCCTCCACTACGTTTTCCTAATCCAACAAGTAATAAAAGCATCATGAAGGTGCAGAGGCACCCCACGATTATCAGAAGAGTATCTAACATCTTCTCACTCGCCTGCTCTGCTGAGCAATGAGAAGTGTCTGAGTTTCACCTGCTTTATATAACCTCCTATGATGACATCACAGAGGCTGATGATGCAATAGTGGGCGTGGCTGCATCAAGTGGGCGGGGTCTAAGTCATTTCACTTCCAACCACAAATGAGACAAGTCCCTTAAAGCCTGGCTTAATCTTACAGAAATGGATTTTTGTTTAATAAAAAAAAAACAAAAGGTTAAAAGTAATATTTCATAAATGGATATTTCGGTTCTGTTTCATTTCTGGCTTGAAAAGTCGCGCAGAATACATGGAAAACAAAATGATTCCTTTTTGGTGCAAAGTTTCAATGTTGATCTTATCACCATGGCAACCATTGACCTGGTTCTTCTGCTTAGACCATTCCTATGGTTGCTATGGTGATAGACCTGATAGAACATTCCATTGGTTCCAACGTTCCAAATGTAGCTGTTGCTCCCAGTACGTTGATATTGCCCTTGATCAAATTAAACTGACCCGTTATCTTAGAACATTAACTGATAATTGCTAAATATCACACGTTATTTGTGGGAAATAATAATATTTTTAAATAAACAGCATGAACTATACTAAATGTTAACAGAATTTTATTGACACGTTAAATTGGAAGTTCAGTTTACAGATAACATGAAAATCCTCTGGTGGAGGTCAGTGTAGGATGATGGTCTTGGACTCCATGGTGTAGCCAGCGAGACAAACAGGCAGATGATGCAATAATAGGCGTGGCTGAATCAAGTGGGCGGGGCCTAAATCATTTCAGTTCCAACCACAAATGAGACAAGTCGTGGGCAAAGCAGGCTCAGGAGGGCCAACCACATATCCATACATGCGTGGTAGAGCAGCTTGTCAGCGTAACTACCAACATGTCAAGATCATGTCACAGGTGCAATCTCACCTCTCAAAGTCCCTCAAATAAATATAAAATATATTTTCTCCATTTGAGTTTTTCCTCATATTACTATGGCATTTAATTCCACCATCTAAGCGTGCCGACCCTGGCATATGTTGTGTACAGTCACCTACATAGACCTCATGTTCAATCTACATGTATGTACAAACACATGTATGGGATACATTTATAAAGGCCTTTTAAGAACATTTTGTTTCTGTTCCTTTCTTTTTTTTAACTTAATTTGTTAGATATTGGGACATACTGGGGAAAATGTTTTATGTAAATACAAAAAGGAGCACATGGGAGAAGACAATACCTGAGTCTAAGTAGCAATAGGTAATATCTATAATGCTGGAAGTGAAAAGTTATCCTAGGATGAGTGATGTTATTAAGGTGAGGGTATTAAACATGCATGGGATAGACATACGGCTCCTGAATCTAAGACGAGACCAACGACTGATTAAGGTTTGAGTCTTTACAGCAGGAGAAACGTGCGAGTAGACGGGGGCCGAATGGGGCCGATCTGTCGGCAGGTTCCATGATTCTATAATATTAGATTTAAAAGAGCAAAATGCGCTATGCGTTGCTTTGAGACCCTTTGTATCATATTTGTTCAACATTGTGGCTTCACAGAGTCACCTGTTAACCGCTACAATGTAGCAAAATAATGAAAGCATAATTCTGTATATTATGCTGTATGATGTAGTTAAAGGAAAAAAGAATGCATGCAATTTGTGACATGTATATGTTCTGTTACACACACACACACTTTTTACGTAAAAAGTCTATAAGGGGAGGCCAAGGAACGGTTGGAGCCTCTCGAAAAAAACAAGACTCCCCCTGAAAATGTTTGATTGGCTGAAATAGTTTTTAATGGAGTCATCACGGCGTTAACTGCCACGCTTCATAATTTTAAATAGTCTTCAGTTAGCTAAAACATCAATTTCAATTTTAAGTAAGTCACTTAAAGCCCGGCTTAATCTTGCTGAAATGGATTTTTGTTTAAAAAAAAAAAACCACCAAAAGGTAAAAAGTAAGATTTCATAAATGGATATTTCGGTTCTGTTTCATTTCTAGCTTCCAAAGTCGCGCAGAATACACAGAAAACAAAATGATTCCTTTTTGGTGCAAAGTTTCAATGTTGATCTTATCACCGTGGCAACCATTGACTTGGTTCTTCTGCTTAGACCATTCCTATGGTTGCTATGGTGATAAAACTGATAGAACATTCCATTGGTTCCAACGTTCCAAACGTAGCAGTTGCTCTCAGTACGTTGATCAAATTAAACTGACCCGTTATGGTCTGTATCTTGAACATGGTGTGGTTTGTGCGTTCGATTGCGAACATAATCTCTAGGTAGAGGTCGGCTTCATTTGCCTTTCGTCCTCCACTACGTTTTCCTAATCCAACAAGTAATAAAAGCATCATGAAGGTGCAGAGGCACCCCACGATTATCAGAAGAGTATCTAACATCTTCTCACTCGCCTGCTCTGCTGAGCAATGAGAAGTGTCTGAGTTTCACCTGCTTTATATAACCTCCTATGATGACATCACAGAGGCTGATGATGCAATAGTGGGCGTGGCTGCATCAAGTGGGCGGGGTCTAAATCATTTCACTTCCAAC
The DNA here is from genome assembly GCF_027358695.1 of Spea bombifrons. NCBI lineage: Eukaryota > Metazoa > Chordata > Amphibia > Anura > Pelobatidae > Spea > Spea bombifrons. The sequence continues at coordinate 35,573,637 of NC_071089.1, forward strand.
CACAAATGAGACAAGTCCCTTAAAGCCTGGCTTAATCTTACAGAAATGGATTTTTGTTTAATAAAAAAAAAAAACAAAAGGTTAAAAGTAATATTTCATAAATGGATATTTCGGTTCTGTTTCATTTCTGGCTTGAAAAGTCGCGCAGAATACACGGAAAACAAAATGATTCCTTTTTGGTGCAAAGTTTCAATGTTGATCTTATCACCATGGCAACCATTGACCTGGTTCTTCTGCTTAGACCATTCCTATGGTTGCTATGGTGATAGACCTGATAGAACATTCCATTGGTTCCAACGTTCCAAATGTAGCTGTTGCTCTCAGTACGTTGATCTTGCCCTTGATCAAATTAAACTGACCCGTTATCTTAGAACATTAACTGAGAATTGATAAATATCATACGTTATTTGTGGGAAATAATAATATTTTTAAATAAACAGCATGAACTATACTAAATGTTAACAGAATTTTATTGACACGTTAAATTGGAAGTTCAGTTTACAGATAACATGAAAATCCTCTGGTGGAGGTCAGTGTAGGATGATGGTCTTGGACTCCATGGTGTAGCCAGCGAGACAAACAGGCAGATGATGCAATAATAGGCGTGTCTGAATCAAGTGGGCGGGGCCAAAATCATTTCAGTTCCAACCACAAATGAGACAAGTCGTTGGCAAAGCAGGCTCAGGAGGGCCAACCACATATCCATACATGCGTGGTAGAGCAGCTTGTCAGCGTAGCTACCAACATGTCAAGATCATGTCACAGGTGCAATCTCACCTCTCAAAGTCCCTCAAATAAATATAAAATATATTTTCTCCATTTGAGTTTTTCCTCATATTACTATGGCATTTAATTCCACCATCTAAGCGTGCCGACCCTGGCATATGTTGTGTACAGTCACCTACATAGACCTCATGTTCAATCTACATGTATGTACAAACACATGTATGGGATACATTTATAAAGGCCTTTTAAGAACATTTTGTTTCTGTTCCTTTCTTTTTTTTAACTTGATTTGTTAGATATTGGGACATACTGGGGAAAATGTTTTATGTAAATACAAAAAGGAGCACATGGGAGAAGACAATACCTGAGTCTAAGTAGCAATAGGTAATATCTATAATGCTGGAAGTGAAAAGTTATCCTAGGATGAGTGATGTTATTAAGGTGAGGGTATTAAACATGCATGGGATAGACATACGGCTCCTGAATCTAAGACGAGACCAACGACTGATTAAGGTTTGAGTCTTTACAGCAGAAGAAACGGGCGAGTAGACGGGGGCCGAATGGGGCCGATCTGTCGGCAGGTTCCATGATTCTATAATATTAGATTTAAAAGAGCAAAATGCGCTATGCGTTGCTTTGAGACCCTTTGTATCATATTTGTTCAACATTGTGGCTTCACAGAGTCACCTGTTAACCGCTACAATGTAGCAAAATAATGAAAGCATAATTCTGTATATTATGCTGTATGATGTAGCAAAAGGAAAAAAGAATGCATGCAATTTGTGACATGTACCGTATTTGCTCGATTATAAGACGACCCCGATTATAAGACGACCCCCCAAAATCAAAATATTAATTTAGGAAAAAAACAAAAAGCCTGAATATAAGACTACCCTATAGGGAAAAAGTTTTACCAGTAAATATTAATTAATGTAAATTATTTTCATGTTTAATAAAAGCTATGATTGAGAAAAATATATTTTTTAAATTTCCTTTTATTTGCCAACCTGCCCCCCCCAGTTATGCCACTCTGCCACCAGAAATGCTTTATACCCCCCTATTTGCCACTCTGCCCCATGATATGCCTTATACCCCTGTATGCCACTCTGGCATATAGGGGGTTAAAAGGCATATCATGGGGCTGAGTGGCATATAGGGGGGTATAAAGCATTTCTGGAGGTCCAGAAATGCATTTTAACCCCCTATATGCCACTCAGCCCCATGATATGCCTTTTAACCCAGCATGTACTGGCTGCCTTGGCTTGATAGGAGTGTGATTGCTGTTAGCAGTTTGATATATATATATATATATATCAAACTGCTAACAGCAATCACACTCCTATCAAGCCAAGGCAGCCAGTACATGCTGGAACCTGGGGATGATAGCAGTGGGATTACAGCCTCCATATGCCATGCTACAACCCCCACCCCCCTTACACATCCATGCTATCACACACACACTCACACTCATTCACAAACATTTAAATACTCATTCATTCCCTTAATCACACACACTTCACACATACTCAAAAACCCTCCCCCACCCCCTCACCTGAACTGCAGATCTCCCACTCGCAGACTTCTGCAGGGGACCGGCTGTAGCAACTTCTCTGGCCCCGCCCCCAGAGGAGGGAGGGGGGAGATAGAGTTCTGTGAGGACGCTGCAAGCTTCCTGCCCTGCTTCTAACAGAAGAGACGCTGCTCGCGACCGGTAAGCAGCATGGCGCCAGCATTTTTTTGGGGTCTGATTAGAAGACGACCCCGATTATAAGACGAGGGGTATTTTTCAGAGCATTTGCTCTGGAAAAAACCTCGTCTTATAATCGAGCAAATACGGTATATGTTCTGTTACACACACACACTTTTTACGTAAAAAGTCTATAAGGGGAGGCCAAGGAACGGTTGGAGCCTCTCGAAAAAAACAAGACTCCCCCTGAAAATGTTTGATTGGCTGAAATAGTTTTTAATGGAGTCATCACGGCGTTAACTGCCACGCTTCATAATTTTAAATAGTCTTCAGTTAGCTAAAACATCAATTTCAATTTTAAGTAAGTCACTTAAAGCCCGGCTTAATCTTGCTGAAATGGATTTTTGTTTAAAAAAAACCTCCAAAAGGTAAAAAGTAAGATTTCGTAAATGGATATTTCGGTTCTGTTTCATTTCTAGCTTCCAAAGTCGCGCAGAATACACAGAAAACAAAATGATTCCTTTTTGGTGCAAAGTTTCAATGTTGATCTTATCACCGTGGCAACCATTGACTTGGTTCTTCTGCTTAGACCATTCCTATGGTTGCTATGGTGATAAAACTGATAGAACATTCCATTGGTTCCAACGTTCCAAACGTAGCAGTTGCTCTCAGTACGTTGATCAAATTAAACTGACCCTGTATCTTGAACATGGTGTGGTTTGTGCGTTCGATTGCGAACATAATCTCTAGGTAGAGGTCGGCTTCATTTGCCTTTCGTTCTCCCAGGGTCGGCCCTATAATGGGGCAGACTGGGGCAATTGCCCCAGGCGGCACTTTAGAAGGGGCGGCACTTTGACGCCCCAAGCGCTTTTTTTTGTTTTTGAAGCGGAGGAGAGAGAGGGGCACCGAGTGGTTTTCGCTTACCCGCTCGGCGCTTCTCTCTCTCCTCTGCGTCGGTCTCGGTGCCGGTTTGTAATGCCGAGCACCGGAAGTGACGTCAATTTCCGGCGCTCAGCATTACAAGCCGGCACCGTGGCAGAGCAGGGAGACTTGCCGCATGACTGTTTAAAGTTAAGTACCTTTAAATAGGGGGGGTTAGGGTAGATAATGGCGTCGGCGAAGTTTAAAATGGTGCCCCCCCGGCGTCGGTGGGGGGGGCGGCATTTTAAACTTCGCCCCAGGCGGCATTAAGTCTTGGGCCGGCCCTGAACATACCCACCAATAAAAATACATATGCACATTCACATAGATACATACATATGCACGTAAACATATACACATAACCACATGTATACATACATATGCACATAAACATATAGACATACCCACATGTATACATACATATGCACATACCCACCTGTATACATACATATGCACATATACACAAACCCACCTGTATACATACATATGCACATAAACACACACACACACACATGTATACATACATATGCACATAAACACACAACACCTGTATACATACATATGCACGTAAACATACACATACCCACATGTATACATGCATATGCACGTAAACATATACACATACCCACATCTATACATACATATGCACATATACACAAACCCACCTGTATACATACATATGCACGTAAACATATAGACATACCCACCTGTATACATACATATGCACATAAACATATGGACATACCCACATGTATACATACATATGCACCTACCCACCTGTATACATACATATGCACCTACCCACCTGTATACATACATATGCACATATACACAAACCCACCTGTATACATACATGTGCACATAAACATACACACATGTATACATAAAAGTACCCACATGTATACATACATATGCACGTAAACATACACATACCCACATGTATACATGCATATGCACGTTAACATATACACGTACCCACCTGTATACATACATATATGCACGTAAACATACACATACCCACATGTATACATACATATGCACATACCCACCTGTATACATACATATCCACATATACACAAACCCAACTGTATACATACATATACACATAAACATACACACATGTATACATAAACATACCCACATGTATACATACATATGCACATAAACACACACCACCTGTATACATACATATGCACGTGAACATACACATAACCACATGTATACATGCATATGCACGTAAAGATATACACATACCCACCTGTATACATACATATATGCACGTAAACATACACATACCCACATGTATACATACATATGCACATACCCATCTGTATACATACATATGCACATATACATAGACATACCCACCTGTATACATACATATGCACATATAGACAAACCCACCTGTATACATACATATGCACATAAACGTACCCATATGTATACATAAACATACCCACATGTATACATACATATGCACAAACATACCCAGGGCCGGCCCTACAATGGAGCCGACTGGGGCAATTGCTCTAGGCGGCACTTTTGAAGGGGCGGCACTTCAGCGGTTTTTTTTTAAGCGGAGGGGAGAGAGGGGCTCCGAGTGGTTTTCGCTTACCCGCTCGGCGCTTCTCTCTCTCCTCTGTGGCGAGTCTCCCTGTTCGGTCTCGGTGCCGGTTTGTAATGCCGAGCACCGGAAGTGACGTCAACATTCACATAGATACATACATATGCACGTAAACATATACACATAACCACATCTGAAACAACGAATCGATAAAATCGATAATAATCGATAACGGAAATCATCGATAACGATTTCCGTTATCGATTAATCGAGTGATCAATTCGTTGTTGGAGCACTCGGCTCCTTTTACTTACCTCCGCGAGCGTTCCCCGCTTCTGCTACACGCTCTGCAGTCTCCGCCTTCTTTTAGCTACGTGACGGATGTGACGCGTTCCGGAGGTAAGTATTCTTCATGTCTATGTGCACGGATCGCACAGAGCCACTCGCACAGAGCGAATCGCTCTGTGCGAATGGAGCCACTCGCACAGAGCGGTTCGCTCTGTGCGAGTGGCTCCACTCGCACAGAGCGGTTCGCTCTGTGCGAGTGGCTCCATTCGCACAGAGCGGTTCGCTCTGTGCGAGTGGCTCCATTCGCACAGAGCGGTTCGCTCTGTGCGAGTGGCTCCATTCGCACAGAGCGGTTCGCTCTGTGCGAGTGGCTCCATTCGCACAGAGCGGTTCGTGAGTGTGGGTGCAGGGCAGAGTGGGGGTGGGGGTGCAGGGCAGAGTGGGGGTGGGGGTGCAGGGCAGAGTGGGGGTGGGGGGTGCAGGGCAGGAGACTGGGTGCAGGGCAGAGTGGGGGTGGGGATGCAGGGTGTGAGTGTGGGTGCAGAGCAGAGTGGGAGACTGGGTGCAGGGCAGAGTGGGGGTGGGGATGCAGGGCAGGGTGTGAGTGTGGGTGCAGGGCAGAGTGGGTGCAGGGCAGAGTGTGAGTGTGGGGGCAGGGCAGAATGTGGGGGCAGGGCTGGGTGCAGGGCAGAGTTAGAGACTGGGTGCAGGGGCACAGTGCAAAGTGCTGGGTGCAAAGTGCCAGTGCTGGGTGCAAAGTGCCAGGGCTGGGTGCAAAGTGCTGGGTGCAAAGTGCCAGGGCTGGGTGCAAAGTGCAAAGTGCTGGTGCAAAGTGCTGAATGCTGGGTGCAAAGTGCTGGATGCAAAGTGCCAGGGCTGGGGCAAAGTGCTGGGTGCAAAGTGCTGGGTGCAAAGTGCCAGGGCTGGGTGCAAAGTGCTGGGTGCAAAGTGCTGGGTGCAAAGTGCTGGGTGCAAAGTGCAAAGTGCTGGGGCAAAGTTTCTTGAACAGTAATAGTCCACCTCTTTTCAGAATGTTTGGGGTTATTTTGTTTCATAAATATTGTGTTTGGGTTCTTGTACTTTGAAAATATTGTTTTTTATTACATCATAACAAAATAAGAATGTTAATGTAAATTTTAAGTTGTTTTTTAACATCCAGTTCATTAAATTCTTTTAAATAAACTAAAAATTTGCATATTGTTTTTTTTTATCCGATTAATCGATTAATCGAAAAAATAATCGGCCGATTAATCGATTATTAAAATAATCGTTAGTTGCAGCCCTACCCACATGTATACATACATATGCACATACCCACCTGTATACATACATATCCACATATACACAAACCCACCTGTATACATACATATACACATAAACATACACATACCCACATGTATACATGCATATGCACGTAAACATATACACATAACCACATGTATACATACATATGCACATACCCACCTGTATACATACAGATGCATATACACACACCACCTGTATACATACATATGCACGTAAACATACACATACCCACATGTCTACATGCATATGCACGTAAACATATACACATACCCACCTGTGTACATACATATTTGCACGTAAACATACACATACCCACATGTCTACATGCATATGCACGTAAACATATAGACATACCCACCTGTATAAATACATATGCACATACCCACCTGTATACATACATATGCACATAAACATATGCACATACCCACCTATATACATACATATGCACGTAAACATATACACATACCCACATGTATACATACATATGCACCTACCCACCTGTATATACATATGCACATATACACAAACCCACCTGTATACATACATATGCACATAAACATACACACATGTATACATACATATGCACAGAAACACACACACATGTATACATAAACATACCCACATGTATAAATACATATGCACATAAACACACACCACCTGTATACATACATATGCACGTAAACATACACATACCCACATGTATACATGCATATGCACGTAAACATATACACATACCCACCTGTATACATACATATATGCACATAAACATACACATACCCACATGTATACATACATATGCACATACCCACCTGTAGACATACATATCCACATATACACAAACCCACCTGTATACATACATATACACATAAACATACACATACCCACATGTATACATGCATATGCACGTAAACATATACACATACCCACCTGTATGCATACATATGCACATAAACATAGACATACCCACCTGTATACATACATATGCACATATACACAAACCCACCTGTATACATACATATGCACATAAACATACACACATGTATACATACATATGCACATACACACATGTATACATACATATGCACATAAACACACACCACCTGTATACATACATATGCACGTAAACATACACACCCACATGTATACATGCATATGCACGTAAACATACACATAAACACATGTATACATACATATGCTCATACCCACCTGTATACATACATATGCACATATACACAAACCCACCTGTATACATACATATGCACATAAACACACACACACACATGTATACATACATATGCACATAAACACACACCACACCTATGCACGTAAACATACACATACCCACATGTATACATGCATATGCACGCATACATGCATATGCACGTAAACATATACACATACCCACCTGTATGCATACATATGCACATAAACATAGACATACCCACCTGTATACATACATATGCACATATACACAAACCCACCTGTATACATACATATGCACATAAACATACACACATGTATACATAAACATACCCACATGAATACATACATATGCACAAACATACCCACCAATAAACATACATATGCACAATCACATATATACATACATACACAATACCTAAAACTGGGAAAGACTCCTTACTGCATTAGGCTTTAAACTTGACCTCTTTTTTAGCATCTCTGGACATCTTACAAATACTTACTGCACCCTCGCTGCCAGGAAGCTCCCATGGAAGCCGGCCTCCCCGGTGTGTTTCTGTTGGTTATAAGAGGATAAGATGGGCTCCTCCTGGACCCGTTTCTACTTGAAAAAGGCTCCGCGTGGCATCCTGTGCTTACTGGTTTTTGCTGGCATCCCCACTCAGCCCTGGTAGCATCTGCTGTACCGGATTATGAAGCCCATGTAAGTGCGACATGCGTTCTCTTCACTTCTGACAGGAATCTAGAACAGCGTCCATGTCCTGCTGCGCAGCAACTAAATCAGGGGCTGTGTAAGTCCTCAGTAGCCATTCAAATCTTCAGACCCGAGAACAACTCTCTGCCGGATCCTGGTTGTAGAGGAAGCTACTAGAAACTTCCACCTCTGCTTATATACCTTCTACATGGATGTAAACATGACCAATGAATGAGAAGGAATCAAAGCATCCCTGCATAGGCCAGCCATCCTATCCCCCTTTTCTCATTGGTCCAAGAAGGCCCAATCCTGGGAAGTAGAAATACACAGAAATACATCAGTCACTCAGGCTTTATAACTGAAATAAACTTTAAAACATCATTAAATTCAAAGTGCTATAAAGTTAACCATGCTTAAAAAAATGACATATTACCATATTTGCTCGATTATAAGATGACCCCCCCAAAATCTGAATATTAGTTTAGGAAAAAAGAAAAAGGCTGAATGTAAGATGACCCTGTAGGAAAAAAGTGTTCCTAGTAAATGTTAATTCATGTAAACTATTTTTTTTAATAAAATCTATGATTGAGAAAAAAATTTTGTTTTTATTTCCTTTTATTTTTCAACCCGCCCCGTTATGCACATCTGCACCCAGGCTTCCCACTCCTATATGTCACTGTGCCCCATGATATGCCTTTTAGCCCTCTATATGCAGATAAACATATGCACATACCTACCTGTATACATACGCACATAAACAGACATACCCACCTGTATACATACATATGCAGATAAACATATGCACATACCCACCTGTATACATACATATGCACATAAACATATAGACATACCCACCTGTATACATACGCACATAAACAGACAAACCCACCTGTATACATACATATGCAGATAAACATATGCACATACCCACCTGTATATATATACATATGCACATACCCACCTGTATACATACATATGCACATAAACATAAAGACATACCCACCTGTATACATATGTACATAAAACATATACCCACTTGTATACATACGTAAGCATATAAACATACCCACCTGTAAACATACATCTGCACATACACATATATACATACATACACATGACCTAAAACTGGGAAAGACCCCTTACTGCATTATTCTTTAAACATTACCCCTTTTTTAGGACATCTTACAAATACTTACTGCGCCCTCGCTGCCAGGAAGCTCCCATGGAAGCCGGCCTCCCCGGTGTGTTTCTGTTGGTTATAAGAGGATAAGATGGGCTCCTTCTGGACCCGTTTCCACTTGAAGAAGGCTCCGCGTGGCATCCTGTGCTTACTGGTTTTTGCTGGCATCCCCACTCAGCCCTGGTAGCATCTGCTGTACCGGATCATGAAGCCCATGTAAGTGCGACATGCGTTCTCTTCACTTCTGACAGGAATCCAGAACAGCGTCCATGTCCTGCTGCGCAGCAACTAAATCAGGGGCTGTGTAAGTCCTCAGTAGCCATTCAAATCTTCAGACCCGAGAACTACTCTCTGCCGGATCCTGGTTGTAGAGGAAGCTACTAGAAACTTCCACCTCTGCTTATATACCTTCTACATGGCTGTAAACATGACCAATGAATGAGAAGGAATCAAAGCATCCCTGCATAGGCCAACCATCATATCCCCCTTTTCTCATTGGTCCAAGAAGGCCCAATCCTGGGAAGCAGTCTATTATCTGATGTGTAGAAATACATCAGTCACTCAGGCTTTATAACTGAAATAAACTTTAAAACATCATTAAATTCAAAGTGCTATAAAGTTAACCATGCTTAAAAAAATGACATATTGCCGTATTTGCTCGATTATTAGATGACCCCCCAAAATCTGAATATTAGTTTAGGAAAAAAAGAAAAAGCCTGAATGTAAGACGACCCTGCAGGAAAAAAGTGTTCCTAGTAAATGTTAATTCATGTAAACTATGTAAACTTTTTTGTTTTCAATAAAATCTATGTTTCAGAAAAATATTTTTTTGTTTTTATTTCCTTTTATTTTCCAACCTGCCCTCCAGTTATGAACATCTGCCCCCAGGCTTGCCACTCCTATATGGCACTGTGGCCCATGATATGCCTTTTAAGCCTCCAAATGCCACTGTGCCCCATGATATGCCTTTTAACCCTCTATATGCTACTGTGCCCCATGAAATGCCTTTTGACCCCTTATGTGCCACTCTTCCTCCAGAAATGCCTTATACCCCTATATGCCACTCTGGCATTTAGGGGGTTGAAAGGCATATTATGGGGCAGAGTGGCATATAGGGAGGTATAAGGTATTTCAGGAGGCAGAGTGGTGTATAGAGGGTTAAAAGGCATCTCTGGAGGCAGAGAGGCATTAAGGGGGTTAAAGGCATCATAGAGCACTCTGCCTACAGAAATGCTTTATGCCCCCCATTTAACCCCCCCACACACACACACACACACTTAACGGTGCTTCCGATTCCCTGCTGTGTAGTCGCGGCAGCGGGTAGACGTCTACGCAATTCGCAACTTCCACTGCAGCCGGAAGGAGATGCGGTTAGCAGCGGGGGTTGTCTGCGTCCATAGCGCAGACCTCCCCCGACTATTAGTGACAATTCCCTGCCCCAGAACTCTCCTCACTGACAGCCGGGGAAGGTCTGCACGATGGACGTAGACAACCCCGGCTGCCAACTGCACCTCCTTCCGGCTGCAGCGGAAGTTGCGAATTGCGTAGAAGTCTACTCGCTGCCCCGACTACACAGCAGGGAGTCGGAAGCAGCGGTAAGTTTGGGGGGGGGGTTAAATGGGGGGCTAAGACAGGAGCATCCAGGACTCCTGAGGTCTGATTATAAGACAACCCCAATTATAAGGGGTATTTTTCAGAGCATGTAAATGTAAACTATTTTTTTTAAAAATATATGATTGAGAAAATTATTTTGTTTTTATTTCCTTTTATTTTCCAACCTGCCCCCCAGTTATGCACATCTGCCCCAGAAATGCCTTATACCCCCTATATGCCACTGTGCCCCATGATATGATATGTTTGTGTATCATAGATGTATAATTGTGGAAGGGCAAAGATGGCACTAGCCGTAGGTTTGAGCCTTGGGGACCAAGATGGCACAGGCTGGACTGTTTGGGGACAAAGATTGCAAATCTTATGTGTGTTATCTGGGTGCTGGTCAGGTTCTATGTGGGCAGTGTGGACGCCAGGTTTTAAATATACCTTTAATGCCGTGTTTTTATGTGAATTCCAATTGATCTTTACCTGCAAAGCAGGGTTTTTGTGTTATTCTGTAGATCCATATGTGCTATGCTATGTTTCCATACATTATTTATGTGTACCTGCAAATACAGGGTTAATATGTCTTATTCAGTTGATTAATACCTGCAACAGGGGCGTAACTAGACCCCTCAGGGCCCGGGTGCGAGAATCTGTTAAGGGCCCCCCACCCCCCCAAAAAAACATGATTTTTACCCAACAATTTTTTTTCAACAAATTCAATTTACATATTGAATCATTTCTGTAAAAAAATCAAAGAAAAAGGGGCGCATGTTCAAAGGGCATAATCAAAGAAAAAGGGGCGCATGTACATAGGGCCCTTTTTGTACATGCGCCCCTTTTTCTTTGAATACATAAATAATCTTTCCACCAAAACAGCCTGACTGTGGCATTTTTGCCACCAAAACAGCCCGCCTGTGGCATCTTTGCCACCAAAACACCCCGCCTGTGGCATCTTTGGCCCCATAACAGCCCGCCTGTGGCATCTTTGCCACCAAAACAGCCCGTCTGTGGCATCTTTGCCACCAAAACAGCCCGCCTGTGGCATCTTCGGCCCCATAACAGCCCGCCTGTGGCATCTTTGGCCCCATAACAGCCCGCCTGTGGCATTTTTGGCCCCATAACAGCCCGCCTGTGGCATCTTTGGCCCCATAACAGCCCGCCTGTGGCATCTTTGCCACCATAACAGCCCTCCTGTGGCATCTTTGCCACCATAACAGCCCTCCTGTGGCATCTTTGGCCCCATAACAGCCCGCCTGTGGCATCTTTGGCCCCATAACAGCCCGCCTGTGGCATCTTTGGCCCCATAACAGCCCGCCTGTGGCATCTTTGGCCCCATAACAGCCCGCCTGTGGCATCTTTGCCACCATAACAGCCCTCCTGTGGCATTTTTGGCCCCAAAACAGCCCTCCTGTGGCATCTTTCCACCAAAACAGCCTGACTGTGGTATCTTTGCCCCCCCCTTACACATCCATGCTATCTCTCACACACACACACACACATATATATTAATTCACAAATATTTACTCACTAATTCACAGATAATCCATTCAATCATTCAGATATTCATACATTGATACTCATTAATTCCCTCATTCAGATACTCATTTACATATACTCATTCACAAACATTCATTCACTCACTCACTCACTCCTTCACAGATATTCATTAATTCTCTCACTCAATCTCAAATACTCCTTCATGCAGCCTCCCCTTACCTGAACAACCGAAGATGTAAAAAGTATGTGCCGCTCGGCGCTCGCAGACCAACTTGTTCAGTGCATAGGGGGAAGCAGATGCGCAGCAGGGTCATGTGACGTACGTTACGTACGTCACGTGACTGTTGGATTCCTGCGTCCCCCGGCATCCTCGTCTGCCGGTAAGTAGCGGCCCCCCGCGGAATTAATCGTGGGGGTTGCCCGGGCCCCCTAGAGTGGCGGGCCCGGTAGCAGCTGCTGCAGGGTTAAGGGGCAAGTGCCCCTTTTGCCCTGAGTTATAGACGGCCGTAGAGGCCGCATAGGCCCAGTCAGTCCGGTCCTGACTGGGCCTATGCGGCCTCTACGGCCGTCTATAACTCATAGACCTTGGGGCCCCTTGCCGCCGGGGCCCGATTTCGGGCGGCCCCTTGGCTTGGGCCCCCCTGCCACCGGGGCCCGGTCGCAGTCGCGACCCCTGCGACCCCGGTAGTTCCGCCACTGACCTGCAATGCTGTTTCCATGTATGTATTTGATTTATACCTGCGATGCTACGTTTCATATATTATTGTATACCTGCAAATACAGGATTTGTATGTCTGATTCTGTTTATTTTATATATACCTTCAGTGCTGAGATCACAAGTGAATTTCAATTGATCTGGGTTTGTGTGTTGATCTATACCTGCTATCGGCAGCAGGGTCTAATATATATATAGGCAACAGGGGCTAGTAAATGGGTTTTAGATATTTGGACAGGGGCGCAATTTCAGTGCTTGCCATAGGTGCTATTTTCAGTAGATACGCCTCTGTATACACATCACACCTCCCGCCCACCCTGCTTACCTCTCCAGCAGCTTTCTCTCAAGCTGTTCACACACCATGCAAGCAGCCTCAGGATCACGTGACCCCGATAAAAGTAGGTAAGAGTTCCATATTAACACCAGTGCACACCCTTTCCTTCCTCCCCAATGATACAGTGAGGGGATGTGTATATACGGCTCCTGAATATAAGACAAGCCCAACGACTGAGTGTTTGCAGATGGCCGGACGGCTCTCAGAGACAGGGAAGAAAATTTCATATACACTCCCCTGTCATATGTATAAAATAAAACTAGAGGCTCAGAAATAATGCAATAAGTTTTTTTTTCTTTTGGTTACAGAGAAAGTGGTAGAAAAATGGAACTGCCTCCCAGCAGGAGTGGTAGTGGCAAATACAGTGAGAGAATGTAATACGCTTCTGCTGGCAGGCTGTTCCACTTATCTACCACCCGATTTCTCATTAGAGGTTATACCTGCGAGGGGATGTAAACATGCAGGGGACGGGGATACGGGGCCCCGAATCTGACTGATTAATGTCACATGTTACAGCAGGAATAATGGGCGACTAGCCGGGGGCCGAATGGCTCCGATGTGCCATTAAATTCTGTTTGTACGACGAGTCGCTCCGTGAGTCCTGCTGGGTTCCAGCTTCTTATTGAAACCGAGAATTTCCCGGCAGATCAGCCCCGTTCCCATGTCTACTCACCCGTTATTGCTGCTGTAACCACTCCAACATTAACCAATCAGATTCGGGGCCCCGTATACCCGTCCCCTGCATGTTTACATCCCTTCACTGTATAACCTCTACAACTTCTGCTGGGAGGCTGTTCCACTTATCACCCTCTCAATAAAGTAAAACTTCTTGCATAACTTTGGAGTCTCTTCTTTTAGAAGGCTATTATTTATACATATGACAGGGCAGTGTGTATGCATTATGCTGGGGGTGGAAGATTTTCAACTTGCTGATATTACTCTGGATTATGAACGGCCGTCTCAAGCGAGCTTCTCCTGCAAAGAGAACCCCGCAGGCCCTGCATAATGCGTAGTTTAATCGGTGTGACTGAGTAAGAAATCTTCCCGTTATCTGTGGATTGTTCGGCGACACCGGAGGTTCCGGGAAAGGAGAGCCTTTCACTTCCCTGACTCCGCTATGCATCGTACGGGCCGGCGCTGGCAGGAAGAGCTCACCGGGGCCGGCCCTTCATAATGCTTGGAGTGATGGGATTGGGGGCTCAACTCTCCTGTAAACCTCTGCGGACAGATTGCTTGAGCGTTGCTCCTGATTTTACTATACATTGTGCAGGGCCCGCTCAGTTCCCTTTTCAGGGGAAGCTCACAGGGGCGAGCGCTTAATAATACATCGTAACGTAAAGAAATGTCCAAAACCTTCCTTGTGGGGTGTATTCACTAAAGCTGTTTGTTAACCCCTGATGTCACTCTCTATTCTGAAGGGCAGGCATCAGGGGATTGAAGTGTAAGCTTCTGTGCTCGCAAATACACGTGAGATGAGGACGTTATCCCGCAGGAAGCTCCTAAACCTGTATAAATCATATCTGTGCATTAAGCCTGGGCTATTAGCGCGAGAGGCTGAGAGGCTCCGATGTGTTTCTGCGTCACGATATTTCTTTGTATTCTGTGCCGGTGATCGGGAAATATGGAATAACCATAAACCGTACCGGGCCCTCCCTGTGCCGGGGGGCTGTGATCCGCCGGGCGTCTGGCCCTCCCTGTGCCGGGGGCTGTGACCCGCTGGGCGTTTGGGTGATGCAGGATTGCAGGTCCCGGCGATGTCACAAATCTGCTTATCCAGTGAAGTCTGTCCCTCTATGGACTTTCACTTGTCTGTGTGTCCAGCGGGGTTATTAAGACCGAGCTGTTCTATTGTTTAGCGCAGGCTGTGTAAGGAGTCGGATAGAACGGCTCAGGATCCGAGTCGTGGCGCTGTTGGGAATCTCGTTTCATGCGATTTAATGAAATGTGAGAATTTACTCCGTTCTGCAGAAAACGGAAAGAATGGTTTCTCGTCTCTGCGTTCTTTCTGGGGATTTCCTCCTTAATACAGAATATTTTCGGGAGAAGCAGCGTATTTCTAGAATCACTCGGCACGTTAGTGTCTCGGCGGATGGACACACAGAAGGCTGCTTCTTCACCGCGTTTAGAAGGTAAATGCCGTTTAAAACCCTTTCATGCAGAGCCGTTTCCCCCCGGCGTCCGTACAGGGCGATACGCAGTAAGTATTCGAGACTTTACGGACATTTGGAGGGAAGTCGGCAGGTACACACACTCCTTGGTGTCGCCTTATTCTAGTCCTGGCCCTTCCCGTCGGTGCGCCGGCGGCCACACGGGAAGCTTGAGCACGGTTTAGGCAGAGGCTTCCTTTGGTTTAATGATCTTCAGAAAGCTGCGGCTGACAAACATCGCTTTTGTTCTGTCTGCAGAAGAACCTTATCTGCTGCCCCAGTTTATTAAACCCCCGTGGGGGGGGGGCGCCGTCTTATTTAACCCCTCGAAGAACGGCAGAACCTGAACTCCTAAACCCAACTTCCTCACCTTGGATCGTCGGGTCCGTTGGAAAGAAATGAAGAGCCCTGCCGCCTAAATAGCGCGGGGCGGCATGTAGTTGTGGGGATAGGAGGTTGGGTTCATCTAGAGGTCAGCTATTGATTTAATAGGCAGGGTCAAAAGTTCAGGTCAGAAGTTAGAAAAAAAAATAAAAAAAAATAGCCTGGGTGATGTAACTTGGAAATTGCTGGATGTGCGCGTGCCGCTTAGTGATTCGCCGCCTTTGCCTCGCGGGCACCTTTGGTGCCCCGCGAGACGCCTCGCGCTGCGCAAAAAGGCGCGAATTCGCGCTATAAATAGGAGCTGTGGGAGCGCTAGCAGTCATGCCACAAGGCGAACTGCTAAGCTGTGAATACTTACCTGTAAAGGCTGGTATTTCGGTGGTGCAGGAGAGCCGCAGGCGAAGATGGAACTTCTTCTTGAAAAGCTCCCATCCCCCCCTCCCTGTTATGAATATTATGATGCTTTATTTTATATATTTGTCGTGTGCTTTTATCAGGGTAAACGTTGTCCCTTCTTAGGGATGGACTGGTGTAATGGTGTATGCCGTCTGGCTTTTAGGGCGGATGGCTTGGTTATATATGTGTATATATATATTTATGGTTTAAGTTATTGGAGGTGAGACTCTGGGTTTGGGCCAAGAGTTTCTTTAAAGTTTGTGATGTTTGTTATAAGCTAAATAAAAGTACACGGCCTGTTTATTCCAATTCGAGTATGGTGTTTTTATTTCAAGTTTACAGTACAAGGATACATTGTTGGTTACAATATCCCTTACAACTACATGTTTCCAAAAACTCGAATAGAATAGAATAGAATATTCGACTCGAGCCGGAAGATAACTGCAGCCTGCGTCCATCCCGTAATCTGCTCAGCAAACAACCGCTTACAGGGCGGACGCCGGCTGCAGTTATCTTCCGGCTCGAGTCGAATATTCTATTCTATTCGAGTTTTTGGAAACATTTCTTTCCAACGGACCCGACGATCCAATCCGAGGAAGTTGGGTTTAGGTGTACAGGTATCTTCCACACGTTATATCTGATGCATATCGTTTATATCCAGGTTTGTCTAATTCCAGGCCCCGAGGGCCATTACTAGACCTGGATACTGAACGCACACGTGATGTAATATGTTAAGAGCTGCCAGTGCCCGTCCTGGATATCCAGAAAGCCTGGCCTGTTTGTGGCCCCCGGGGCCTGGAGTTTGAGCCCCCCCATCTCTAGTAAATGCCAGTCTGATCTCCGCTGTCTCCTGTCTGTAGATCCCAGCTCTTCTCTTCTTCATCTCTTCTCCCCTGCGAGGGACTCTATTTCTTGGAGCTCGTGATGTTCGGCCTCCGCCTGCGTGCCAAGGTGCCGCGCGTCAACTGGGACCCAGCGGTGAGTTTCATAAATCTCTCTGCACTCTGCTTTTACTGTAACGTGCTGTTTGGTGCGTTTCGGGTTAATGTAATCACTGATGTCTCCTATTCTGTGCAGCTCTGTAAACCAACATTTATCACGAGCCGTAATGTATGAACTCCGGCAGAAAATGCACCAAGAAGGGAGTCGTCGCCTGATTCGGGGGCTTGTTGCTCACTTTGCCGACTGCGTGTGAACCTGGCCTGCGCAAAACATTATCCTGCAGCCTCCTGAGTAGAGAGGAAATGGAACTTTTCGAGGCTTCCCTGTACAATGACGTGGCGTTGGCTTGAGTCTGACTGCCGACTGCTTCCTGCTTAACTCCGGCGACTGCTTGGGGGCCCTCGACAGAAGAGACCTGACAGGTAAGAGACGCGTTCCTTTTAACAGTCTCTATTTTACATCTAATAAAAATGAATACAAGCAATAACGCGATCTGAGGATGTGGCATTTATTATGACTAAAGACGAGTTCCCCGCACCGCATTTGCTCTGAAAAAAACATTGTCTTATAATCGAGCAAATACGGTATATTCATGCCCCTCGTGAAAATGCATATTCCTGCATCTGTACACAAAAGAAAATTTCCCAATTCCTACTCTGCAGACCCCGTGTTGTTGAACCCTCTGGAGCTTCCCAGACAAAATATCTTCCTAGCAGAAATGTGTCACGTGACCCAAATGCCGGTGCCGACAGCTTCTTACCAAACCAGACAAACATTAGGTGGTTGCTTGCATTTTGTGCCGCTCTTGGGTCGCGGCGTGTGTGTGCGGGTTTGTGGTGCCCTTGGGTCGCGGGGTTTGTGGCGTTTTGTTGCATTTTCAGTGAAAGCAACATTCGCTTCACACTCTAGAGAATAATGTTGTTTCTTCACATTTTCGCCTCCCGCGGGCGCTTCGATTATCCAAACCGTCTTGCTCCTATTTACAAAATGTAATTTAAAACCAGAAACTGCAGCTGTCGGCAGCTTAATAACACTTTACAGACTTCTGGGCTGGATATTCAGTCCATAAAACATTGTTCAGATTGTAAAAGTCGTCACTTCTGTTTTGAAATGGGAAGGAATACAGTAAATAGAGCCGGAGAGACTCGATGTCTGATACCTTTTAGTGGCCAACATGTCTATTAATTACATCGTTAGGGTTAATTTAGGGGCAGTTATGGTTGATGGGGTCTTTAGGGCTAATTTAGGGGCAGTTATGACTGATGGGGTATTATGGGTTAATTTAGGGGCAGTTATGGTTAATGGGGCATTGGGTTAATTTAGGGGCAGTTATGGTTTATGGGGTATTTAGGGTTAATGTAGGGGCAGTTGTGGTTGATTGAGTCTTTAGGGTTCATTTAGGAACATTTATGGTTAATGGGGTGTTTAGGGTTAATCTGGAGGCAGTTGTGGTTGATGGGGTCTTTAGCGCTAATTTAGGGGCTGTTATGGTTAGTAGGGTATTTAGGGTTAATTTAGGGGCAGTTGTGGTTTAAATTTTTGCAATTTATCTAAATTAAGAGTTGTGTCAAAGAACCAATATACTTCATTTTTTACACTCACCTTGAATAAACATTATGTTTCTTGTTTTCTGCAAAATTATTATATAGTGAGAACTGTTTTTCACAATTTTTAAATTTATCCACTTAAATTATCTAGGTGTTAAAATATATTTCTTTTCTGTAATGTTATAATTTATTACAATAAGCCCATGTTCGCTTGGTATACAAATTGCTTTAATTCCACTTCTTCTGTATTGATATTAACTTAATGTTCATTCTATGTTTGCATTCCATATCAACAACTTTGTCAATGATGAAGCGTTCATCAAACATCTTTCTATACGTTACCATGAAGTTATTAATATCAGTTTTAACATATAAGTACCATATGCATGGCTTTCAGTACACTTCACAAAACAAAAGACTGGTATTTATTTGCTCAAACCTCAGTAATTTAGTCAGTTTCAATCATTTTGATTAATATGAATGTAAAACAGAGATCCAAAAATGCTGGCCCGTTTGGGATCTTTGGTGCCGGTAGATCCGGGGCCCTGTTCTATCAGCATATTGCTCATGAAAACACTATATTTTACTATCAAAAACAGTAAGGGAACTTCGATATTTCAAAAACCCATTTGAAATGTAAAAAAAAAACAAAGATGGCCGCCCTAATCCCGCATGCCAAGTCGCACGGCCGTGGGCATGAGGTCATCGTATTCTGACAGCCTATATATATGGGGCAAATGGCAGTTATTAGCTATCAGTTCTTGATTCCCAGTGGTGTATACTATTGGTACGAGAACAGCGTTTTATTTGGAGAAATGCCATTCCTAGCGGCTTGGAAACGTAGACGACAGGATGAAGACCCGAAGAACCCTGAACCACCGGGAAAAGAGGAGGGAGAGAGGACCGAAGATCCACCCCGGGACGACCAGCAAAAACGGAAGAAACACAGCTCCCAAGGAAGCGAGACGGACCGCGGAAGAAAGAAGAGGAAGAAGAGCCCTGCAGGAGAGCCCAGCGGATCAAATGATGGACCCAGGAAGCCCCTCAGCCTCACAGACTTCACCTTCTATTCTGAGTTGGGAAGAGGTGGATTTGGCAAAGTAAGTAACGTGTTTATTTTATCTAGGGGTACAGAAAGAGTTTTTAGGGGAAATATGGAACAAGAAACCACATAAAACATGCCTTTGTCTTACTTACTGGGATCATTCTAGGTAGGGAAAACAGTGACACTTTAATCCAATAAATCAGTTTGAACACAGCCCATATTATAGACGGTACGGCCTCCAAAAGCTGTTTATTTTCACTCATTCCAAACACACAAGCTTTACACTTAAGGCTGGGAGACGATATCCTTGGGTTTGGATTGGAGAGCAGCAAACGTAGAGCTTGATACATTGTATCCGGTGTCTATCATACAGGAGAAGCACACTGAGCAGTTACTGGACACTCCACGCGGTGGCGGCGGCAGTTAGGCAGGTTGGAGATACTGATTGGCTCATGCAGCTGTCACTCACGTCATACATCATTCATTCATTAATATGAAACGATCTTAACTTTATCTTTGTAACTAAATGGAACGGTAATGAGTGAAATGTTCAGTATATACCAGAGACTGCCAGGCCTACTGAGTGTCCATATTGCCAGATTAAGGAAAAGTGGATGTGCAAGCGCATTGGTGTCATTTATACATCAGGATGTGCTGGGTATTAAGATAAAATGATGTTTATTTCCGCTATAATAAAAGACGCAGAAAATGTGCATGTGTTGTTTTTTTTAAAAGCTAAAGGGGTATCCTGAAGTTATAATGTGAAGGGTGAGGGGATTCCATGTAAAGTCAGGAAATTTTACTTTACCAAGAGGGTGGTAGATAAATGGCCTCTCAGCAGAAGTGGTAATACATGGTATAGGCAGATGGTTCCTGAATCTAAGGCAAGACCAAGGACTGATTAAGCTGTGAATCTGTACACTAGATGGGCCGGATGGGTCTGCTGGTAGATTCTATGTTTCTATGAATCAGGTAATGTTATCATAGTAACAGATTTAAATGAAAATGCTTAAAGGACTAAAATCAATGCTCTGGGGTCGGCTTTCTACACAAAACTGAAAATGGAATAATTAGGTAAACTACGTCTGAGATAAAATGAGATGTCGATGTTAAAAAGGCATCTGGAGCCTATATTATTCTGTTCATTAAAAGCTGGTCTCAGGTTGTCTTTGCAGATTAAGACATTGAACCTTTTGGGCTGGGTTAAGTATTCTACGACTAGTTTTAAAATTAGATGTACGCATCTATATTGTAGTGGATGGAGTGAGTGGTAGATAGGTGGAATAGCCTCCCAGAACAAGTGGTAGAGGACAAAACAGTGACATAATTTAAACATACATGGAATAGGCATATGGCTCCTGAATATAAAGTAAGACCAAGGACTGATTACGGTTTGAGTCTTTACATTAGGACGTTGGATGGGCTGAATGGATCTGATCTCCCATCAAACTGCACCTTTCTATGTTGATAATGAGCTTCACATTTCACACATCAATTACAACTGTGTCACCCCTTCCTGGTTATCTCAGGTCATGCTCGCGTCATGGAGGAGCAGTAAACATCCGGTGGCTGTTAAGATCATCAAACGCAGCTCATCGTGGAAAGAAGGCATCATGCGGGAAAGACGAGTCTTGGAGCTGGCAGCAGAAAGCCCATTCCTCTGCCACGGCTTTGGTGCTTTTCACACCCAGGTACGGAATTGTCTGTTGCTCTGCAGCCTATTCCCGTCCTTTCACCTTCTACCATGCGCCATTTCTACAGAAGATCTGCATGTGTCACTGTACTATTAGTCTCTGCATGACTGTAACTGTTTTTGCTCTATGTTCAAAATAAGCACCGCGTCTTTCTCGTCATGGAGAACGTGAGCGGAGGCAGCCTGTCAAACCACCTGAGGAGGAACGGCCGGATGGGAACCAGTGCTGCAGTGTGAGCAACAGAGTAGACATAAAGCCAATGATCATTTCCATGCTGTCTAAATGGCTCCTCTAGCTTTAATCCCAATGCAGTGAAATCAGAGGCTCTCCATCTCTGTAAATAACCCTTTGCTAATATTTAGAAACTACTCACTAAACTGTTTGTGTCCTTCTGGCAGGTTCTACGCTGCAGAGATCACCTGCGGTCTTCAGTTTCTACACAGCCATGGAATAGTTCATCGGTTAAAAAAAAATATTTCTGCTCTCAACTGTCCATTCTCTTGCTCTTTTGTTGAGTCTTATGTCTTCCATCACCCCAAGTTCCCTTCATCTCACCATTTATTCCATTTCAAAATCTTTCAGAATTCTTAAGAGGAAAATGAACATCTTCTTTCTCTGAATCATTTAGGGACCTGAAGCCAGCGAACGTGTTGATGACCAGCGAGGGACACCTGAAGATCTGCGATTTCGGCCTCGTTGTGGAGAAGATCATCGGCGCAGCCAAAACCAAAGGCGTAGTTGGGACCAGAAAATATATGGCCCCCGAGGTGAGAATTTATTAATTAGATTAATGCTATAGTTAATCTAAACCTTAATTACTTTACAATGCATTACCTATCTACATTTTACACATATTGAACTTGTTTTGCAGGTTTTTCAGAAGAAGAAATATGGCGCCTCCGCAGACTGGTGGTCGTTTGGAGTCACTCTGTACCAGATGCTGGTGGGAAGGGTCCCAGTTCCATCATCACAGCCCAAGAGGGAGTACCGGGACTGCACCGTTCACAATGACTTCCCGTACCCAAGCTGGCTGCTAGCAGATCAGAAAGACATCCTCATGAAGGTGAGTGGATCACAAATGTCCTGATAAGGTGTGTGGCTATACAGGAACTTTTATAGACAATAAGGGACTGTAGTGCAGCAGATTCTGGAATGGGCAAAATATGGTTACTAAACTCAACAAAAACTTGGCTAAATACGTCAGGAAATTGGAATACAAAAACCATTTTTTATTTTTCTTTTGCTTTCTCAGCTTCTGCTTAAAGATCCAGAATGCCGGCTTGGGACGAATGGTGATATAAGAGTGCATCCTTTCTTCGGCATCTTGAACTGGGACCATTTGGAACAACGCAAACTCTGGCCCCCATACCTGCCTCTGGTGGTACGTGTAGCCATTACAAAATGCTTTAGATCCACTAAGTTCTAATATCACAACTTATTGCTCTTCAACATTAAAAAGTACTTAATAATGGTATAAGAACACATCCCGTCCACAAACAGAACCCCCACACACATGTAAATTTACTGTATATGATTTCTTCTTCCGAACCTTTGCTACATTTCCTTCCACCAATTAATCATTGCTAAGGAGCCCATCTAATGACAACTGACGAGCGCTTTGTTATTACGTACCTGCCGCCATAGTATACATTATGATGTGTTTTTGAAATCAAGGAACTTTTCGCTTTTTTCTTGCAGGACCTAACTGGAGATCTTCACCTCAGTTCCCAGGATATATCCTTTTCATTTGTAGAGGGGGCTAATTGTAACAAAAACAAAAAAAGTTGGGATTTGCCAGACCTGTCTTTTGTTAGCCCCAAATGGAGGGAATAAACATCCCTCCTTGTATCCAACATCTCAGATGGGAACAAATTCTCTTTTATTCAGGATTCAGCTTGAAGATCTTGCCTGAAAAGTCTCCTGTTGGACGACGACCAATAGTCCAGGATGTCACCTCCCTGCTTCATCTACCACCGCAGCAGAGCTGTCCACCACCACAGCAGAGCGCCTACCTCAACATCACAGCAACTCCACCTGCTGTCCACATCAGAGAAAACCACCTTCTACAGCTGTCCAACATCACTGCGCGGCAATTCCACCTGCTCTGTCCAACATCACTGCGCGGCAATTCCACCTGCTCTGTCCAACATCACTGCGCGGCAATTCCACCTGCTCTGTCCAACATCACTGCGCGGCAATTCCACCTGCTCTGTCCAACATCACTGCGCGGCAATTCCACCTGCTCTGTCCAACATCACTGCGCGGCAATTCCGCCTGCTGTCCAACATCATTGCCAAGCCTCTACTACAGCTGTCCAACACCACAGCACAGCCATTCCACACGCTGTCCAACATCACAGAAAAGCATTTAATGCAACACAACACCACAGAGAACTTCATTGCTGACAAACATCATTGTGCTGCACCTTGTCCTGCTGTTCAACAACTTAGCAGCGAGACTCCATCTGGCCTCTAACACATACCTCCCAACTTTTACCCCCAGTGAATCGGGATGCAGGGGGGGTGGTGGGTGGGCGCATGCATAGTAGAGCTTACCTTTAAGCTCCGTCCCCCGGGGTCCCGATTCACAGAGGATAGAATGTTACTGCACATGCATTCTCCAGTGTTCCAAACACCAGAGAATATAATTAGAAGAAATGTGGTTCTGAATCCTGCTGTCCCATAGAGATCTTCCTCTGTCTTCTGTTTTTGGGAGAGAGCTAGAGTTCGGCAGGGAGATCGAGTGGCCGCACCCAAAGCAGGACAGCTGGGAGCCATGCAGTCTGCTGCCACCTGTCATACTGTGTCACAGACAGGCTTCCATGCTACGTAACATCAAAGTAGAGCATCCCTTGCTGTCCAACATCACACAAAAGTACCTACAACACAGCAGATCATCTCCCAGTCTACCAAATTACAAATAGTATTCCTACCCTACACAATGAAGTAGAGGGAAAAGGTGTATCCGCTTCTTAAAATGTGTTTCTTCTTTGTTCTAGATCCAGTGTGGACCAATTGGACTGAAACGAGTGGAACATGATGATAATGAGATGTACCACGGACAGAACTAAAGGGCACTGATTTATTTAAGAAGGTCTTTTGAGTTACTCTGTAAGTTATTAAACCTTCAAGAGGTTAGCTTTGTCTGGCAGCTGAAACTGTCCCTCTTCCTTCTATGTAGGTCTATGTGAGATTTTGTCAGAGTCGCCTGGTGCTTGAGGAATGAGCCCTTCAAACCGGAAAAATTTTGAATGAATTCTGTCTTTTATCTGTAAGTCTCTTGTCCCTCACTAAAGGTTATGGGTAGTTTAAAATAGTCTACATGTACTAACTTATTACTCATTTCTTGTTTCTCTTCTTTTCATATTTAGAATCCTGCATGGATTTACTCATTCTCCTATTCCATTATTGGTTCTTCAGAAACTTCTTCTGGGACCTACAAGTACAGTTGGTACAAGTAAGTAAATCTTCAGACTGTATTTGCTGTAAATACTTACTATTGAGATTAGAGATAGGAAATATTTAAATGTATACCTTATTTTAATTAATGTTTGGGCTACGGTTACTTGTCTATCTGGTATTTGGCATCTATTTCTTCTTTCTCTTAGATCAAGCACTGACCAAGTTAACCACATATACTCCTGGACTTAGTGCTACATGCAGGATGATCCGATGTACCATGGAACAAAACGAGCCAGTTGAATCATTTCAGAAGTTTTTCACTTTCATTGTAAGTTATGAAACCTATAAGAAGGTTATTACATATTCTGCGGTTGCTCAGTCTGGCTGCTGAAACCATTCCTCTTCCTTTTGCACAGATCTTCAAACCTGCTTGGAAGATCTTGCGTCTGTGTCATATTCTCCTGGTGCCTGAGGAATGAACCCTTCACACTGGAAGTCTTTTGTCTGTGAGTCTCTTCTTTTTATTTGTCATAAACATGAAATTACCCAATAACTAGTTTTATTTAAAACCAACAAGCTAATTTTCCTTTACTAATTCCTCCCTCCTATTCTCCCATTGGTTCTTGTCTAGCGATGACTGTATCTTCAGGCCGTATATATGCTGTAAATTTAACTTATTTTGATTTGTGCATAGGATGAGATTTCATTTTAATGAGCTTTTTGTTACCTATGCCAGGTGTGATGCTCAGATGTGAATTTGTGTCAACTATCCTTCAAAGCCTGTTCCAAGTAGATCTGTAACAGGTCGGTATCTCCTGTCCCTAACATTTCTTACATGTAACAATTGTGTCTTGTTCCCCATTTCATCTTCTATGCATTCTGTGATCACTTGACCTACATTGTTTGATCTTGTATTTGTCAGTTTGTCCACACTGTTCCTTAAACATCTCCTCTATTCATTCTTCCCATAAGAACGTGTAATTTTCTTACCATGATTTTCCTGGCTTTCATAATCACAGGTTTCTTATTCTTGTTTTCTCAGCTACCAGAATGGCTTGAGATGTCTGGAAGATCTTTCATCCTTCAAGCTTCCTCTCCTGAAGATCTCTAGAACTTCAACTTCACGGCCAAAGCAAATTTATCTCCACTCATCAGACGCTGATCCTCTTCTTCTTGTCATTGACGATTAAACCTACAGCATGACACACATGTTACCATGTTGCAGTTCTTTAAACTATACAGCCCTATATAAGTAAACTCATTTAAACCCCTTAAGTTACCTGTACAGCATCCAATGTGTCATTTGCATACTTTATATATTATCTTGGTTTCACCCAGTTTAATAAAATCCTTTAACTTTATTTATATTTCAGTGATTACTAATGGATTCATTTAAACATTTCATTAATTGACTTTTATTTCTCCACATACTGTACACAATACATTCAAGCCTCTGTAAACAGTTACAGCAATGTTCTCTGTCAACTCACAAAGTGTTCCAAAATAACACACACAATGTAACGTTACTATTGTGTGTTATTTGCTTGTACAACATCTGCTTTCAAACTACCGTATTTGCTCGATTATAGGACGAGGTTTTTTTCAGAGCAAATGCTCTGAAAAATACCCCTCGTGTTATAATCGAGGTCGTCTTCTAATTAGACCTCAAAAAAATGTCTGCTGGGGCCAGGCTGCTTACCGGTGCTTTGGTCCCGAGCAGCGTCTCTTCTATTAGCAGCAGGAAGCTAGCAGAGTGTCACATAATTCTGCCTCCCCCTCCTTCCTCTGGGGGCCAGAGAAGTTGCTCGCACAGCCGGGCCCCTGCAGAAGTCTTCAAGTGAGAGAGCTGCAGTTCAGGTAAGGGGGTGGGGGAGGGTTTTTGTGATTAATGTGTGAAGTATGTGTGATTAATGGAATGAATGAGTATTTAAATGTTTGTGAATGAGTGTGTGTGTGATAGCATGGATGTGTAAGGGGGAGGGTGGTAGCATGGCATAGGGAGGCTGTACTCAAACTCCTATCATCCCCAGGTTCCAGCATGTACTGGCTGCCTTGGCTTGATAGGAGTTTGATTGCTGTTAGCAGTTATATATATATATATATATATATATATATACCTCCAGAAATGCCTTTTAACCCCCTATATGCCACTCTGGCATATAGGGGGTTAAAAGGCATATCATGGGGCAGAGTGGCATATATGAGGGCATAAGACATTTCTGGAGGCAGACTGGCATATAGAGGGTTAAAAGGCACATCATGGGGCAGAGTGGCAAATAAAGGGGGATTAAGGCATTTCTGAGGGCAGAGTGGCAACCTTGGGGGCAGATGTGCATAACTGGGGAGAGGCAGGTTGGCAAATAAAAAGAAATAAAAAAATATATATTTTTCTCAATCATAGCTTTTATTAAATATGAAAAAATTGTTTACATGAATTAATATTTACTAGTAAAACTTTTTTTCCTATAGGGTAGTCTTATATTCAGGCTTTTTGTTTTTTTCCTAAATTAATATTTAGATTTTGGGGGGTCGTCTTATAATCAGGGTCGTCTTATAATCAGGCAAATACGGTTGTTATTTTTTAACTTTGACTTATTTGTTTTCCTGCAATAATAAGATATTGAGTGTGGGGCATGTGTTTCTACTCAAAGAAATCAAACCATGTATAACACAACTTAATACGACTTATATAAACGATAAATAGTACAAAAGTGAATGTACACAGCGCCTGATTAGCTGCATTTCCCTCTGTCTCAACCAGAAAAAAATTCAAAATCAAATTTACACCGATGGGCATAAAAGATTAAAATTTGGCACCTTCATTCTCATAACGTAGAATCTATATCCATATAGGAAAAAACAGAAACAAATATATAGTGCAATATGTTTAAATCATATCAACATATAGCACTTTATCTGATTAAAACTTATTGCACTATATATTTGTTTCGGTTTTTTTCCATCATGGTTCCATGATTTTTTTTTTTTGGCAAATGGGAGACGAGCCTTTGTTTTGTTTTTGGTCAGGAGTGCATTAAAACATTAAAACGTGTCTCTGGACTGTGAGCCTCTGCCAGAATACGCCACGGGCTGTATATACAATAAGGATGTTTAGCCTTGAAGAAAAGTGGGTTATTTATGGCAGTGGCACTAAAGTCTTAATAACTAAAAATCCAATTCTTCATTTACCTAAATGTCCCTCTAAGACATTGGTTCCCCACGGGCGGTATGAAAAGGAGCCAGGGTGCTTCTCAAGTACATTGGCTGCTTGGCTTCTACGACTTGTCATTAACTTAAAATGTGGGAAAGAAAATTAAACTAATAAAGTTAATAAAAAAGTTTAATTTCATCTAATTCCTCCAAATGAAAAGATAGCTCTGCAGGCAGGAATAGTTGCCGCAGTTCCACTGATAGCCAGCAGGTGGTGCTCCTAAACCTATAAGTATTCAGCATAGAGACACACTTTATAATATAGTACCTGAAGAAGAGACCGAGAGTCTCTATAACATGCTTTTTATTTCTACGGCTACAACTCCACACCTTATACTTCATAATGAGCATAAGCTGTTTGTTTATATGCCTTTGGCACGAGAGTTAATGTAAGGAAGTTCTACTTCACTGAGAGGAACAGCCTTCCAGCAGAAGTGGTAGAGGCTGATACACCGAGGGAAGTTAAATATGCATGGGGTAGGAGGAGAACGTCCCGGGATTCATCCCATCGCAAAAAACAGGCAATGTTTCAACCTTCGTCAAAGCTTTAGAACCTTGATGATCTTGTGCTATGGGCCGACATTGTAGACAACATGCGCAGGCATACAATGTATCAGTTCATCAACTGCGCTTTATCAACGCTCTATTTACAGGGTCCTGGGAGGACCAAAAGACTCAAGGAGCAGGTTAGAGAGATGGGCAATTGATTTTTTTGCTAATTTCCATCTTGTAATCTCCAAGTAACGGATCAATACGAGACTGATAGAAGAAATTAGAATGCGCGTCCTAGCACCATGGCCGCGCTATTTATCACAGAGCAGATGGCCCGTGCCAGATCTATCTTTATTCCAAATAAATTAAATTGCATTTCCTCCAAGTAATTTTTCACCGGCGTGGCCTGCTTTTCTTAGTTTGCTTGAAAGACCTAGGGCCTCCGCATCTACTAGTGACAGGCTATCCGTGGGTGGAAATTGGCAAACATTCATTCCTTAGAAGTATAGCGGTTTCCCGTTAGACAATCTGCAGTCTCTATATACGCTCTAATGGAGTCTGTATTGTATAGTTTTTGCCCAAAAAAAGTATTTTCGAGCGGGGGTTTGATTAGAAAGAATGAAACATTATGGTTAAAAAACAGGAACTATTTCTCGTGATTAAGCCGAGGAGAGTCAGAGGGCGAGGGGCTGATGAAGGCGAGCCCTAAGGGCAGCAGAATTTGCTAAAGAGTGCGGCTGTATGAAGAGCGACATGATGAAGAGTGCGATGAAGGCCACTTGACTCGGGTAATCCAACGACCCCTCACCCCGATGAGAAACCTCAATGGACTCCATCGACAGCAACGCCCAGCACCTGCACAGCGTTACGGAGGCCGAGAACCTCCCTGCAGCCTCCAAAGTCTTATCTACGTCCACTCACCATCCTTGTGACCTTCTTACCCCAGAGGAGAAGACGGCTAAGATCCCACAGCAGGCGAGACCCCCTGCAGCTGCATTTCTAACCACCAAGACTAATAAGCAATTAACTTAGAATTAGCCTTAAAAATGTTTTTTCCCCGGTTATTTTTATCATTAAGGGCAGGTGTCTAAACATGTCACCTTTCCTGAATTACAGATCGCTAATAAAACAAGCTACAAAGGCAAAAACATACGTAAAAACGGCGGATCGGGAAGAGGTCTGATGCATACTGGGAAGATTAGGGGTACCATGGAAGCAGGATCTGCACGATTATTCCCCCTCATTAGGTTATCTCTCCCATATTGTTAAGCTGCTGATTGCTGTGGATTGGGTCAGACAGCCATTGTGAGAAATTGTGGGAGGAAATTGATTAAAAGATGCTCTTTTCTGCCACAACCAAACAAATCTAATCAAATCTAATTTTTTTATAGTAAATTCTAGAGGTAATGTGTGTGTATATATATATATATATAAATACACATGCACATATACACACACATAATATGTAATTATATCTCGTGAAATGTAATATTATAGTATATTATAGTATATTTATATATATATATATATTTTACAATGTGAATACACTTATTTATATATATATATATATATATAACATTTGAATATATATATAACGTGTATATATATATATACATATAAATATATGTTATTAAGTCAGTCTTTTTTGTTTTTTTATATAATAATAATAGGGAAATCGGCAATTGCCCCCCCCCCCAGCCATTAGAATCCAATTTTCTTTATTTCGGTCTCAAACAAAATGAATAATTTTGAAAGGCTGGAGGACGCTGCCAGAGCGGCCATAATGAAAGAGAGGTCGGGTGTTTTCAAAGAAGAATATATATTTGTAAGGGCCAGGGCTGAATTGTTAAATGCCATTTAATAGGCAAGCGACAGCAGGAAACGGACTAATCTTTATAGAGCGCTGATTAGTAAGTAAGGCTTCCCGGGTGATAATTAGTATTGCTCTGGCCAAGTTCCAGCATCTGACGGCGGCATCCACGGCGTAACGGTTAATTGCCAGACACTTTTAACTGTCGTTAAATGTCACCATTTTATTTCCACGGCCAGAGCATGTGGTGAAATTTTTTGGGGGGAACAAAATGACCCCAAGGGTGAGTTTAACTCTTTAGCAATGCGTTGCATTCAAGCAGGGCCCTCAAAGGGTTAATCAAGATAATATCTTTCTCTTGTTCTACATAGAATGACTCAAAATTGTCTCGATTTCTCTGGAAATTACCTGGCTTCAATTCTTATCATGCTTGCCAACATGTCAAAAGGTCACTTTACTGACAGAGGGACTGGCCAAACAAAACATGGGACAATTGGTAGGTACATAAAAGAAAATAACAGGACTAGACGATCTATGTTTCTATGCATTTTTGGGGACAAAACTGTTCAATTAAGAACCTAAACATGTTTGATTTAATGTAACGGAGATGCAGCTCATCACACCTTGACAGCCATCACTACTAAAGAATAAAAACCTACAAGTCAAAACAGCCCAATCCGTCTCAATGTAAAACAATAAAAAAACCTTATAAGCGCCGTAGACCTTTTTTTTTTTTATCCGTAAACATCTGCCCCAGGGGTCTGTTCCTCAGAAAAGCAAGGAATTACGTTACGGTGTTTTCATCCGCACTCCGAACGAAGCGGTTGCTTTTGCGAGGTACGAGCGACCATTGCTGGGTTAGCCGACGACTCTGTGCCTCCAGTTGGCGTTAAATCAACCCCCCGTCGTGCCTAATCCTGTGCAAAGAACGTCGCTGAAGTCTGGAACGCCGAGGTATAATTCCGACTTTTTTTTTCTTATCAATTCTAAGAAATTGCTCGGAGCAATCAGACTTCTCTCAGCCAAAAAGTACATTAGTCAGTGACAAAGACCGGCGCGCCACTTAATCAGAAGGCGCTGTGATTGATAGCGCGTCGATGCGGCCTTTAATCAGGGATGCGCTATTCAGATTTCCAGCCATTAAACCGGCCAATCTATATGATCGCGCCGGCTCGACGGTTCATTTGTCACGTTCGTCAAACACGGGGCTTTTAAACCGCTTGCCGACAGCGGTACCGGCCAGCATCTTATTTCGCGTCACATTGTCAGATTTTTTTCTATTTTTTCTACTAAATAGGATGGAACTTTAAAAAAAAATAGATCGATTGTGAAATAATGTAGATTAGTAAAAAGTAATTTTAAGACAGAGAATCGCGCACATTGTCACTTAACTGTGAAAAGCACCAATTGTTCCTTTAAAGGAAATAGCTTGCATTCTATCCCCTATTAACTCATAAATAAGGATTTTGACCCAAAATGAATTTTTACTCCCAAAATTGGGGAAACAAATTAGAGTGCAGATAGAGGGGCGGAGAGCTGCGCAAGCAGCAGTGATGATGGGAGAGAGTGAGCGTGTGTGTATGGTGTTTGAGTGTACGTGTGTAAGTGTATGGTGTTAGCATGAATGTGTGAATGTCAGCATATGGTGTCGGGGTGAGCTTAAGGTTTGTGGTGCGAGAGAGAGGGGAGAGATATGTTAGTTTGTATGTGTAAGTGTACGCTGTTAGAATGAGTGGGTGCTAGAGTGAGTTTGCGTGTTAGTATGTGTGTGCGTGTTTTGGTTACAGAGTGTGGGAGGCTGCTGTCACTAGGGGTCAATAAACCTAGGCTCACCCCTGGCGCGGTCCAAGCTTGCTTCTATATCTGTCAATATAGTAATCTGGGTCTAAACTGCTAGCTTTAACAACTATTTGGCAAATCGGTGGCCAAAGATATGAGGTGTGAGCGTCTTTGGACTACAGGGGTCACTTTAATACCCTCAACACAACCTTCTCCAGAAGCTCTCTGGGGTGAAGGTACTGATCAATGCGCTGAGGCCACGTTACAAGAAGGTCGCATGTCCATCCGGCTTCTAAATAAATTCTCTTTGCTTCAGTCGATCGCACAACCTGAACAATGAGGGATTTCATAATTACTTCACGCTACTCAATTAAAAATACATTAAGGTGCGAGATCTCTTCCACAAATCCCCCGAGGAGGGCAATTTGTGATTAAAGCATGCATCTACATATGGAAAGGTCACTTTGCCGACTGTGCCGTACATCAGTAATATAATGACGGAGAGGGGGGGGTGCACACGCTGGGTTCAGGGAAGATGAAGGCGTAATATATTATGATTTTTAATAAGAATAAGGGCATTTTGATCATAATGAAAATAATCAGCAGAATTCTGGAAGTCTGGCACTTGAGGTTATTAGCGTTGGGAAAATTCACTTTGTATCTATTACTAAAACATGAGATAAAGGAGATTTATTACCTGAACCTGTTCTAGATACCCTACTTTCACACCCCCTAACATTACAGGCGTGCAAAGTGGGACATCTGTGTTGGGGGGCTTCGCAAGAGGTGGAGAGGGGCAAGAAGAAGTGGGTAGTTCCAGAGAAGCAGCCACCTTATCCTCACCTCACTCGGTTTCAGAACGGCATGAGGAGACCAGCAGCAATGGAGGTCTGTTCTACAACCTCAATTAATTGTAAAGGCTCCCTGATCTGGTCCGTGGCGATCACAACATCTCCCTGACAGGTCCATGACAAAAGCAGGACAGTGCCCAGAAATCAGGACTTTCCTGTGAAGTCTGGGACTGTTGGGAGGTATGTACATTGTATATTATTTAAATATATTTTCAGTATGTTTAATGCTAAAACACCTACATTTCCATAAAACATTCCATCTCTGGAACTCCCAATGTTTACTTAGAGCTCCATTTGGGGTTTGCGCATGCAGAACTGCAAGCGGCCTCTATAGTTAGGACATCTGCCATGACACGGCACAATCGGAGTAGTTACGACTGTTGGTAGCTATACTTTCTGGCTGCTGGTCTTACTACTGAGCCTTGCCCTAAAACTGGACATTAGACCCCGGAGAGACATCTCCACCATGTGACACCTTTCCGTGACAGATCCCATTCCGAGACTCCTCCACAGACGCGGGCAGTGATCGCTGTACGCAGAGTGCAGATGATTTATTGGACGGTCTCACAATGTATAATGAAAAATTAAAGTAGTTCATCATATTACAGATGACTCTGATATTAATTCCAACTCATCCCGATAAACAAATAGATCATTAATCTACCATTCATGGTGAAGCCATTAACAAAGTCACACAAGCCCAAAATATATCGTCCTGCGTCATTTGCATTTAATAATTACTTATATCCTTAGAATTTTATATTTTTGTCCACTAAAACAACCAGTCTAAAAAAGTCAATAAAGAAATGAAGTGCCAATAATGAAGGCATAATTCTGTATATTACCCTGTATGATGTAGCACAAGAAAAAAAGAAATTTGTGACATGTATATGTTCTGTTATACACTGGTCAGTGATGGTCTCATCTTCAATGGACCCCTAATTCCTTTGCGTCTTGTTGTGCCCTTCAGCCTCTCCGTTCCCCTCCTCTTTTTAACATTCCCGACTCCCTACCATAAACCCTTAAAATCCTCAACATGAAATACAAATGATCAGCCTCCCAGAATTTTGGTCCCCTAGGGCCTCCATGGTTCTCATACAACAGACAAATTTTAGGGCTCTCCTAAGTTGTCAGATGGACAACCACCAACTGCAAAGGTTCTAAACATCTCAAAACTACTCAACTTTGACCAAATATTAGGGAAATATACGGAACTATACAAGAGCTCCAGGACCTATTTCGCTTCTCCATGGTGGCCTCTGAGCTCTTTGTAAAAGCTTTGTTGGAGAAGATGAGATGTTTCCTTCTAAAACTCATACTCTTGGAGCAGGTGGTGTTATTCCAAGGAAGGAGGAAAGGATAATATCTAGAAACATTGTTTCGGGATTTGCTGAAAATTCTGTTACTTTAGAAATATCCCAGCAGAGCAGCTTCTCTATTCCGCTCTCCCCGCGCGTCAGATATTGGAAGGGAGAGATTTATTGGATTAGATGTGAAGTATCAAGCCAGTAAAAATGATTGTCTGTGTCTATTACAGTAACAAAAAGTGCAGTGAAGTATATTACAAGTAGGTAATGAAGTATCTTGCAGAAACGTGGCTCATTCCGATACAAAACCAAAAGAGTAATTATCGTCTCCGAGCCAAACATCTTTCTTTCTCAGTTTAAGCCAGTAACAGCTCCAGATTTTTATCTTATTTTATTTATTTATTTTTTAATTGAAAATGTTTGATTGGCTGAAATAGTTTTTAATGGAGTCATCACGGCGTTAACTGCCACGCTTCATAATTTTAAATAGTCTTCAGTTAGCTAAAACATCAATTTCAATTTTAAGTAAGTCACTTAAAGCCCGGCTTAATCTTGCTGAAATGGATGTTTGTTTAAAAAAAAACCTCCAAAAGGTAAAAAGTAAGATTTCATGAATGGATATTTCGGTTCTGTTTCATTTCTAGCTTCCAAAGTCGCGCAGAATACACAGAAAACAAAATTATTCCTTTTTGGTGCAAAGTTTCAATGTTGATCTTATCACCGTGGCAACCATTGACTTGGTTCTTCTGCTTAGACCATTCCTATGGTTGCTATGGTGATAAAACTGATAGAACATTCCATTGGTTCCAACGTTCCAAACGTAGCAGTTGCTCTCAGTACGTTGATCAAATTAAACTGACCCGTTATGGTCTGTATCTTGAACATGGTGTGGTTTGTGCGTTTGATTGCGAACATAATCTCTAGGTAGAGGTCGGCTTCATTTGCCTTTCGTCCTCCACTACGTTTTCCTAATCCAACAAGTAATAAAAGCATCATGAAGGTGCAGAGGCACCCCACGATTATCAGAAGAGTATCTAACATCTTCTCACTCGCCTGCTCTGCTGAGCAATGAGAAGTGTCTGAGTTTCACCTGCTTTATATAACCTCCTATGATGACATCACAGAGGCTGATGATGCAATAGTGGGCGTGGCTGCATCAAGTGGGCGGGGTCTAAATCATTTCACTTCCAACCACAAATGAGACAAGTCCCTTAAAGCCTGGCTTAATCTTACAGAAATGGATTTTTGTTTAATAAAAAAAAAAAACCAAAAGGTTAAAAGTAATATTTCATAAATGGATATTTCGGTTCTGTTTCATTTCTGGCTTGAAAAGTCGCGCAGAATACACGGAAAACAAAATGATTCCTTTTTGGTGCAAAGTTTCAATGTTGATCTTATCACCATGCCAACCATTGACCTGGTTCTTCTGCTTAGACCATTCCTATGGTTGCTATGGTGATAGACCTGATAGAACATTCCATTGGTTCCAACGTTCCAAATGTAGCTGTTGCTCTCAGTACGTTGATATTGCCCTTGATCAAATTAAACTGACCCGTTATCTTAGAACATTAACTGAGAATTGATAAATATCACACGTTATTTGTGGGAAATAATAATATTTTTAAATAAACAGCATGAACTATACTAAATGTTAACAGAATTTTATTGACACGTTAAATTGGAAGTTCAGTTTACAGATAACATGAAAATCCTCTGGTGGAGGTCAGTGTAGGATGATGGTCTTGGACTCCATGGTGTAGCCAGCGAGACAAACAGGCAGATGATGCAATAATAGGTGTGGCTGAATCAAGTGGGCGGGGCCTAAATCATTTCAGTTCCAACCACAAATGAGACAAGTCGTGGGCAAAGCAGGCTCAGGAGGGCCAACCACATATCCATACATGCGTGGTAGAGCAGCTTGTCAGCGTAACTACCAACATGTCAAGATCATGTCACAGGTGCAATCTCACCTCTCAAAGTCCCTCAAATAAATATAAAATATATTGTCTCCATTTGAGTTTTTCCTCATATTACTATGGCATTTAATTCCACCATCTAAGCGTGCCGACCCTGGCATATGTTGTGTACAGTCACCTACATAGACCTCATGTTCAATCTACATGTATGTACAAACACATGTATGGGATACATTTATAAAGGCCTTTTAAGAACATTTTGTTTCTGTTCCTTTCTTTTTTTTAACTTAATTTGTTAGATATTGGGACATACTGGGGAAAATGTTTTATGTAAATACAAAAAGGAGCACATGGGAGAAGACAATACCTGAGTCTAAGTAGCAATAGGTAATATCTATAATGCTGGAAGTGAAAAGTTATCCTAGGATGAGTGATGTTATTAAGGTGAGGGTATTAAACATGCATGGGATAGACATACGGCTCCTGAATCTAAGACGAGACCAACGACTGATTAAGGTTTGAGTCTTTACAGCAGGAGAAACGTGCGAGTAGACGGGGGCCGAATGGGGCCGATCTGTCGGCAGGTTCCATGATTCTATAATATTAGATTTAAAAGAGCAAAATGCGCTATGCGTTGCTTTGAGACCCTTTGTATCATATTTGTTCAACATTGTGGCTTCACAGAGTCACCTGTTAACCGCTACAATGTAGCAAAATAATGAAAGCATAATTCTGTATATTATGCTGTATGATGTAGCAAAAGGAAAAAAGAATGCATGCAATTTGTGACATGTATATGTTCTGTTACACACACACACACTTTTTACGTAAAAAGTCTATAAGGGGAGGCCAAGGAACGGTTGGAGCCTCTCGAAAAAAACAAGACTCCCCCTGAAAATGTTTGATTGGCTGAAATAGTTTTTAATGGAGTCATCACGGCGTTAACTGCCACGCTTCATAATTTTAAATAGTCTTCAGTTAGCTAAAACATCAATTTCAATTTTAAGTAAGTCACTTAAAGCCCGGCTTAATCTTGCTGAAATGGATTTTTGTTTAAAAAAAACCTCCAAAAGGTAAAAAGTAAGATTTCGTAAATGGATATTTCGGTTCTGTTTCATTTCTAGCTTCCAAAGTCGCGCAGAATACACAGAAAACAAAATGATTCCTTTTTGGTGCAAAGTTTCAATGTTGATCTTATCACCGTGGCAACCATTGACTTGGTTCTTCTGCTTAGACCATTCCTATGGTTGCTATGGTGATAAAACTGATAGAACATTCCATTGGTTCCAACGTTCCAAACGTAGCAGTTGCTCTCAGTACGTTGATCAAATTAAACTGACCCGTTATGGTCTGTATCTTGAACATGGTGTGGTTTGTGCGTTTGATTGCGAACATAATCTCTAGGTAGAGGTCGGCTTCATTTGCCTTTCGTCCTCCACTACGTTTTCCTAATCCAACAAGTAATAAAAGCATCATGAAGGTGCAGAGGCACCCCTCGATTATCAGAAGAGTATCTAACATCTTCTCACTCGCCTGCTCTGCTGAGCAATGAGAAGTGTCTGAGTTTCACCTGCTTTATATAACCTCCTATGATGACATCACAGAGGCTGATGATGCAATAGTGGGTGTGGGTGCATCAAGTGGGCGGGGTCTAAATCATTTCACTTCCAACCACAAATGAGACAAGTCCCTTAAAGCCTGGCTTAATCTTACAGAAATGGATTTTTGTTTAATAAAAAAAAACCAAAAGGTTAAAAGTAATATTTCATAAATGGATATTTCGGTTCTGTTTCATTTCTGGCTTGAAAAGTCGCGCAGAATACACGGAAAACAAAATGATTCCTTTTTGGTGCAAAGTTTCGATGTTGATCTTATCACCATGGCAACCATTGACCTGGTTCTTCTGCTTAGACCATTCCTATGGTTGCTATGGTGATAGACCTGATAGAACATTCCATTGGTTCCAACGTTCCAAATGTAGCTGTTGCTCTCAGTACGTTGATATTGCCCTTGATCAAATTAAACTGACCCGTTATCTTAGAACATTAACTGAGAATTGATAAATATCACACGTTATTTGTGGGAAATAATAATATTTTTAAATAAACAGCATGAACTATACTAAATGTTAACAGAATTTTATTGACACGTTAAATTGGAAGTTCAGTTTACAGATAACATGAAAATCCTCTGGTGGAGGTCAGTGTAGGATGATGGTCTTGGACTCCATGGTGTAGCCAGCGAGACAAACAGGCAGATGATGCAATAATGGGTGTGGCTGAATCAAGTGGGCGGGGCCTAAATCATTTCAGTTCCAACCACAAATGAGACAAGTCGTGGGCGAAGCAGGCTCAGGAGGGCCAACCACATATCCATACATGCGTGGTAGAGCAGCTTGTCAGCGTAACTACCAACATGTCAAGATCATGTCACAGGTGCAATCTCACCTCTCAAAGTCCCTCAAATAAATATAAAATATATTGTCTCCATTTGAGTTTTTCCTCATATTACTATGGCATTTAATTCCACCATCTAAGCGTGCCGACCCTGGCATATGTTGTGTACAGTCACCTACATAGACCTCATGTTCAATCTACATGTATGTACAAACACATGTATGGGATACATTTATAAAGGCCTTTTAAGAACATTTTGTTTCTGTTCCTTTCTTTTTTTTAACTTAATTTGTTAGATATTGGGACATACTGGGGAAAATGTTTTATGTAAATACAAAAAGGAGCACATGGGAGAAGACAATACCTGAGTCTAAGTAGCAATAGGTAATATCTATAATGCTGGAAGTGAAAAGTTATCCTAGGATGAGTGATGTTATTAAGGTGAGGGTATTAAACATGCATGGGATAGACATACGGCTCCTGAATCTAAGACGAGACCAACGACTGATTAAGGTTTGAGTCTTTACAGCAGGAGAAACGTGCGAGTAGACGGGGGCCGAATGGGGCCGATCTGTCAGCAGGTTCCATGATTCTATAATATTAGATTTAAAAGAGCAAAATGCGCTATGCGTTGCTTTGAGACCCTTTGTATCATATTTGTTCAACATTGTGGCTTCACAGAGTCACCTGTTAACCGCTACAATGTAGCAAAATAATGAAAGCATAATTCTGTATATTATGCTGTATGATGTAGCAAAAGGAAAAAAGAATGCATGCAATTTGTGACATGTATATGTTCTGTTACACACACACACACTTTTTACGTAAAAAGTCTATAGGGGGAGGCCAAGGAACGGTTGGAGCCTCTCGAAAAAAACAAGACTCCCCCTGAAAATGTTTGATTGGCTGAAATAGTTTTTAATGGATTCATCACGGAGTTAACTGCCACGCTTCATAATGTTAAATAGTCTTCAGTTAGCTAAAACATCAATTTTAAGTAAGTCACTTAAAGCCCGGCTTAATCTTGCTGAAATGGATTTTTGTTTAAAAAAAACCTCCAAAAGGTAAAAAGTAAGATTTCGTAAATGGATATTTCGGTTCTGTTTCATTTCTAGCTTCCAAAGTCGCGCAGAATACACAGAAAACAAAATGATTCCTTTTTGGTGCAAAGTTTCAATGTTGATCTTATCACCGTGGCAACCATTGACTTGGTTCTTCTGCTTAGACCATTCCTATGGTTGCTATGGTGATAAAACTGATAGAACATTCCATTGGTTCCAACGTTCCAAACGTAGCAGTTGCTCTCAGTACGTTGATCAAATTAAACTGACCCGTTATGGTCTGTATCTTGAACATGGTGTGGTTTGTGCGTTTGATTGCGAACATAATCTCTAGGTAGAGGTCGGCTTCATTTGCCTTTCGTCCTCCACTACGTTTTCCTAATCCAACAAGTAATAAAAGCATCATGAAGGTGCAGAGGCACCCCACGATTATCAGAAGAGTATCTAACATCTTCTCACTCGCCTGCTCTGCTGAGCAATGAGAAGTGTCTGAGTTTCACCTGCTTTATATAACCTCCTATGATGACATCACAGAGGCTGATGATGCAATAGTGGGCGTGGCTGCATCAAGTGGGCGGGGTCTAAATCATTTCACTTCCAACCACAAATGAGACAAGTCCCTTAAAGCCTGGCTTAATCTTACAGAAATGGATTTTTGTTTAATAAAAAAAAACCAAAAGGTTAAAAGTAATATTTCATAAATGGATATTTCGGTTCTGTTTCATTTCTGGCTTGAAAAGTCGCGCAGAATACACGGAAAACAAAATGATTCCTTTTTGGTGCAAAGTTTCAATGTTGATCTTATCACCATGGCAACCATTGACCTGGTTCTTCTGCTTAGACCATTCCTATGGTTGCTATGGTGATAGACCTGATAGAACATTCCATTGGTTCCAACGTTCCAAATGTAGCTGTTGCTCTCAGTACGTTGATCTTGCCCTTGATCAAATTAAACTGACCCGTTATCTTAGAACATTAACTGAGAATTGATAAATATCATACGTTATTTGTGGGAAATAATAATATTTTTAAATAAACAGCATGAACTATACTAAATGTTAACAGAATTTTATTGACACGTTAAATTGGAAGTTCAGTTTACAGATAACATGAAAATCCTCTGGTGGAGGTCAGTGTAGGATGATGGTCTTGGACTCCATGGTGTAGCCAGCGAGACAAACAGGCAGATGATGCAATAATAGGCGTGGCTGAATCAAGTGGGCGGGGCCTAAATCATTTCAGTTCCAACCACAAATGAGACAAGTCGTTGGCAAAGCAGGCTCAGGAGGGCCAACCACATATCCATACATGCGTGGTAGAGCAGCTTGTCAGCGTAACTACCAACATGTCAAGATCATGTCACAGGTGCAATCTCACCTCTCAAAGTCCCTCAAATAAATATAAAATATATTTTCTCCATTTGAGTTTTTCCTCATATTACTATGGCATTTAATTCCACCATCTAAGCGTGCCGACCCTGGCATATGTTGTGTACAGTCACCTACATAGACCTCATGTTCAATCTACATGTATGTACAAACACATGTATGGGATACATTTATAAAGGCCTTTTAAGAAAATTTTGTTTCTGTTCCTTTCTTTCTTTTAACTTGATTTGTTAGATATTGGGACATACTGGGGGAAAATGTTTTATGTAAATACAAAAAGGAGCACATGGGAGAAGACAATACCTGAGTCTAAGTAGCAATAGGTAATATCTATAATGCTGGAAGTGAAAAGTTATCCTAGGATGAGTGATGTTATTAAGCTGAGGGTATTAAACAT
This sequence comes from Spea bombifrons, assembly GCF_027358695.1. Lineage (NCBI taxonomy): Eukaryota > Metazoa > Chordata > Amphibia > Anura > Pelobatidae > Spea > Spea bombifrons. The sequence goes on from NC_071089.1 coordinate 35,615,510, forward strand.
GCATGGGATAGACATACGGCTCCTGAATCTAAGATGAGACCAACGACTGATTAAGGTTTGAGTCTTTACAGCAGAAGAAACGGGCGAGTAGACGGGGGCCGAATGGGGCCGATCTGTCGGCAGGTTCCATGATTCTATAATATTAGATTTAAAAGCGCAAAATGCGCTATGCGTTCCTTTGAGACCCTTTGTATCATATTTGTTCAACATTGTGGCTTCACAGAGTCACCTGTTAACCGCTACAATGTAGCAAAATAATGAAAGCATAATTCTGTATATTATGCTGTATGATGTAGCAAAAGGAAAAAAGAATGCATGCAATTTGTGACATGTATATGTTCTGTTACACACACACACACTTTTTACGTAAAAAGTCTATAAGGGGAGGCCAAGGAACGGTTGGAGCCTCTCGAAAAAAACAAGACTCCCCCTGAAAATGTTTGATTGGCTGAAATATTTTTTAATGGAGTCATCACGGCGTTAACTGCCACGCTTCATAATTTTAAATAGTCTTCAGTTAGCTAAAACATCAATTTCAATTTTAAGTAAGTCACTTAAAGCCCGGCTTAATCTTGCTGAAATGGATTTTTGTTTAAAAAAAACCTCCAAAAGGTAAAAAGTAAGATTTCGTAAATGGATATTTCGGTTCTGTTTCATTTCTAGCTTCCAAAGTCGCGCAGAATACACAGAAAACAAAATGATTCCTTTTTGGTGCAAAGTTTCAATGTTGATCTTATCACCGTGGCAACCATTGACTTAGTTCTTCTGCTTAGACCATTCCTATGGTTGCTATGGTGATAAAACTGATAGAACATTCCATTGGTTCCAACGTTCCAAACGTAGCAGTTGCTCTCAGTACGTTGATCAAATTAAACTGACCCGTTATGGTCTGTATCTTGAACATCGTGTGGTTTGTGCGTTTGATTGCGAACATAATCTCTAGGTAGAGGTCGGCTTCATTTGCCTTTCGTCCTCCACTACGTTTTCCTAATCCAACAAGTAATAAAAGCATCATGAAGGTGCAGAGGCACCCCACGATTATCAGAAGAGTATCTAACATCTTCTCACTCGCCTGCTCTGCTGAGCAATGAGAAGTGTCTGAGTTTCACCTGCTTTATATAACCTCCTATGATGACATCACAGAGGCTGATGATGCAATAGTGGGCGTGGCTGCATCAAGTGGGCGGGGTCTAAATCATTTCACTTCCAACCACAAATGAGACAAGTCCCTTAAAGCCTGGCTTAATCTTACAGAAATGGATTTTTGTTTAATAAAAAAAAAACAAAAGGTTAAAAGTAATATTTCATAAATGGATATTTCGGTTCTGTTTCATTTCTGGCTTGAAAAGTCGCGCAGAATACACGGAAAACAAAATGATTCCTTTTTGGTGCAAAGTTTCAATGTTGATCTTATCACCATGGCAACCATTGACCTGGTTCTTCTGCTTAGACCATTCCTATGGTTGCTATGGTGATAGACCTGATAGAACATTCCATTGGTTCCAACGTTCCAAATGTAGCTGTTGCTCTCAGTACGTTGATATTGCCCTTGATCAAATTAAACTGACCCGTCATCTTAGAACATTAACTGATAATTGCTAAATATCACACGTTATTTGTGGGAAATAATAATATTTTTAAATAAACAGCATGAACTATACTAAATGTTAACAGAATTTTATTGACACGTTAAATTGGAAGTTCAGTTTACAGATAACATGAAAATCCTCTGGTGGAGGTCAGTGTAGGATGATGGTCTTGGACTCCATGGTGTAGCCAGCGAGACAAACAGGCAGATGATGCAATAATAGGCGTGGCTGAATCAAGTGGGCGGGGCCTAAATCATTTCAGTTCCAACCACAAATGAGACAAGTCGTTGGCAAAGCAGGCTCAGGAGGGCCAACCACATATCCATACATGCGTGGTGGAGCAGCTTGTCAGCGTAGCTACCAACATGTCAAGATCATGTCACAGGTGCAATCTCACCTCTCAAAGTCCCTCAAATAAATATAAAATATATTGTCTCCATTTGAGTTTTTCCTCATATTACTATGGCATTTAATTCCACCATCTAAGCGTGCCGACCCTGGCATATGTTGTGTACAGTCACCTACATAGACCTCATGTTCAATCTACATGTATGTACAAACACATGTATGGGATACATTTATAAAGGCCTTTTAAGAACATTTTGTTTCTGTTCCTTTCTTTTTTTTAACTTGATTTGTTAGATATTGGGACATACTGGGGAAAATGTTTTATGTAAATACAAAAAGGAGCACATGGGAGAAGACAATACCTGAGTCTAAGTAGCAATAGGTAATATCTATAATGCTGGAAGTGAAAAGTTATCCTAGGATGAGTGATGTTATTAAGGTGAGGGTATTAAACATGCATGGGATAGACATACGGCTCCTGAATCTAAGACGAGACCAACGACTGATTAAGGTTTGAGTCTTTACAGCAGGAGAAACGTGCGAGTAGACGGGGGCCGATCTGTCGGCAGGTTCCATGATTCTATAATATTAGATTTAAAAGAGCAAAATGCGCTATGCGTTGCTTTGAGACCCTTTGTATCATATTTGTTCAACATTGTGGCTTCACAGAGTCACCTGTTAACCGCTACAATGTAGCAAAATAATGAAAGCATAATTCTGTATATTATGCTGTATGATGTAGCAAAAGGAAAAAAGAATGCATGCAATTTGTGACATGTATATGTTCTGTTACACACACACACACTTTTTACGTAAAAAGTCTATAAGGGGAGGCCAAGGAACGGTTGGAGCCTCTCGAAAAAAACAAGACTCCCCCTGAAAATGTTTGATTGGCTGAAATAGTTTTTAATGGAGTCATCACGGCGTTAACTGCCACGCTTCATAATGTTAAATAGTCTTCAGTTAGCTAAAACATCAATTTCAATTTTAAGTAAGTCACTTAAAGCCCGGCTTAATCTTGCTGAAATGGATTTTTGTTTAAAAAAAACCTCCAAAAGGTAAAAAGTAAGATTTCGTAAATGGATATTTCGGTTCTGTTTCATTTCTAGCTTCCAAAGTCGCGCAGAATACACAGAAAACAAAATGATTCCTTTTTGGTGCAAAGTTTCAATGTTGATCTTATCACCGTGGCAACCATTGACTTGGTTCTTCTGCTTAGACCATTCCTATGGTTGCTATGGTGATAAAACTGATAGAACATTCCATTGGTTCCAACGTTCCAAACGTAGCAGTTGCTCTCAGTACGTTGATCAAATTAAACTGACCCGTTATGGTCTGTATCTTGAACATGGTGTGGTTTGTGCGTTTGATTGCGAACATAATCTCTAGGTAGAGGTCGGCTTCATTTGCCTTTCGTCCTCCACTACGTTTTCCTAATCCAACAAGTAATAAAAGCATCATGAAGGTGCAGAGGCACCCCACGATTATCAGAAGAGTATCTAACATCTTCTCACTCGCCTGCTCTGCTGAGCAATGAGAAGTGTCTGAGTTTCACCTGCTTTATATAACCTCCTATGATGACATCACAGAGGCTGATGATGCAATAGTGGGTGTGGGTGCATCAAGTGGGCGGGGTCTAAATCATTTCAAATCCAACCACAAATGAGACTAGTCCCTTAAAGCCTGGCTTAATCTTACAGAAATGGATTTTTGTTTAATAAAAAAAAAACAAAAGGTTAAAAGTAATATTTCATAAATGGATATTTCGGTTCTGTTTCATTTCTGGCTTGAAAAGTCGCGCAGAATACACGGAAAACAAAATGATTCCTTTTTGGTGCAAAGTTTCAATGTTGATCTTATCACCATGGCAACCATTGACCTGGTTCTTCTGCTTAGACCATTCCTATGGTTGCTATGGTGATAGACCTGATAGAACATTCCATTGGTTCCAACGTTCCAAATGTAGCTGTTGCTCTCAGTACGTTGATATTGCCCTTGATCAAATTAAACTGACCCGTTATCTTAGAACATTAACTGATAATTGCTAAATATCACACGTTATTTGTGGGAAATAATAATATTTTTAAATAAACAGCATGAACTATACTAAATGTTAACAGAATTTTATTGACACGTTAAATTGGAAGTTCAGTTTACAGATAACATGAAAATCCTCTGGTGGAGGTCAGTGTAGGATGATGGTCTTGGACTCCATGGTGTAGCCAGCGAGACAAACAGGCAGATGATGCAATAATAGGCGTGGCTGAATCAAGTGGGCGGGGCCTAAATCATTTCAGTTCCAACCACAAATGAGACAAGTCGTGGGCAAAGCAGGCTCAGGAGGGCCAACCACATATCCATACATGCGTGGTAGAGCAGCTTGTCAGCGTAACTACCAACATGTCAAGATCATGTCACAGGTGCAATCTCACCTCTCAAAGTCCCTCAAATAAATATAAAATATATTGTCTCCATTTGAGTTTTTCCTCATATTACTATGGCATTTAATTCCACCATCTAAGCGTGCCGACCCTGGCATACGTTGTGTACAGTCACCTACATAGACCTCATGTTCAATCTACATGTATGTACAAACACATGTATGGGATACATTTATAAAGGCCTTTTAAGAACATTTTGTTTCTGTTCCTTTCTTTTTTTTAACTTAATTTGTTAGATATTGGGACATACTGGGGAAAATGTTTTATGTAAATACAAAAAGGAGCACATGGGAGAAGACAATACCTGAGTCTAAGTAGCAATAGGTAATATCTATAATGCTGGAAGTGAAAAGTTATCCTAGGATGAGTGATGTTATTAAGGTGAGGGTATTAAACATGCATGGGATAGACATACGGCTCCTGAATCTAAGACGAGACCAACGACTGATTAGGGTTTGAGTCTTTACAGCAGGAGAAACGTGCGAGTAGACGGGGGCCGAATGGGGCCGATCTGTCGCCAGGTTCCATGATTCTATAATATTAGATTTAAAAGAGCAAAATGCGCTATGCGTTGCTTTGAGACCCTTTGTATCATATTTGTTCAACATTGTGGCTTCACAGAGTCACCTGTTAACCGCTACAATGTAGCAAAATAATGAAAGCATAATTCTGTATATTATGCTGTATGATGTAGCAAAAGGAAAAAAGAATGCATGCAATTTGTGACATGTATATGTTCTGTTACACACACACACACTTTTTACGTAAAAAGTCTATAAGGGGAGGCCAAGGAACGGTTGGAGCTTCTCGAAAAAAACAAGACTCCCCCTGAAAATGTTTGATTGGCTGAAATAGTTTTTAATGGAGTCATCACGGCGTTAACTGCCACGCTTCATAATTTTAAATAGTCTTCAGTTAGCTAAAACATCAATTTCAATTTTAAGTAAGTCACTTAAAGCCCGGCTTAATCTTGCTGAAATGGATTTTTGTTTAAAAAAAACCTCCAAAAGGTAAAAAGTAAGATTTCGTAAATGGATATTTCGGTTCTGTTTCATTTCTAGCTTCCAAAGTCGCGCAGAATACACAGAAAACAAAATGATTCCTTTTTGGTGCAAAGTTTCAATGTTGATCTTATCACCGTGGCAACCATTGACTTGGTTCTTCTGCTTAGACCATTCCTATGGTTGCTATGGTGATAAAACTGATAGAACATTCCATTGGTTCCAACGTTCCAAACGTAGCAGTTGCTCTCAGTACGTTGATCAAATTAAACTGACCCGTTATGGTCTGTATCTTGAACATGGTGTGGTTTGTGCGTTTGATTGCGAACATAATCTCTAGGTAGAGGTCGGCTTCATTTGCCTTTCGTCCTCCACTACGTTTTCCTAATCCAACAAGTAATAAAAGCATCATGAAGGTGCAGAGGCACCCCACGATTATCAGAAGAGTATCTAACATCTTCTCACTCGCCTGCTCTGCTGAGCAATGAGAAGTGTCTGAGTTTCACCTGCTTTATATAACCTCCTATGATGACATCACAGAGGCTGATGATGCAATAGTGGGTGTGGGTGCATCAAGTGGGCGGGGTCTAAATCATTTCACTTCCAACCACAAATGAGACAAGTCCCTTAAAGCCTGGCTTAATCTTACAGAAATGGATTTTTGTTTAATAAAAAAAAACCAAAAGGTTAAAAGTAATATTTCATAAATGGATATTTCGGTTCTGTTTCATTTCTGGCTTGAAAAGTCGCGCAGAATACATGGAAAACAAAATGATTCCTTTTTGGTGCAAAGTTTCAATGTTGATCTTATCACCATGGCAACCATTGACCTGGTTCTTCTGCTTAGACCATTCCTATGGTTGCTATGGTGATAGACCTGATAGAACATTCCATTGGTTCCAACGTTCCAAATGTAGCTGTTGCTCTCAGTACGTTGATATTGCCCTTGATCAAATTAAACTGACCCGTTATCTTAGAACATTAACTGATAATTGCTAAATATCACACGTTATTTGTGGGAAATAATAATATTTTTAAATAAACAGCATGAACTATACTAAATGTTAACAGAATTTTATTGACACGTTAAATTGGAAGTTCAGTTTACAGATAACATGAAAATCCTCTGGTGGAGGTCAGTGTAGGATGATGGTCTTGGACTCCATGGTGTAGCCAGCGAGACAAACAGGCAGATGATGCAATAATGGGTGTGGCTGAATCAAGTGGGCGGGGCCTAAATCATTTCAGTTCCAACCACAAATGAGACAAGTCGTGGGCAAAGCAGGCTCAGGAGGGCCAACCACATATCCATACATGCGTGGTAGAGCAGCTTGTCAGCGTAACTACCAACATGTCAAGATCATGTCACAGGTGCAATCTCACCTCTCAAAGTCCCTCAAATAAATATAAAATATATTTTCTCCATTTGAGTTTTTCCTCATATTACTATGGCATTTAATTCCACCATCTAAGCGTGCCGACCCTGGCATATGTTGTGTACAGTCACCTACATAGACCTCATGTTCAATCTACATGTATGTACAAACACATGTATGGGATACATTTATAAAGGCCTTTTAAGAAAATTTTGTTTCTGTTCCTTTCTTTCTTTTAACTTGATTTGTTAGATATTGGGACATACTGGGGGAAAATGTTTTATGTAAATACAAAAAGGAGCACATGGGAGAAGACAATACCTGAGTCTAAGTAGCAATAGGTAATATCTATAATGCTGGAAGTGAAAAGTTATCCTAGGATGAGTGATGTTATTAAGCTGAGGGTATTAAACATGCATGGGATAGACATACGGCTCCTGAATCTAAGACGAGACCAACGACTGATTAAGGTTTGAGTCTTTACAGCAGAAGAAACGGGCGAGTAGACGGGGGCCGAATGGGGCCGATCTGTCGGCAGGTTCCATGATTCTATAATATTAGATTTAAAAGCGCAAAATGCGCTATGCGTTGCTTTGAGACCCTTTGTATCATATTTGTTCAACATTGTGGCTTCACAGAGTCACCTGTTAACCGCTACAATGTAGCAAAATAATGAAAGCATAATTCTGTATATTATGCTGTATGATGTAGCAAAAGGAAAAAAGAATGCATGCAATTTGTGACATGTATATGTTCTGTTACACACACACACACTTTTTACGTAAAAAGTCTATAAGGGGAGGCCAAGGAACGGTTGGAGCCTCTCGAAAAAAACAAGACTCCCCCTGAAAATGTTTGATTGGCTGAAATATTTTTTAATGGAGTCATCACGGCGTTAACTGCCACGCTTCATAATTTTAAATAGTCTTCAGTTAGCTAAAACATCAATTTCAATTTTAAGTAAGTCACTTAAAGCCCGGCTTAATCTTGCTGAAATGGATTTTTGTTTAAAAAAAACCTCCAAAAGGTAAAAAGTAAGATTTCGTAAATGGATATTTCGGTTCTGTTTCATTTCTAGCTTCCAAAGTCGCGCAGAATACACAGAAAACAAAATGATTCCTTTTTGGTGCAAAGTTTCAATGTTGATCTTATCACCGTGGCAACCATTGACTTAGTTCTTCTGCTTAGACCATTCCTATGGTTGCTATGGTGATAAAACTGATAGAACATTCCATTGGTTCCAACGTTCCAAACGTAGCAGTTGCTCTCAGTACGTTGATCAAATTAAACTGACCCGTTATGGTCTGTATCTTGAACATCGTGTGGTTTGTGCGTTTGATTGCGAACATAATCTCTAGGTAGAGGTCGGCTTCATTTGCCTTTCGTCCTCCACTACGTTTTCCTAATCCAACAAGTAATAAAAGCATCATGAAGGTGCAGAGGCACCCCACGATTATCAGAAGAGTATCTAACATCTTCTCACTCGCCTGCTCTGCTGAGCAATGAGAAGTGTCTGAGTTTCACCTGCTTTATATAACCTCCTATGATGACATCACAGAGGCTGATGATGCAATAGTGGGCGTGGCTGCATCAAGTGGGCGGGGTCTAAATCATTTCACTTCCAACCACAAATGAGACAAGTCCCTTAAAGCCTGGCTTAATCTTACAGAAATGGATTTTTGTTTAATAAAAAAAAACCAAAAGGTTAAAAGTAATATTTCATAAATGGATATTTCGGTTCTGTTTCATTTCTGGCTTGAAAAGTCGCGCAGAATACACGGAAAACAAAATGATTCCTTTTTGGTGCAAAGTTTCAATGTTGATCTTATCACCATGGCAACCATTGACCTGGTTCTTCTGCTTAGACCATTCCTATGGTTGCTATGGTGATAGACCTGATAGAACATTCCATTGGTTCCAACGTTCCAAATGTAGCTGTTGCTCTCAGTACGTTGATATTGCCCTTGATCAAATTAAACTGACCCGTCATCTTAGAACATTAACTGATAATTGCTAAATATCACACGTTATTTGTGGGAAATAATAATATTTTTAAATAAACAGCATGAACTATACTAAATGTTAACAGAATTTTATTGACACGTTAAATTGGAAGTTCAGTTTACAGATAACATGAAAATCCTCTGGTGGAGGTCAGTGTAGGATGATGGTCTTGGACTCCATGGTGTAGCCAGCGAGACAAACAGGCAGATGATGCAATAATAGGCGTGGCTGAATCAAGTGGGCGGGGCCTAAATCATTTCAGTTCCAACCACAAATGAGACAAGTCGTTGGCAAAGCAGGCTCAGGAGGGCCAACCACATATCCATACATGCGTGGTAGAGCAGCTTGTCAGCGTAACTACCAACATGTCAAGATCATGTCACAGGTGCAATCTCACCTCTCAAAGTCCCTCAAATAAATATAAAATATATTGTCTCCATTTGAGTTTTTCCTCATATTACTATGGCATTTAATTCCACCATCTAAGCGTGCCGACCCTGGCATATGTTGTGTACAGTCACCTACATAGACCTCATGTTCAATCTACATGTATGTACAAACACATGTATGGGATACATTTATAAAGGCCTTTTAAGAAAATTTTGTTTCTGTTCCTTTCTTTCTTTTAACTTGATTTGTTTGATATTGGGACATACTGGGGGAAAATGTTTTATGTAAATACAAAAAGGAGCACATGGGAGAAGACAATACCTGAGTCTAAGTAGCAATAGGTAATATCTATAATGCTGGAAGTGAAAAGTTATCCTAGGATGAGTGATGTTATTAAGGTGAGGGTATTAAACATGCATGGGATAGACATACGGCTCCTGAATCTAAGACGAGACCAACGACTGATTAAGGTTTGAGTCTTTACAGCAGGAGAAACGTGCGAGTAGACGGGGGCCGAATGGGGCCGATCTGTCGGCAGGTTCCATGATTCTATAATATTAGATTTAAAAGAGCAAAATGCGCTATGCGTTGCTTTGAGACCCTTTGTATCATATTTGTTCAACATTGTGGCTTCACAGAGTCACCTGTTAACCGCTACAATGTAGCAAAATAATGAAAGCATAATTCTGTATATTATGCTGTATGATGTAGCAAAAGGAAAAAAGAATGCATGCAATTTGTGACATGTATATGTTCTGTTACACACACACACACTTTTTACGTAAAAAGTCTATAAGGGGAGGCCAAGGAACGGTTGGAGCCTCTCGAAAAAAACAAGACTCCCCCTGAAAATGTTTGATTGGCTGAAATAGTTTTTAATGGAGTCATCACGGCGTTAACTGCCACGCTTCATAATGTTAAATAGTCTTCAGTTAGCTAAAACATCAATTTCAATTTTAAGTAAGTCACTTAAAGCCCGGCTTAATCTTGCTGAAATGGATTTTTGTTTAAAAAAAACCTCCAAAAGGTAAAAAGTAAGATTTCGTAAATGGATATTTCGGTTCTGTTTCATTTCTAGCTTCCAAAGTCGCGCAGAATACACAGAAAACAAAATGATTCCTTTTTGGTGCAAAGTTTCAATGTTGATCTTATCACCGTGGCAACCATTGACTTGGTTCTTCTGCTTAGACCATTCCTATGGTTGCTATGGTGATAAAACTGATAGAACATTCCATTGGTTCCAACGTTCCAAACGTAGCAGTTGCTCTCAGTACGTTGATCAAATTAAACTGACCCGTTATGGTCTGTATCTTGAACATGGTGTGGTTTGTGCGTTTGATTGCGAACATAATCTCTAGGTAGAGGTCGGCTTCATTTGCCTTTCGTCCTCCACTACGTTTTCCTAATCCAACAAGTAATAAAAGCATCATGAAGGTGCAGAGGCACCCCACGATTATCAGAAGAGTATCTAACATCTTCTCACTCGCCTGCTCTGCTGAGCAATGAGAAGTGTCTGAGTTTCACCTGCTTTATATAACCTCCTATGATGACATCACAGAGGCTGATGATGCAATAGTGGGTGTGGGTGCATCAAGTGGGCGGGGTCTAAATCATTTCACTTCCAACCACAAATGAGACTAGTCCCTTAAAGCCTGGCTTAATCTTACAGAAATGGATTTTTGTTTAATAAAAAAAAAACAAAAGGTTAAAAGTAATATTTCATAAATGGATATTTCGGTTCTGTTTCATTTCTGGCTTGAAAAGTCGCGCAGAATACACGGAAAACAAAATGATTCCTTTTTGGTGCAAAGTTTCAATGTTGATCTTATCACCATGGCAACCATTGACCTGGTTCTTCTGCTTAGACCATTCCTATGGTTGCTATGGTGATAGACCTGATAGAACATTCCATTGGTTCCAACGTTCCAAATGTAGCTGTTGCTCTCAGTACGTTGATATTGCCCTTGATCAAATTAAACTGACCCGTTATCTTAGAACATTAACTGATAATTGCTAAATATCACACGTTATTTGTGGGAAATAATAATATTTTTAAATAAACAGCATGAACTATACTAAATGTTAACAGAATTTTATTGACACGTTAAATTGGAAGTTCAGTTTACAGATAACATGAAAATCCTCTGGTGGAGGTCAGTGTAGGATGATGGTCTTGGACTCCATGGTGTAGCCAGCGAGACAAACAGGCAGATGATGCAATAATAGGCGTGGCTGAATCAAGTGGGCGGGGCCTAAATCATTTCAGTTCCAACCACAAATGAGACAAGTCGTGGGCAAAGCAGGCTCAGGAGGGCCAACCACATATCCATACATGCGTGGTAGAGCAGCTTGTCAGCGTAACTACCAACATGTCAAGATCATGTCACAGGTGCAATCTCACCTCTCAAAGTCCCTCAAATAAATATAAAATATATTGTCTCCATTTGAGTTTTTCCTCATATTACTATGGCATTTAATTCCACCATCTAAGCGTGCCGACCCTGGCATACGTTGTGTACAGTCACCTACATAGACCTCATGTTCAATCTACATGTATGTACAAACACATGTATGGGATACATTTATAAAGGCCTTTTAAGAACATTTTGTTTCTGTTCCTTTCTTTTTTTTAACTTGATTTGTTAGATATTGGGACATACTGGGGAAAATGTTTTATGTAAATACAAAAAGGAGCACATGGGAGAAGACAATACCTGAGTCTAAGTAGCAATAGGTAATATCTATAATGCTGGAAGTGAAAAGTTATCCTAGGATGAGTGATGTTATTAAGGTGAGGGTATTAAACATGCATGGGATAGACATACGGCTCCTGAATCTAAGACGAGACCAACGACTGATTAAGGTTTGAGTCTTTACAGCAGGAGAAACGTGCGAGTAGACGGGGGCCGATCTGTCGGCAGGTTCCATGATTCTATAATATTAGATTTAAAAGAGCAAAATGCGCTATGCGTTGCTTTGAGACCCTTTGTATCATATTTGTTCAACATTGTGGCTTCACAGAGTCACCTGTTAACCGCTACAATGTAGCAAAATAATGAAAGCATAATTCTGTATATTATGCTGTATGATGTAGCAAAAGGAAAAAAGAATGCATGCAATTTGTGACATGTATATGTTCTGTTACACACACACACACTTTTTACGTAAAAAGTCTATAAGGGGAGGCCAAGGAACGGTTGGAGCCTCTCGAAAAAAACAAGACTCCCCCTGAAAATGTTTGATTGGCCGAAATAGTTTTTAATGGAGTCATCACGCCGTTAACTGCCACGCTTCATAATTTTAAATAGTCTTCAGTTAGCTAAAACATCAATTTCAATTTTAAGTAAGTCACTTAAAGCCCGGCTTAATCTTGCTGAAATGGATTTTTGTTTAAAAAAAACCTCCAAAAGGTAAAAAGTAAGATTTCATAAATGGATATTTCGGTTCTGTTTCATTTCTAGCTTCCAAAGTCGCGCAGAATACACAGAAAACAAAATGATTCCTTTTTGGTGCAAAGTTTCAATGTTGATCTTATCACCGTGGCAACCATTGACTTGGTTCTTCTGCTTAGACCATTCCTATGGTTGCTATGGTGATAAAACTGATAGAACATTCCATTGGTTCCAACGTTCCAAACGTAGCAGTTGCTCTCAGTACGTTGATCAAATTAAACTGACCCGTTATGGTCTGTATCTTGAACATGGTGTGGTTTGTGCGTTTGATTGCGAACATAATCTCTAGGTAGAGGTCGGCTTCATTTGCCTTTCGTCCTCCACTACGTTTTCCTAATCCAACAAGTAATAAAAGCATCATGAAGGTGCAGAGGCACCCCACGATTATCAGAAGAGTATCTAACATCTTCTCACTCGCCTGCTCTGCTGAGCAATGAGAAGTGTCTGAGTTTCACCTGCTTTATATAACCTCCTATGATGACATCACAGAGGCTGATGATGCAATAGTGGGCGTGGGTGCATCAAGTGGGCGGGGTCTAAATCATTTCACTTCCAACCACAAATGAGACAAGTCCCTTAAAGCCTGGCTTAATCTTACAGAAATGGATTTTTGTTTAATAAAAAAAAACCAAAAGGTTAAAAGTAATATTTCATAAATGGATATTTCGGTTCTGTTTCATTTCTGGCTTGAAAAGTCGCGCAGAATACACGGAAAACAAAATGATTCCTTTTTGGTGCAAAGTTTCAATGTTGATCTTATCACCATGGCAACCATTGACCTGGTTCTTCTGCTTAGACCATTCCTATGGTTGCTATGGTGATAGACCTGATAGAACATTCCATTGGTTCCAACGTTCCAAATGTAGCTGTTGCTCTCAGTACGTTGATATTGCCCTTGATCAAATTAAACTGACCCGTTATCTTAGAACATTAACTGATAATTGCTAAATATCACACGTTATTTGTGGGAAATAATAATATTTTTAAATAAACAGCATGAACTATACTAAATGTTAACAGAATTTTATTGACACGTTAAATTGGAAGTTCAGTTTACAGATAACATGAAAATCCTCTGGTGGAGGTCAGTGTAGGATGATGGTCTTGGACTCCATGGTGTAGCCAGCGAGACAAACAGGCAGATGATGCAATAATGGGCGTGGCTGAATCAAGTGGGCGGGGCCTAAATCATTTCAGTTCCAACCACAAATGAGACAAGTCGTGGGCAAAGCAGGCTCAGGAGGGCCAACCACATATCCATACATGCGTGGTAGAGCAGCTTGTCAGCGTAACTACCAACATGTCAAGATCATGTCACAGGTGCAATCTCACCTCTCAAAGTCCCTCAAATAAATATAAAATATATTTTCTCCATTTGAGTTTTTCCTCATATTACTATGGCATTTAATTCCACCATCTAAGCGTGCCGACCCTGGCATATGTTGTGTACAGTCACCTACATAGACCTCATGTTCAATCTACATGTATGTACAAACACATGTATGGGATACATTTATAAAGGCCTTTTAAGAACATTTTGTTTGTGTTCCTTTCTTTTTTTTAACTTAATTTGTTAGATATTGGGACATACTGGGGAAAATGTTTTATGTAAATACAAAAAGGAGCACATGGGAGAAGACAATACCTGAGTCTAAGTAGCAATAGGTAATATCTATAATGCTGGAAGTGAAAAGTTATCCTAGGATGAGTGATGTTATTAAGGTGAGGGTATTAAACATGCATGGGATAGACATACGGCTCCTGAATCTAAGACGAGACCAACGACTGATTAAGGTTTGAGTCTTTACAGCAGGAGAAACGTGCGAGTAGACGGGGGCCGAATGGGGCCGATCTGTCGGCAGGTTCCATGATTCTATAATATTAGATTTAAAAGAGCAAAATGCGCTATGCGTTGCTTTGAGACCCTTTGTATCATATTTGTTCAACATTGTGGCTTCACAGAGTCACCTGTTAACCGCTACAATGTAGCAAAATAATGAAAGCATAATTCTGTATATTATGCTGTATGATGTAGCAAAAGGAAAAAAGAATGCATGCAATTTGTGACATGTATATGTTCTGTTACACACACACACACTTTTTACGTAAAAAGTCTATAAGGGGAGGCCAAGGAACGGTTGGAGCCTCTCGAAAAAAACAAGACTCCCCCTGAAAATGTTTGATTGGCTGAAATAGTTTTTAATGGAGTCATCACGGCGTTAACTGCCACGCTTCATAATGTTAAATAGTCTTCAGTTAGCTAAAACATCAATTTCAATTTTAAGTAAGTTACTTAAAGCCCGGCTTAATCTTGCTGAAATGGATTTTTGTTTAAAAAAAAAAACCTCCAAAAGGTAAAAAGTAAGATTTCATAAATGGATATTTCGGTTCTGTTTCATTTCTAGCTTCCAAAGTCGCGCAGAATACACAGAAAACAAAATGATTCCTTTTTGGTGCAAAGTTTCAATGTTGATCTTATCACCGTGGCAACCATTGACTTGGTTCTTCTGCTTAGACCATTCCTATGGTTGCTATGGTGATAGAACTGATAGAACATTCCATTGGTTCCAACGTTCCAAACGTAGCAGTTGCTCTCAGTACGTTGATCAAATTAAACTGACCCGTTATGGTCTGTATCTTGAACATGGTGTGGTTTGTGCGTTCGATTGCGAACATAACCTCTAGGTAGAGGTCGGCTTCATTTGCCTTTCGTCCTCCACTACGTTTTCCTAATCCAACAAGTAATAAAAGCATCATGAAGGTGCAGAGGCACCCCACGATTATCAGAAGAGTATCTAACATCTTCTCTCTCGCCTGCTCTGCTGAGCAATGAGAAGTGTCTGAGTTTCACCTGCTTTATATAACCTCCTATGATGACATCACAGAGGCTGATGATGCAATAGTGGGCGTGGCTGCATCAAGTGGGCGGGGTCTAAATCATTTCACTTCCAACCACAAATGAGACAAGTCCCTTAAAGCCTGGCTTAATCTTACAGAAATGGATTTTTGTTTAATAAAAAAAAAAACCAAAAGGTTAAAAGTAATATTTCATAAATGGATATTTCGGTTCTGTTTCATTTCTGGCTTGAAAAGTCGCGCAGAATACACGGAAAACAAAATGATTCCTTTTTGGTGCAAAGTTTCAATGTTAATCTTATCACCATGGCAACCATTGACCTGGTTCTTCTGCTTAGACCATTCCTATGGTTGCTATGGTGATAGACCTGATAGAACATTCCATTGGTTCCAACGTTCCAAATGTAGCTGTTGCTCTCAGTACGTTGATATTGCCCTTGATCAAATTAAACTGACCCGTTATCTTAGAACATTAACTGAGAATTGATAAATATCACACGTTATTTGTGGGAAATAATAATATTTTTAAATAAACAGCATGAACTATACTAAATGTTAACAGAATTTTATTGACACGTTAAATTGGAAGTTCAGTTTACAGATAACATGAAAATCCTCTGGTGGAGGTCAGTGTAGGATGATGGTCATGGACTCCATGGTGTAGCCAGCGAGACAAACAGGCAGATGATGCAATAATAGGCGTGGCTGAATCAAGTGGGCGGGGCCTAAATCATTTCAGTTCCAACCACAAATGAGACAAGTCGTTGGCAAAGCAGGCTCAGGAGGGCCAACCACATGTCCATACATGCGTGGTAGAGCAGCTTGTCAGCGTAACGACCAACATGTCAAGATCATGTCACAGGTGCAATCTCACCTCTCAAAGTCCCTCAAATAAATATAAAATATATTGTCTCCATTTGAGTTTTTCCTCATATTACTATGGCATTTAATTCCACCATCTAAGCGTGCCGACCCTGGCATATGTTGTGTACAGTCACCTACATAGACCTCATGTTCAATCTACATGTATGTACAAACACATGTATGGGATACATTTATAAAGGCCTTTTAAGAACATTTTGTTTCTGTTCCTTTCTTTTTTTTAACTTAATTTGTTAGATATTGGGACATACTGGGGAAAATGTTTTATGTAAATACAAAAAGGAGCACATGGGAGAAGACAATACCTGAGTCTAAGTAGCAATAGGTAATATCTATAATGCTGGAAGTGAAAAGTTATCCTAGGATGAGTGATGTTATTAAGGTGAGGGTATTAAACATGCATGGGATAGACATACGGCTCCTGAATCTAAGACGAGACCAACGACTGATTAAGGTTTGAGTCTTTACAGCAGGAGAAACGTGCGAGTAGACGGGGCCGAATGGGGCCGATCTGTCGGCAGGTTCCATGATTCTATAATATTAGATTTAAAAGAGCAAAATGCGCTATGCGTTGCTTTGAGACCCTTTGTATCATATTTGTTCAACATTGTGGCTTCACAGAGTCACCTGTTAACCGCTACAATGTAGCAAAATAATGAAAGCATAATTCTGTATATTATGCTGTATGATGTAGCAAAAGGAAAAAAGAATGCATGCAATTTGTGACATGTATATGTTCTGTTACACACACACACACTTTTTACGTAAAAAGTCTATAAGGGGAGGCCAAGGAACGGTTGGAGCCTCTCGAAAAAAACAAGACTCCCCCTGAAAATGTTTGATTGGCTGAAATAGTTTTTAATGGAGTCATCACGGCGTTAACTGCCACGCTTCATAATTTTAAATAGTCTTCAGTTAGCTAAAACATCAATTTCAATTTTAAGTAAGTCACTTAAAGCCCGGCTTAATCTTGCTGAAATGGATTTTTGTTTAAAAAAAACCTCCAAAAGGTAAAAAGTAAGATTTCGTAAATGGATATTTCGGTTCTGTTTCATTTCTAGCTTCCAAAGTCGCGCAGAATACACAGAAAAAAAAATGATTCCTTTTTGGTGCAAAGTTTCAATGTTGATCTTATCACCGTGGCAACCATTGACTTGGTTCTTCTGCTTAGACCATTCCTATGGTTGCTATGGTGATAAAACTGATAGAACATTCCATTGGTTCCAACGTTCCAAACGTAGCAGTTGCTCTCAGTACGTTGATCAAATTAAACTGACCCGTTATGGTCTGTATCTTGAACATGGTGTGGTTTGTGCGTTTGATTGCGAACATAATCTCTAGGTAGAGGTCGGCTTCATTTGCCTTTCGTCCTCCACTACGTTTTCCTAATCCAACAAGTAATAAAAGCATCATGAAGGTGCAGAGGCACCCCACGATTATCAGAAGAGTATCTAACATCTTCTCTCTCGCCTGCTCTGCTGAGCAATGAGAAGTGTCTGAGTTTCACCTGCTTTATATAACCTCCTATGATGACATCACAGAGGCTGATGATGCAATAGTGGGCGTGGCTGCATCAAGTGGGCGGGGTCTAAATCATTTCACTTCCAACCACAAATGAGACAAGTCCCTTAAAGCCTGGCTTAATCTTACAGAAATGGATTTTTGTTTAATAAAAAAAAAAACCAAAAGGTTAAAAGTAATATTTCATAAATGGATATTTCGGTTCTGTTTCATTTCTGGCTTGAAAAGTCGCGCAGAATACACGGAAAACAAAATGATTCCTTTTTGGTGCAAAGTTTCAATGTTAATCTTATCACCATGGCAACCATTGACCTGGTTCTTCTGCTTAGACCATTCCTATGGTTGCTATGGTGATAGACCTGATAGAACATTCCATTGGTTCCAACGTTCCAAATGTAGCTGTTGCTCTCAGTACGTTGATATTGCCCTTGATCAAATTAAACTGACCCGTTATCTTAGAACATTAACTGAGAATTGATAAATATCACACGTTATTTGTGGGAAATAATAATATTTTTAAATAAACAGCATGAACTATACTAAATGTTAACAGAATTTTATTGACACGTTAAATTGGAAGTTCAGTTTACAGATAACATGAAAATCCTCTGGTGGAGGTCAGTGTAGGATGATGGTCATGGACTCCATGGTGTAGCCAGCGAGACAAACAGGCAGATGATGCAATAATAGGCGTGGCTGAATCAAGTGGGCGGGGCCTAAATCATTTCAGTTCCAACCACAAATGAGACAAGTCGTTGGCAAAGCAGGCTCAGGAGGGCCAACCACATGTCCATACATGCGTGGTAGAGCAGCTTGTCAGCGTAACGACCAACATGTCAAGATCATGTCACAGGTGCAATCTCACCTCTCAAAGTCCCTCAAATAAATATAAAATATATTGTCTCCATTTGAGTTTTTCCTCATATTACTATGGCATTTAATTCCACCATCTAAGCGTGCCGACCCTGGCATATGTTGTGTACAGTCACCTACATAGACCTCATGTTCAATCTACATGTATGTACAAACACATGTATGGGATACATTTATAAAGGCCTTTTAAGAACATTTTGTTTCTGTTCCTTTCTTTTTTTTAACTTAATTTGTTAGATATTGGGACATACTGGGGAAAATGTTTTATGTAAATACAAAAAGGAGCACATGGGAGAAGACAATACCTGAGTCTAAGTAGCAATAGGTAATATCTATAATGCTGGAAGTGAAAAGTTATCCTAGGATGAGTGATGTTATTAAGGTGAGGGTATTAAACATGCATGGGATAGACATACGGCTCCTGAATCTAAGACGAGACCAACGACTGATTAAGGTTTGAGTCTTTACAGCAGGAGAAACGTGCGAGTAGACGGTGCCGAATGGGGCCGATCTGTCGGCAGGTTCCATGATTCTATAATATTAGATTTAAAAGAGCAAAATGCGCTATGCGTTGCTTTGAGACCCTTTGTATCATATTTGTTCAACATTGTGGCTTCACAGAGTCACCTGTTAACCGCTACAATGTAGCAAAATAATGAAAGCATAATTCTGTATATTATGCTGTATGATGTAGCAAAAGGAAAAAAGAATGCATGCAATTTGTGACATGTATATGTTCTGTTACACACACACACACTTTTTACGTAAAAAGTCTATAAGGGGAGGCCAAGGAACGGTTGGAGCCTCTCGAAAAAAACAAGACTCCCCCTGAAAATGTTTGATTGGCTGAAATAGTTTTTAATGGAGTCATCACGGCGTTAACTGCCACGCTTCATAATTTTAAATAGTCTTCAGTTAGCTAAAACATCAATTTCAATTTTAAGTAAGTCACTTAAAGCCCGGCTTAATCTTGCTGAAATGGATTTTTGTTTAAAAAAAACCTCCAAAAGGTAAAAAGTAAGATTTCGTAAATGGATATTTCGGTTCTGTTTCATTTCTAGCTTCCAAAGTCGCGCAGAATACACAGAAAAAAAAATGATTCCTTTTTGGTGCAAAGTTTCAATGTTGATCTTATCACCGTGGCAACCATTGACTTGGTTCTTCTGCTTAGACCATTCCTATGGTTGCTATGGTGATAAAACTGATAGAACATTCCATTGGTTCCAACGTTCCAAACGTAGCAGTTGCTCTCAGTACGTTGATCAAATTAAACTGACCCGTTATGGTCTGTATCTTGAACATGGTGTGGTTTGTGCGTTCGATTGCGAACATAATCTCTAGGTAGAGGTCGGCTTCATTTGCCTTTCGTTCTCCCAGGGCCGGCCCTATAATGGGGCACACTGGGGCAATTGCCCCAGGCGGCACTTTAGAAGGGGCGGCACTTTGACGCCCCAAGCGCTTTTTTTTGTTTTTGTTTTTGAAGCGGAGGAGAGGGGCACCGAGTGGTTTTCGCTTACCCGCTCGGCGCTTCTCTCTCTCCTCTGTGGCGAGTCTCCCTGTTCGGTCTCGGTGCCGGTTTGTAATGCCGAGCACCGGAAGTGACGTCAATTTCCGGCGCTCAGCATTACAAGCCGACACCGTGGCAGAGCAGGGAGACTTGCCGCATGACTGTTTAAAGTTAAGTACCTTTAAATAGGGGGGGTTAGGGTAGATAATGGCGTCGGCGAAGTTTAAAATGGTGCCCCCCCGGCGTCGGTGGGGGGGGGGGCGGCATTTTAAACTTCGCCCCAGGCGGCATTAAGTCTTGGGCCGGCCCTGAACATACCCACCAATAAAAATACATATTCACATTCACATAGATACATACATATGCACGTAAACATATACACATAACCACATGTATACATACATATGCACATAAACATATAGACATACCCACATGTATACATACATATGCACATACCCACCTGTATACATACATATGCACATATACACAAACCCACCTGTATACATACATATGCACATAAACACACACACACACACATGTATACATACATATGCACATAAACACACAACACCTGTATACATACATATGCACGTAAACATACACATACCCACATGTATACATGCATATGCACGTAAACATATACACATACCCACATGTATACATACATATGCACATATACACAAACCCACCTGTATACATACATATGCACGTAAACATATAGACATACCCACCTGTATACATACATATGCACCTACCCACCTGTATACATACATATGCACCTACCCACCTGTATACATACATGTGCACATAAACATACACACATGTATACATAAAAGTACCCACATGTATACATACATATGCACGTAAACATACACATACCCACATGTATACATGCATATGCACGTAAACATATACACATACCCACCTGTATACATACATATATGCACGTAAACATACACATACCCACATGTATACATACATATGCACATACCCATCTGTATACATACATATGCACATATACATAGACATACCCACCTGTATACATACATATGCACATATACACAAACCCAACTGTATACATACATATACACATAAACATACACACATGTATACATAAACATACCCACATGTATACATACATATGCACATAAACACACACCACCTGTATACATACATATGCACGTGAACATACACATAACCACATGTATACATGCATATGCACGTAAAGATATACACATACCCACCTGTATACATACATATATGCACGTAAACATACACATACCCACATGTATACATACATATGCACATACCCATCTGTATACATACATATGCACATATACATAGACATACCCACCTGTATACATACATATGCACATATACACAAACCCACCTGTATACATACATATGCACATAAACGTACCCATATGTATACATAAACATACCCACATGTATACATACATATGCACGAAAACATACACATACCCACATGTATACATGCATATGCACGTAAACATATACACATACCCACCTGTATACATACATATATGCACGTAAACATGCACATACCCACATGTATACATACATATGCACATACCCACCTGTATACATACATATCCACATATACACAAACCCACCTGTATACATACATATACACATAAACATACACATACCCACATGCATATGCACGTAAGCATATACACATACCCACCTGTGTACATACATATATGCACGTAAACATACACATACCCACATGTATACATACATATGCACGTAAACATATACACATACCCACCTGTATACATACATATGCACATATACACAAACCCACCTGTATACATACATATGCACATAAACATATGCACATACCCACCTATATACATACATATGCACGTAAACATATACACATACCCACATGTATACATACATATGCACCTACCCACCTGTATATACATATGCACATATACACAAACCCACCTGTATACATACATATGCACATAAACATACACACATGTATACATACATATGCACAGAAACACACACACATGTATACATAAACATACCCACATGTATACATACATATGCACATAAACACACACCACCTGTATACATACATATGCACGTAAACATACACATACCCACATGTATACATGCATATGCACGTAAACATATACACATACCCACCTGTATACATACATATATGCACATAAACATACACATACCCACATGTATACATACATATGCACATACCCACCTGTAGACATACATATCCACATATACACAAACCCACCTGTATACATACATATATGCACATAAACATACACATACCCACATGTATACATACATATGCACATACCCACCTGTAGACATACATATCCACATATACACAAACCCACCTGTATACATACATATACACATAAACATACACACATGTATACATGCATATGCACGTAAACATATACACATACCCACCTGTATGCATACATATGCACATAAACATAGACATACCCACCTGTATACATACATATGCACATATACACAAACCCACCTGTATACATACATATGCACATAAACATACACACATGTATACATACATATGCACATACACACATGTATACATACATATGCACATAAACACACACCACCTGTATACATACATATGCACATATACACAAACCCACCTGTATACATACATATGCACATAAACACACACACACATGTATACATACATATGCACATAAACACACACCACACCTATGCACGTAAACATACACATACCCACATGTATACATGCATATGCACGCATACATGCATATGCACGTAAACATATACACATACCCACCTGTATGCATACATATGCACATAAACATAGACATACCCACCTGTATACATACATATGCACATATACACAAACCCACCTGTATACATACATATGCACATAAACATACACACATGTATACATAAACATACCCACATGAATACATACATATGCACAAACATACCCACCAATAAACATACATATGCACAATCACATATATACATACATACACATTACCTAAAACTGGGAAAGACTCCTTACTGCATTAGGCTTTAAACTTGACCTCTTTTTTAGCATCTCTGGACATCTTACAAATACTTACTGCACCCTCGCTGCCAGGAAGCTCCCATGGAAGCCGGCCTCCCCGGTGTGTTTCTGTTGGTTATAAGAGGATAAGATGGGCTCCTCCTGGACCCGTTTCTACTTGAAAAAGGCTCCGCGTGGCATCCTGTGCTTACTGGTTTTTGCTGGCATCCCCACTCAGCCCTGGTAGCATCTGCTGTACCGGATTATGAAGCCCATGTAAGTGTGACATGCGTTCTCTTCACTTCTGACAGGAATCTAGAACAGCGTCCATGTCCTGCTGCGCAGCAACTAAATCAGGGGCTGTGTAATTCCTCAGTAGCCATTCAAATCTTCAGACCCGAGAACTACTCTCTGCCGGATCCTGGTTGTAGAGGAAGCTACTAGAAACTTCCACCTCTGCTTATATACCTTCTACATGGCTGTAAACATGACCAATGAATGAGAAGGAATCAAAGCATCCCTGCATAGGCCAACCATCCTATCCACCTTTTCTCATTGGTCCAAGAAGGCCCAATCCTGGGAAGTAGAAATACACATAAATACATCAGTCACTCAGGCTTTATAACTGAAATAAACTTTAAAACATCATTAAATTCAAAGTGCTATAAAGTTAACCATGCTTAAAAAAATGACATATTACCATATTTGCTCGATTATAAGATGACCCCCCCAAAATCTGAATATTAGTTTAGGAAAAAAGAAAAAGGCTGAATGTAAGATGACCCTGTAGGAAAAAAGTGTTCCTAGTAAATGTTAATTCATGTAAACTATTTTTTTTAATAAAATCTATGATTGAGAAAAAAAAATTTGTTTTTATTTCCTTTTATTTTTCAACCCGCCCCGTTATGCACATCTGCACCCAGGCTTCCCACTACTATATGTCACTGTGCCCCATGAAATGCCTTTTAGCCCTCTATATGCAGATAAACATATGCACATACCTACCTGTATACATACGCACATAAACAGACATACCCACCTGTATACATACATATGCAGATAAACATATGCACATACCCACCTGTATACATACATATGCACATAAACATATAGACATACCCACCTGTATACATACGCACATAAACAGACAAACCCACCTGTATACATACATATGCAGATAAACATATGCACATACCCACCTGTATATATATACATATGCACATACCCACCTGTATACATACATATGCACATAAACATAAAGACATACCCACCTGTATACATATGTACATAAAACATATACCCACTTGTATACATATGTAAGCATATAAACATACCCACCTGTAAACATACATCTGCACATACACATATATACATACATACACATGACCTAAAACTGGGAAAGACCCCTTACTGCATTATTCTTTAAACTTTACCCCTTTTTTAGGACATCTTACAAATACTTACTGCGCCCTCGCTGCCAGGAAGCTCCCATGGAAGCCGGCCTCCCCGGTGTGTTTCTGTTGGTTATAAGAGGATAAGATGGGCTCCTTCTGGACCCGTTTCCACTTGAAGAAGGCTCCGCGTGGCATCCTGTGCTTACTGGTTTTTGCTGGCATCCCCACTCAGCCCTGGTAGCATCTGCTGTACCGGATCATGAAGCCCATGTAAGTGCGACATGCGTTCTCTTCACTTCTAACAGGAATCCAGAACAGCGTCCATGTCCTGCTGCGCAGCAACTAAATCAGGGGCTGTGTAAGTCCTCAGTAGCCATTCAAATCTTCAGACCGGAGAACTACTCTCTGCCGGATCCTGATTGTAGAGGAAGCTACTAGAAACTTCCACCTCTGCTTATATACCTTCTACATGGCTGTAAACATGACCAATGAATGAGAAGGAATCAAAGCATCCCTGCATAGGCCAACCATCATATCCCCCTTTTCTCATTGGTCCAAGAAGGCCCAATCCTGGGAAGCAGTCTATTATCTGATGTGTAGAAATACATCAGTCACTCAGGCTTTATAACTGAAATAAACTTTAAAACATCATTAAATTCAAAGTGCTATAAAGTTAACCATGCTTAAAAAAATGACATATTGCCGTATTTGCTCGATTATAAGATGACCCCCCAAAATCTGAATATTAGTTTAGGAAAAAAAGAAAAAGCCTGAATGTAAGACGACCCTGCAGGAAAAAAGTTTTCCTAGTAAATGTTAATTCATGTAAACTATGTAAACCTTTTTTTTTCAATAAAATCTATGTTTCAGAAAAATATTTTTTTGTTTTTATTTCCTTTTATTTTCCAACCTGCCCTCCAGTTACGAACATCTGCCCCCAGGCTTGCCACTCCTATATGGCACTGTGGCCCATGATATGCCTTTTAACCCTCTATATGCTACTGTGCCCCATGAAATGCCTTTTGACCCCTTATGTGCCACTCTTCCTCCAGAAATGCCTTATACCCCTATATGCCACTCTGGCATTTAGGGGGTTGAAAGGCATATTATGGGGCAGAGTGGCATATAGGGAGGTATAAGGTATTTCAGGAGGCAGAGTGGTGTATAGAGGGTTAAAAGGCATCTCTGGAGGCAGAGAGGCATTAAGGGGGTTAAAGGCATCATAGAGCACTCTGCCTACAGAAATGCTTTATGCCCCCCATTTAACCCCCCCCACACACACACACTTAACGGTGCTTCCGATTCCCTGCTGTGTAGTCGCGGCAGCGGGTAGACGTCTACGCAATTCGCAACTTCCACTGCAGCCGGAAGGAGATGCGGTTAGCAGCGGGGGTTGTCTGCGTCCATAGCGCAGACCTCCCCCGACTATTAGAGACAATTCCCTGCCCCAGAACTCTCCTCACTGACAGCCGGGGAAGGTCTGCACGATGGACGTAGACAACCCCGGCTGCCAACTGCACCTCCTTCCGGCTGCAGCGGAAGTTGTGAATTGCGTAGAAGTCTACTCGCTGCCCCGACTACACAGCAGGGAGTCGGAAGCAGCGGTAAGTTTGGGGGGGTTAAATGGGGGCTAAGACAGGAGCATCCAGGACTCCTGAGGTCTGATTATAAGACAACCCCAATTATAAGGGGTATTTTTCAGAGCATGTAAATGTAAACTATTTTTTTTAAAAATATATGATTGAGAAAATTATTTTGTTTTTATTTCCTTTTATTTTCCAACCTGCCCCCCAGTTATGCACATCTGCCCCAGAAATGCCTTATACCCCCTATATGCCACTGTGCCCCATGATATGATATGTTTGTGTATCATAGATGTATAATTGTGGAAGGGCAAAGATGGCACTAGCCGTAGGTTTGAGCCTTGGGGACCAAGATGGCACAGGCTGGACTGTTTGGGGACAAAGATTGCAAATCTTATGTGTGTTATCTGGGTGCTGGTCAGGTTCTATGTGGGCAGTGTGGACGCCAGGTTTTAAATATACCTTTAATGCCGTGTTTTTATGTGAATTCCAATTGATCTTTACCTGCAAAGCAGGGTTTTTGTGTTATTCTGTAGATCCATATGTGCTATGCTATGTTTCCATACATTATTTATGTGTACCTGCAAATACAGGGTTAATATGTCTTATTCAGTTGATTAATACCTGCAATGCTGTTTCCATGTATGTATTTGATTTATACCTGCGATGCTACGTTTCATATATTATTGTATACCTGCAAATACAGGATTTGTATGTCTGATTCTGTTTATTTTATATATACCTTCAGTGCTGAGATCACAAGTGAATTTCAATTGATCTGGGTTTGTGTGTTGATCTATACCTGCTATCGGCAGCAGGGTCTAATATATATATAGGCAACAGGGGCTAATAAATGGGTTTTAGATATTTGGACAGGGGCGCAATTTCAGTGCTTGCCATAGGTGCTATTTTCAGTAGATACGCCTCTGTATACACATCACACCTCCCGCCCACCCTGCTTACCTCTCCAGCAGCTTTCTCTCAAGCTGTTCACACACCATGCAAGCAGCCTCAGGATCACGTGACCCCGATAAAAGTAGGTAATAGTGATGTCCGGATCATGAACGAATCGTTCATTTGATCCGGTTCTTTTTAGTGATCCGGATGAGTCGGTTCACTAGACTGAACGATTCGTTTGTAGCGGTTCAGTCTGTGAATCATCCTGCAGCTGTAACCTGATCCTAGAGCTGTGAGTCATCTGCAGAGCACTCTGGGGTCAGGTTACAGCTCATTAATTCTCACAGGAACGATGACTCATAGAGTCAGAGAGTCGTTCAAAGAGTCGAATGATCCGAAGAGTCGAATGATCCGAAGAGTCGAATGAACCGAAGAGTCGAATGAACCGAAGAGTCGAATGAACCGAAGAGTCGAATGATTCGAATCTTACAGGGATCCGGATCTTACAAGGATCCGAATCTTACAGAGATTCGAATCATTCAGAGAATATCACTGATACCATACTTTTATAAATAAATACATTAATAATGTTCACACTGCCCCCAGGATTTAGATTCCCCTGAGTTTGCCCCCCTTTACCTATAACTGCACCTACAGTTAACTTTATTAAATTAATTAAATTAACCCTCAATCATCAGCATAAAATTAACCCTTATACCCCATCAACCATAACTGCCCCTGAAATTAACCGTAAAGATCCCATTAACCATAACGGCCCCTGAAATTAACCCTAAAGACCCCATTAACCATAACGGCCCCTGAAATTAACCCTAAATACTCCATTAACCAAAACTGCCCCTAAATTAATTGCATGTACTCCAGATAAATTACCTAATAAATTGGTATGGTTGATGGGGTCTTTAGTGTTAATTTGGGGGCAGTAATGCTTAATGGGGTGTTTAAGGATAATTTAGGGGCAGTTATGCTTAATGGGGTCTTTAGTGTTAATTTAGGGGCAGTTATGCTTAATGAGGTGTTTAGGGTTAATTTGGGGGCAGTTATGCTTAATGGGGTCTTTAGTGTTAATTTAGGGGCATTTATGCTTAATGAGGTGTTTAGGGTTAATTTGGGGGCAGTTATGCTTAATGGGGTGTTTAGGGTTAATTTGGGGGCAGTTATGCTTAATGGGGTGTTTAGGGTTAATTTAGGGGCAGTTATGCTTAATGGGGTGTTTAGGGTTAATTTGGGGGCAGTTATGGTTAATGGGGTGTTAAGGGTTAATTTTAGGGGCAGTCATGGTTGATGGGGTGTTAAGGGTTAATTTTAGGGCAGTCATGGTTGATGGGGTGTTTAGGGTTAATTTAATGGTGAGGGTTAATTTAAATAATTTAATAAAGTTAGCTTAAGGTGCAGTTGCAGGTAAAGGGAATGTAAATCCTGGGGGCAGTGATTATTAATGTATTTATTTATAACAGTATGGTGACATTCTCTGAATGATTAGAATGCCAATGAAGGCAGAGAGTCGTTCAAAGATCCGGATCTTACAATGATCCGGATCTTACAATGATCCGGATCTTACAATGATCCGGATCTTACAATGATCCGGATCTTACAGTGATCCAGATCACTGTAAGATTCGGATCCCTGTAAGATCCGAATCTTTGAACGACTCTCTGCCTTCATTGACATCACTGGAGGCAGGGGGGAGGATTCATAATGAAAGGGGCGGGGCCAATCGTTAGTGTGCCTGCACGGAGTTACTGGAAAACAGTAACTCTGTGCAGACACACTGAGTGATCCGAAGATCCGGATCATGAATCGGATCATTTCAGTGAACGAATCGAAATGATCCGATTCACTTTAATGATCCGAACTTCCCATCACTAGTAGGTAAGAGTTCCATATTAACACCAGTGCACACCCTTTCCTTCCTCCCCAATGATACAGTGAGGGGATGTGTATATACGGCTCCTGAATATAAGACAAGCCCAACGACTGAGTGTTTGCAGATGGCCGGACGGCTCTCAGAGACAGGGAAGAAAATTTCATATACACTCCCCTGTCATATGTATAAAATAAAACTAGAGGCTCAGAAATAATGCAATAAGTTTTTTTTTCTTTTGGTTACAGAGAAAGTGGTAGAAAAATGGAACTGCCTCCCAGCAGGAGTGGTAGTGGCAAATACAGTGAGAGAATGTAATACGCTTCTGCTGGCAGGCTGTTCCACTTATCTACCACCCGATTTCTCATTAGAGGTTATACCTGCGAGGGGATGTAAACATGCAGCGGACGGGGATACGGGGCCCCGAATCTGACTGATTAATGTCACATGTTACAGCAGGAATAATGGGCGACTAGCCGGGGGCCGAATGGCTCCGATGTGCCATTAAATTCTGTTTGTACGACGAGTCGCTCCGTGAGTCCTGCTGGGTTCCAGCTTCTTATTGAAACCGAGAATTTCCCGGCAGATCAGCCCCGTTCCCATGTCTACTCACCCGTTATTGCTGCTGTAACCACTCCAACATTAACCAATCAGATTCGGGGCCCCGTATCCCCGTCCCCTGCATGTTTACATCCCTTCACTGTATAACCTCTACAACTTCTGCTGGGAGGCTGTTCCACTTATCACCCTCTCAATAAAGTAAAACTTCTTGCATAACTTTGGAGTCTCTTCTTTTAGAAGGCTATTATTTATACATATGACAGGGCAGTGTGTATGCATTATGCTGGGGGTGGAAGATTTTCAGCTTGCTGATATTACTCTGGATTATGAACGGCCATCTCAAGCGAGCTTCTCCTGCAAAGAGAACCCCGCAGGCCCTGCATAATGCGTAGTTTAATCGGTGTGACTGAGTAAGAAATCTTCCCGTTATCTGTGGATTGTTCGGCGACACCGGAGGTTCCGGGAAAGGAGAGCCTTTCACTTCCCTGACTCCGCTATGCATCGTACGGGCCGGCGCTGGCAGGAAGAGCTCACCGGGGCCGGCCCTTCATAATGCTTGGAGTGATGGGATTGGGGGCTCAACTCTCCTGTAAACCTCTGCGGACAGATTGCTTGAGCGTTGCTCCTGATTTTACTATACATTGTGCAGGGCCCGCTCAGTTCCCTTTTCAGGGGAAGCTCACAGGGGCGAGCGCTTAATAATACATCGTAACGTAAAGAAATGTCCAAAACCTTCCTTGTGGGGTGTATTCACTAAAGCTGTTTGTTAACCCCTGATGTCACTCTCTATTCTGAAGGGCAGGCATCAGGGGATTGAAGTGTAAGCTTCTGTGCTCGCAAATACACGTGAGATGAGGACGTTATCCCGCAGGAAGCTCCTAAACCTGTATAAATCATATCTGTGCATTAAGCCTGGGCTATTAGCGCGAGAGGCTGAGAGGCTCCGATGTGTTTCTGCGTCACGATATTTCTTTGTATTCTGTGCCGGTGATCGGGAAATATGGAATAACCATAAACCTTACCGGGCCCTCCCTGTGCCGGGGCTGTGATCCGCCGGGCGTCTGGCCCTCCCTGTGCCGGGGGCTGTGACCCGCCGGGCGTTTGGGTGATGCAGGATTGCAGGTCCCGGCGATGTCACAAATCTGCTTATCCAGTGAAGTCTGTCCCTCTATGGACTTTCACTTGTCTGTGTGTCCAGCGGGGTTATTAAGACCGAGCTGTTCTATTGTTTAGCGCAGGCTGTGTAAGGAGTCGGATAGAACGGCTCAGGATCCGAGTCGTGGCGCTGTTGGGAATCTCGTTTCATGCGATTTAATGAAATGTGAGAATTTACTCCGTTCTGCAGAAAACGGAAAGAATGGTTTCTCGTCTCTGCGTTCTTTCTGGGGATTTCCTCCTTAATACAGAATATTTTCGGGAGAAGCAGCGTATTTCTAGAATCACTCGGCACGTTAGTGTCTCGGCGGATGGACACACAGAAGGCTGCTTCTTCACCGCGTTTAGAAGGTAAATGCCGTTTAAAACCCTTTCATGCAGAGCCGTTTCCCCCCGGCGTCCGTACAGGGCGATACGCAGTAAGTATTCGAGACTTTACGGACATTTGGAGGGAAGTCGGCAGGTACACACACTCCTTGGTGTCGCCTTATTCTAGTCCTGGCCCTTCCCGTCGGTGCGCCGGCGGCCACACGGGAAGCTTGAGCACGGTTTAGGCAGAGGCTTCCTTTGGTTTAATGATCTTCAGAAAGCTGCGGCTGACAAACATCGCTTTTGTTCTGTCTGCAGAAGAACCTTATCTGCTGCCCCAGTTTATTAAACCCCCGTGGGGGGGGGCGCCGTCTTATTTAACCCCTCGAAGAACGGCAGAACCTGAACTCCTAAACCCAACTTCCTCACCTTGGATCGTCGGGTCCGTTGGAAAGAAATGAAGAGCCCTGCCGCCTAAATAGCGCGGGGCGGCATGTAGTTGTGGGGATAGGAGGTTGGGTTCATCTAGAGGTCAGCTATTGATTTAATAGGCAGGGTCAAAAGTTCAGGTCAGAAGTTAGAAAAAAAAATAAAAAAAAATAGCCTGGGTGATGTAACTTGGAAATTGCTGGATGTGCGCGTGCCGCTTAGTGATTCGCCGCCTTTGCCTCGCGCTGCGCAAAAAGGCGCGAATTCGCGCTATAAATAGGAGCTGTGGGAGCGCTAGCAGTCATGCCACAAGGCGAACTGCTAAGCTGTGAATACTTACCTGTAAAGGCTGGTATTTCGGTGGTGCAGGAGAGCCGCAGGCGAAGATGGAACTTCTTCTTGAAAAGCTCCCATCCCCCCCTCCCTGTTATGAATATTATGATGCTTTATTTTATATATTTGTCGTGTGCTTTTATCAGGGTAAACGTTGTCCCTTCTTAGGGATGGACTGGTGTAATGGTGTATGCCGTCTGGCTTTTAGGGCGGATGGCTTGGTTATATATGTGTATATATATATTTATGGTTTAAGTTATTGGAGGTGAGACTCTGGGTTTGGGCCAAGAGTTTCTTTAAAGTTTGTGATGTTTGTTATAAGCTAAATAAAAGTACACGGCCTGTTTATTCCAATTCGAGTATGGTGTTTTTATTTCAAGTTTACAGTACAAGGATACATTGTTGGTTACAATATCCCTTACAACTACATGTTTCCAAAAACTCGAATAGAATAGAATAGAATATTCGACTCGAGCCGGAAGATAACTGCAGCCTGCGTCCATCCCGTAATCTGCTCAGCAAACAACCGCTTACAGGGCGGACGCCGGCTGCAGTTATCTTCCGGCTCGAGTCGAATATTCTATTCTATTCGAGTTTTTGGAAACATTTCTTTCCAACGGACCCGACGATCCAATCCGAGGAAGTTGGGTTTAGGTGTACAGGTATCTTCCACACGTTATATCTGATACATATCGTTTATATCCAGGTTTGTCTAATTCCAGGCCCCGAGGGCCATTACTAGACCAGGATACTGAACGCACACGTGATGTAATATGTTAAGAGCTGCCAGTGCCCGTCCTGGATATCCAGAAAGCCTGGCCTGTTTGTGGCCCCCGGGGCCTGGAGTTTGAGCCCCCCATCTCTAGTAAATGCCAGTCTGATCTCCGCTGTCTCCTGTCTGTAGATCCCAGCTCTTCTCTTCTTCATCTCTTCTCCCCTGCGAGGGACTCTATTTCTTGGAGCTCGTGATGTTCGGCCTCCGCCTGCGTGCCAAGGTGCCGCGCGTCAACTGGGACCCAGCGGTGAGTTTCATAAATCTCTCTGCACTCTGCTTTTACTGTAACGTGCTGTTTGGTGCGTTTCGGGTTAATGTAATCACTGATGTCTCCTATTCTGTGCAGCTCTGTAAACCAACATTTATCACGAGCCGTAATGTATGAACTCCGGCAGAAAATGCACCAAGAAGGGAGTCGTTGCCTGATTCGGGGGCTTGTTGCTCACTTTGCCGACTGCGTGTGAACCTGGCCTGCGCAAAACATTATCCTGCAGCCTCCTGAGTAGAGAGGAAATGGAACTTTTCGAGGCTTCCCTGTACAATGACGTGGCGTTGGCTTGAGTCTGACTGCCGACTGCTTCCTGCTTAACTCCGGCGATTGCTTGGGGGCCCTCGACAGAAGAGACCTGACAGGTAAGAGACGCGTTCCTTTTAACAGTCTCTATTTTACATCTAATAAAAATGAATACAAGCAATAACGCGATCTGAGGATGTGGCATTTATTATGACTAAAGACGAGTTCCCCGCACCGCATTTGCTCTGAAAAAAACATTGTCTTATAATCGAGCAAATACGGTATATTCATGCCCCTCGTGAAAATGCATATTCCTGCATCTGTACACAAAAGAAAATTTCCCAATTCCTACTCTGCAGACCCCGTGTTGTTGAACCCTCTGGAGCTTCCCAGACAAAATATCTTCCTAGCAGAAATGTGTCACGTGACCCAAACGCCGGTGCCGACAGCTTCTTACCAAACCAGACAAACATTAGGTGGTTGCTTGCATTTTGTGCCGCTCTTGGGTCGCGGTGTGTGTGTGCGGGTTTGTGGTGCCCTTGGGTCGCGGGGTTTGTGGCGGTTTGTTGCATTTTCAGTGAAAGCAACATTCGCTTCACACTCTAGAGAATAATGTTGTTTCTTCACATTTTCGCCTCCCGCGGGCGCTTCGATTATCCAAACCGTCTTGCTCCTATTTACAAAATGTAATTTAAAACCAGAAACTGCAGCTGTCGGCAGCTTAATAACACTTTACAGACTTCTGGGCTGGATATTCAGTCCATAAAACATTGTTCAGATTGTAAAAGTCGTCACTTCTGTTTTGAAATGGGAAGGAATACAGTAAATAGAGCCGGAGAGACTCGATGTCTGATACCTTTTAGTGGCCAACATGTCTATTAATTACATCGTTAGGGTTAATTTAGGGGCAGTTATGGTTGATGGGGTCTTTAGGGCTAATTTAGGGGCAGTTATGACTGATGGGGTATTATGGGTTAATTTAGGGGCAGTTATGGTTAATGGGGCATTGGGTTAATTTAGGGGCAGTTATGGTTTATGGGGTATTTAGGGTTAATGTAGGGGCAGTTGTGGTTGATTGAGTCTTTAGGGTTCATTTAGGAACATTTATGGTTAATGGGGTGTTTAGGGTTAATCTGGAGGCAGTTGTGGTTGATGTGGTCTTTAGCGCTATTTTAGGGGCTGTTATGGTTAGTAGGGTATTTAGGGTTAATTTAGGGGCAGTTGTGGTTGATGGGGTCTTTAGGGTTAATATAGGGGCAGTTATGGTTAATGAGGTCTTTATTAAATAAAATTAACCCTCAGTCCTCAGCATTAAATTAACCCTAAAGACCCCATTAACCATAACTGCCCCTAAATTAACCTGTAATACCCCATCAGCCATAACTGCCCCTAAATTAGCCCTAAACACCCCTATCAACCATAACTGCCCCTAAATTAACCCTAAACACCCCATTAACCATAACTGCCTTTAAATTAACCCAAGTGAGGTCTCAACAGTGCTCTGTACAACGGCATGAGCACCTACTGCTGACACCTGGCTATACAACCAAGCTTCACGAAAAAAAAGCGTTCTTTAAAAAAAAAAGAAAAATAGACAGGTTGGGGCTTTAAATTTAAATTTTTGCAATTTATCTAAATTAAGAGTTGTGTCAAAGAACCAATATACTTCATTTTTTACACTCACCTTGAATAAACATTATGTTTCTTGTTTTCTGCAAAATTATTATATAGTGAGAACTGTTTTTCACATTTTTTAAATTTATCCACTTAAATTATCTAGGTGTTAAAATATATTTCTTTTCTGTAATGTTGTAATTTATTACAATAAGCCCATGTTCGCTTGCTATACAAATTGCTTTAATTCCACTTCTTCTGTATTGATATTAACTTAATGTTCATTCTATGTTTGCATTCCATATCAACAACTTTGTCAATGATGAAGCGTTCATCAAACATCTTTCTATACGTTACCATGAAGTTATTAATATCAGTTTTAACATATAAGTACCATATGCATGGCTTTCAGTACACTTCACAAAACAAAAGACTGGTATTTATTTGCTCAAACCTCAGTAATTTAGTCAGTTTCAATCATTTTGATTAATATGAATGTAAAACAGAGATCCAAAAATGCTGGCCCGTTTGGGATCTTTGGTGTCGGTAGATCCGGGGCCCTGTTCTATCAGCATATTGCTCATGAAAACACTATATTTTACTATCAAAAACAGTAAGGGAACTTCGATATTTCAAAAACCCATTTGAAATGTAAAAAAAAAACAAAGATGGCCGCCCTAATCCCGCATGCCAAGTCGCACGGCCGTGGGCATGAGGTCATCGTATTCTGACAGCCTATATATATGGGGCAAATGGCAGTTATTAGCTATCAGTTCTTGATTCCCAGTGGTGTATACTATTGGTACGAGAACAGCGTTTTATTTGGAGAAATGCCATTCCTAGCGGCTTGGAAACGTAGACGACAGGATGAAGACCCGAAGAACCCTGAACCACCGGGAAAAGAGGAGGGAGAGAGGACCGAAGATCCACCCCGGGACGACCAGCAAAAACGGAAGAAACACAGCTCCCAAGGAAGCGAGACGGACCGCGGAAGAAAGAAGAGGAAGAAGAGCCCTGCAGGAGAGCCCAGCGGATCAGATGATGGACCCAGGAAGCCCCTCAGCCTCACAGACTTCACCTTCTATTCTGAGTTGGGAAGAGGTGGATTTGGCAAAGTAAGTAACGTGTTTATTTTATCTAGGGGTACAGAAAGAGTTTTTAGGGGAAATATGGAACAAGAAACCACATAAAACATGCCTTTGTCTTACTTACTGGGATCATTCTAGGTAGGGAAAACAGTGACACTTTAATCCAATAAATCAGTTTGAACACAGCCCATATTATAGACGGTACGGCCTCCAAAAGCTGTTTATTTTCACTCATTCCAAACACACAAGCTTTACACTTAAGGCTGGGAGACGATATCCTTGGGTTTGGATTGGAGAGCAGCAAACGTAGAGCTTGATACATTGTATCCGGTGTCTATCATACAGGAGAAGCACACTCAGCAGTTACTGGACACTCCACGCGGTGGCAGTTAGGCAGGTTGGAGATACTGATTGGCTCATGCAGCTGTCACTCACGTCATACATCATTCATTCATTAATATGAAACGATCTTAACTTTATCTTTGTAACTAAATGGAACGGTAATGAGTGAAATGTTCAGTATATACCAGAGACTGCCAGGCCTACTGAGTGTCCATATTGCCAGATTAAGGAAAAGTGGATGTGCAAGCGCATTGGTGTCATTTATACATCAGGATGTGCTGGGTATTAAGATAAAATGATGTTTATTTCCGCTATAATAAAAGACGCAGAAAATGTGCATGTGTTGTTTTTTTTAAAAGCTAAAGGGGTATCCTGAAGTTATAATGTGAAGGGTGAGGGGATTCCATGTAAAGTCAGGAAATTTTACTTTACCAAGAGGGTGGTAGATAAATGGCCTCTCAGCAGAAGTGGTAATACATGGTATAGGCAGATGGTTCCTGAATCTAAGGCAAGACCAAGGACTGATTAAGCTGTGAATCTGTACACTAGATGGGCCGGATGGGTCTGCTGGTAGATTCTATGTTTCTATGAATCAGGTAATGTTATCATAGTAACAGATTTAAATGAAAATGCTTAAAGGACTAAAATCAATGCTCTGGGGTCGGCTTTCTACACAAAACTGCAAATGGAATAATTAGGTAAACTACGTCTGAGATAAAATGAGATGTCGATGTTAAAAAGGCATCTGGAGCCTATATTATTCTGTTCATTAAAAGCTGGTCTCAGGTTGTCTTTGCAGATTAAGACATTGAACCTTTTGGGCTGGGTTAAGTATTCTACGACTAGTTTTAAAATTAGATGTACGCATCTATATTGTAGTGGATGGAGTGAGTGGTAGATAGGTGGAATAGCCTCCCAGAACAAGTGGTAGAGGACAAAACAGTGACATAATTTAAACATACATGGAATAGGCATATGGCTCCTGAATATAAAGTAAGACCAAGGACTGATTACGGTTTGAGTCTTTACATTAGGACGTTGGATGGGCTGAATGGATCTGATCTCCCATCAAACTGCACCTTTCTATGTTGATAATGAGCTTCACATTTCACACATCAATTACAACTGTGTCACCCCTTCCTGGTTATCTCAGGTCATGCTCGCGTCATGGAGGAGCAGTAAACATCCGGTGGCTGTTAAGATCATCAAACGCAGCTCATCGTGGAAAGAAGGCATCATGCGGGAAAGACGAGTCTTGGAGATGGCAGCAGAAAGCCCATTCCTCTGCCACGGCTTTGGTGCTTTTCACACCCAGGTACGGAATTGTCTGTTGCTCTGCAGCCTATTCCCGTCCTTTCACCTTCTACCATGCGCCATTTCTACAGAAGATCTGCATGTGTCACTGTACTATTAGTCTCTGCATGACTGTAACTGTTTTTGCTCTATGTTCAAAATAAGCACCGCGTTTTTCTCGTCATGGAGAACGTGAGCGGAGGCAGCCTGTCAAACCACCTGAGGAGGAACAGCCGGATGGGAACCAGTGCTGCAGTGTGAGCAACAGAGTAGACATAAAGCCAATGATCATTTCCATGCTGTCTAAATGGCTCCTCTAGCTTTAATCCCAATGCAGTGAAATCAGAGGCTCTCCATCTCTGTAAATAACCCTTTGCTAATATTTAGAAACTACTCACTAAACTGTTTGTGTCCTTCTGGCAGGTTCTACGCTGCAGAGATCACCTGCGGTCTTCAGTTTCTACACAGCCATGGAATAGTTCATCGGTTAAAAAAAAATATTTCTGCTCTCAACTGTCCATTCTCTTGCTCTTTTGTTGAGTCTTATGTCTTCCATCACCCCAAGTTCCCTTCATCTCACCATTTATTCCATTTCAAAATCTTTCAGAATTCTTAAGAGGAAAATGAACATCTTCTTTCTCTGAATCATTTAGGGACCTGAAGCCAGCGAACGTGTTGATGACCAGCGAGGGACACCTGAAGATCTGCGATTTCGGCCTCGTTGTGGAGAAGATCATCGGCGCAGCCAAAACCAAAGGCGTAGTTGGGACCAGAAAATATATGGCCCCGGAGGTGAGAATTTATTAATTAGATTAATGCTATAGTTAATCTAAACCTTAATTACTTTACAATGCATTACCTATCTACATTTTACACATATTGAACTTATTTTGCAGGTTTTTCAGAAGAAGAAATATGGCGCCTCCGCAGACTGGTGGTCGTTTGGAGTCACTCTGTACCAGATGCTGGTGGGAAGGGTCCCAGTTCCATCATCACAGCCCAAGAGGGAGTACCGGGACTGCACCGTTCACAAAGACTTCCCGTACCCAAGCTGGCTGCTAGCAGATCAGAAAGACATCCTCATGAAGGTGAGTGGATCACAAATGTCCTGATAAGGTGTGTGGCTATACAGGAACTTTTATAGACAATAAGGGACTGTAGTGCAGCAGATTCTGGAATGGGCAAAATATGGTTACTAAACTCAACAAAAACTTGGCTAAATACGTCAGGAAATTGGAATACAAAAACCATTTTTTATTTTTCTTTTGCTTTCTCAGCTTCTGCTTAAAGATCCAGAATGCCGGCTTGGGACGAATGGTGATATAAGAGTGCATCCTTTCTTCGGCATCTTGAACTGGGACCATTTGGAACAACGCAAACTCTGGCCCCCATACCTGCCTCTGGTGGTACGTGTAGCCATTACAAAATGCTTTAGATCCACTAAGTTCTAATATCACAACTTATTGCTCTTCAACATTAAAAAGTACTTAATAATGGTATAAGAACACATCCCGTCCACAAACAGAACCCCCACACACATGTAAATTTACTGTATATGATTTTTTCTTCTGAACCTTTGCTACATTTCCTTCCACCAATTAATCATTGCTAAGGAGCCCATCTAATGACAACTGACGAGCGCTTTGTTATTACGTACCTGCCGCCATAGTATACATTATGATGTGTGTTTGAAATCAAGGAACTTTTCGCTTTTTTCTTGCAGGACCCAACTGGAGATCTTCACCTCAGTTCCCAGGATATATCCTTTTCATTTGTAGAGGGGGCTAATTGTAACAAAAACAAAAAAAGTTGGGATTTGCCAGACCTGTCTTTTGTTAGCCCCAAATGGAGGGAATAAACATCCCTCCTTGTATCCAACATCTCAGATGGGAACAAATTCTCTTTTATTCAGGATTCAGCTTGAAGATCTTGCCTGAAAAGTCTCCTGTTGGATGACGACCAATAGTCCAGGATGTCACCTCCCTGCTTCATCTACCACCGCAGCAGAGCTGTCCACCACCACAGCAGAGCGCCTACCTCAACATCACAGCAACTCCACCTGCTGTCCACATCAGAGAAAACCACCTTCTACAGCTGTCCAACATCACTGCGCGGCAATTCCACCTGCTCTGTCCAACATCACTGCGCGGCAATTCCACCTGCTCTGTCCAACATCACTGCGCGGCAATTCCACCTGCTCTGTCCAACATCACTGCGCGGCAATTCCACCTGCTCTGTCCAACATCACTGCGCGGCAATTCCGCCTGCTGTCCAACATCATTGCCAAGCCTCTACTACAGCTGTCCAACACCACAGCACAGCCATTCCACACGCTGTCCAACATCACAGAAAAGCATTTAATGCAACACAACACCACAGAGAACTTCATTGCTGACAAACATCATTGTGCTGCACCTTGTCCTGCTGTTCAACAACTTAGCAGCGAGACTCCATCTGGCCTCTAACACATACCTCCCAACGTTTTACCCCCAGTGAATCGGGATGCAGGGGGGGTGGTGGGTGGGCGCATGCATAGTAGAGCTTACCTTTAAGCTCCGTCCCCCGGGGTCCCGATTCACAGAGGATAGAATGTTACTGCACATGCATTCTCCAGTGTTCCAAACACCAGAGAATATAATTAGAAGAAATGTGGTTATGAATCCTGCTGTCCCATAGAGATCTTCCTCTGTCTTCTGTTTTTGGGAGAGAGCTAGAGTTCGGCAGGGAGATCGAGTGGCCGCACCCAAAGCAGGACAGCTGGGAGCCATGCAGTCTGCTGCCACCTGTCATACTGTGTCACAGACAGGCTTCCATGCTACGTAACATCAAAGTAGAGCATCCCTTGCTGTCCAACATCACACAAAAGTACCTACAACACAGCAGATCATCTCCCAGTCTACCAAATTACAAATAGTATTCCTACCCTACACAATGAAGTAGAGGGAAAAGGTCTATCCGCTTCTTAAAATGTGTTTCTTCTTTGTTCTAGATCCAGCGTGGACCACGGACAGAACTAAAGGGCACTGATTTATTTAAGAAGGTCTTTTGAGTTACTCTGTAAGTTATTAAACCTTCAAGAGGTTCGCTTTGTCTGGCAGCTGAAACTGTCCCTCTTCCTTCTATGTAGGTCTATGTGAGATTTTGTCAGAGTCGCCTGGTGCTTGAGGAATGAGCCCTTCAAACCGGAAAAATTTTGAATGAATTCTGTCTTTTATCTGTAAGTCTCTTGTCCCTCACTAAAGGTTATGGGTAGTTTAAAATAGTCTACATGTACTAACTTTCTCTTCTTTTCTTCGTTTCTCTTCTTTTCATATTTAGAATTCTGCATGGATTTACTCATTCTCCTATTCCATTATTGGTTCTTCAGAAACTTCTTCTGGGACCTACAAGTACAGTTGGTACAAGTAAGTAAATCTTCAGACTGTATTTGCTGTAAATACTTACTATTGAGATTAGAGATAGGAAATATTTAAATGTATACCTTATTTTAATTAATGTTTGGGCTACGGTTACTTGTCTATCTGGTATTTGGCATCTATTTCTTCTTTCTCTTAGATCAAGCACTGACCAAGTTAACCACATATACTCCTGGACTTAGTGCTACATGCAGGATGATCCGATGTACCATGGAACAAAACGAGCCAGTTGAATCATTTCAGAAGTTTTTCACTTTCAGTGTAAGTTATGAAACCTATAAGAAGGTTATTACAAATTCTGCGGTTGCTCAGTCTGGCTGCTGAAACCATTCCTCTTCCTTTTGCATAGATCTTCAAACCTGCTTGGAAGATCTTGCGTCTGTGTCATATTCTCCTGGTGCCTGAGGAATGAACCCTTCACACTGGAAGTCTTTTGTCTGTGAGTCTCTTCTTTTTATTTGTCATAAACATGAAATTACCCAATAACTAGTTTTATTTAAAACCAACAAGCTAATTTTCCTTTACTAATTCCTCCCTCCTATTCTCCCATTGGTTCTTGTCTAGCGATGACTGTATCTTCAGGCCGTATATATGCTGTAAATTCAACTTATTTTGATTTGTGCATAGGATGAGATTTCATTTTAATGATCTTTTTTGTTACCTATGCCAGGTGTGATGCTCAGATGTGAATTTGTGTCAACTATCCTTCAAAGCCTGTTCCAAGTAGATCTGTAACAGGTCGGTATCTCCTGTCCCTAACATTTCTTACATGTAACAATTGTGTCTTGTTCCCCATTTCATCTTCTATGCATTCTGTGATCACTTGCCCTACATTGTTTGATCTTGTATTTGTCAGTTTGTCCACACTGTTCCTTAAACATCTCCTCTATTCATTCTTCCCATAAAAACGTGTAATTTTCTTACCATGATTTTCCTGGCTTTCATAATCACAGGTTTCTTATTCTTGTTTTCTCCAGCTACCAGAATGGCTTGAGATGTCTGGAAGATCTTTCATCCTTCAAGCTTCCTCTCCTGAAGATCTCTAGAACTTCAACTTCACGGCCAAAGCAAATTTATCTCCACTCATCAGACGCTGATCCTCTTCTTCTTGTCATTGACGATTAAACCTACAGCATGACACACATGTTACCATGTTGCAGTTCTTTAAACTATACAGCCCTATATAAGTAAACTCATTTAAACCCCTTAAGTTACCTGTACAGCATCCAATGTGTCATTTGCATACTTTATATATTATCTTGGTTTCACCCAGTTTAATAAAATCCTTTAACTTTATTTATATTTCAGTGATTACTAATGGATTCATTTAAACATTTCATTAATTGACTTTTATTTCTCCACATACTGTACACAATACATTCAAGCCTCTGTAAACAGTTACAGCAATGTTCTCTGTCAACTCACAAAGTGTTCCAAAATAACACACACAATGTAACGTTACTATTGTGTGTTATTTGCTTGTACAACATCTGCTTTCAAACTACCGTATTTGCTCGATTATAGGACGAGGTTTTTTTCAGAGCAAATGCTCTGAAAAATACCCCTCGTGTTATAATCGAGGTCGTCTTCTAATTAGACCTCAAAAAAATGTCTGCTGGGGCCAGGCTGCTTACCGGTGCTTTGGTCCCGAGCAGCGTCTCTTCTATTAGCAGCAGGAAGCTAGCAGAGTGTCACATAATTCTGCTTCCCCCTCCTTCCTCTGGGGGCCAGAGAAGTTGCTCGCACAGCCGGGCCCCTGCAGAAGTCTTCAAGTGAGAGAG
Organism: Spea bombifrons; assembly: GCF_027358695.1. NCBI lineage: Eukaryota > Metazoa > Chordata > Amphibia > Anura > Pelobatidae > Spea > Spea bombifrons. The sequence goes on from NC_071089.1 coordinate 35,658,177, forward strand.
CTGCAGTTCAGGTAAGGGGGTGGGGGAGGGTTTTTGTGATTAATGTGTGAAGTATGTGTGATTAATGGAATGAATGAGTATTTAAATGTTTGTGAATGAGTGTGTGTGTGATAGCATGGATGTGTAAGGGGGAGGGTGGTAGCATGGCATAGGGAGGCTGTACTCAAACTCCTATCATCCCCAGGTTCCAGCATGTACTGGCTGCCTTGGCTTGATAGGAGTTTGATTGCTGTTAGCAGTTATATATATATATATATATACCTCCAGAAATGCCTTTTAACCCCCTATATGCCACTCTGGCATATAGGGGGTTAAAAGGCATATCATGGGGCAGAGTGGCATATATGAGGGCATAAGACATTTCTGGAGGCAGACTGGCATATAGAGGGTTAAAAGGCACATCATGGGGCAGAGTGGCAAATAAAGGGGGATTAAGGCATTTCTGAGGGCAGAGTGGCAACCTTGGGGGCAGATGTGCATAACTGGGGAGAGGCAGGTTGGCAAATAAAAAGAAATAAAAAAATATATATTTTTCTCAATCATAGCTTTTATTAAATATGAAAAAATTGTTTACATGAATTAATATTTACTAGTAAAACTTTTTTTCCTATAGGGTAGTCTTATATTCAGGCTTTTTGTTTTTTTTCCTAAATTAATATTTAGATTTTGGGGGGTCGTCTTATAATCAGGGTCGTCTTATAATCGGGCAAATACGGTTGTTATTTTTTAACTTTGACGTATTTGTTTTCCTGCAATAATAAGATATTGAGTGTGGGGCATGTGTTTCTACTCAAAGAAATCAAACCATGTATAACACAACTTAATACGACTTATATAAACGATAAATAGTACAAAAGTGAATGTACACAGCGCCTGATTAGCTGCATTTCCCTCTGTCTCAACCAGAAAAAAATTCAAAATCAAATTTACACCGATGGGCATAAAAGATTAAAATTTGGCACCTTCATTCTCATAACGTAGAATCTATATCCATATAGGAAAAAACAGAAACAAATATATAGTGCAATATGTTTAAATCATATCAACATATAGCACTTTATCTGATTAAAACTTATTGCACTATATATTTGTTTCGGTTTTTTTCCATCATGGTTCCATCAATAGTATAGATTTTTTTTTTGGCAAATGGGAGACGAGCCTTTGTTTTGTTTTTGGTCAGGAGTGCATTAAAACATTAAAACGTGTCTCTGGACTGTGAGCCTCTGCCAGAATACGCCACGGGCTGTATATACAATAAGGATGTTTAGCCTTGAAGAAAAGTGGGTTATTTATGGCAGTGGCACTAAAGTCTTAATAACTAAAAATCCAATTCCTCATTTACCTAAATGTCCCTCTAAGACATTGGTTCCCCACGTGCGGTATGAAAAGGAGCCAGGGTGCTTCTCAAGTACATTGGCTGCTTGGCTTCTACGACTTGTCATTAACTTAAAATGTGGGAAAGAAAATTAAACTAAACAAGTTAATAAAAAAGTTTAATTTCATCTAATTCCTCCAAATGAAAAGATAGCTCTGCAGGCAGGAATAGTTGCCGCAGTTCCACTGATAGCCAGCAGGTGGTGCTCCTAAACCTATAAGTATTCAGCATAGAGACACACTTTATAATATAGTACCTGAAGAAGAGACCGAGAGTCTCTATAACATGCTTTTTATTTCTACGGCTACAACTCCACACCTTATACTTCATAATGAGCATAAGCTGTTTGTTTATATGCCTTTGGCACGAGAGTTAATGTAAGGAAGTTCTACTTCACTGAGAGGAACAGCCTTCCAGCAGAAGTGGTAGAGGCTGATACACCGAGGGAAGTTAAATATGCATGGGCTAGGCATATAACTCCTGAATGTAAGACCAACGACTGATTAAGGTTTGATTCTTTACAGCAGGAGAAACGGGCAGACTAGACGGGGGCCAATCTGCCGGCAAATTCTAGTTTTCTCAGTTAATAGAGCACCCATGTATTTGAATATACAATCCACCTGTCTGTGTAGGGATAGGGTAAGCATATACGGATTTATGCCAAGACGTATGCCAAGTATTGTTACATACATTATACGATATGTAAGATTATATCATAGTATCTAGAAGAAATTTGTAAAATACCCAATAGCACTAATATGCTTTTTTAATGACATTTGAAGATTAATAAAACCCATTTGGGCATTGTTATACACATTATAAAGTGTGAAGCACACAAAACCAGACAGACTTCTATTAAGTATTTCTGTATCAATACGTAGAACCCAAGCCCTGTGAATTCCCTGTGTCCAGAAATATGTTTCATTTCTGCAGTTAAGTGTCTTTTCCAGCAGGTGGCGCGTCTTTGCTAACAGAACTATTTTCCGAAAAATAAGATTTTTTCCAGTGTTTTCCCTAAAGTTCAATAATGACAAACAATTTCAATAGGGAAAGATGGTTGTTTTATAAAGAGATATAATATGTGACCCAGGCAGCATCTCGAATCTCCCCCCACAACCTACTCCTTGTCCTAATCCAGCACCTCGTCTCAGAAGGATGTATTCTGCCCGGTAGAGGAGATAGTGGGGGCTTTGCTGACTTGGCACAGACCACCAAAACGTAACTGGACTGGTTACCCAGCAGAGATCTCTGAGCTCACCAACTGGATCTAATGTTTTTATGTTCACACAGTGAGCACCTGATCTGTTGCTCCAACTGAGTACGGAGCTATACCGGCCAACAGCCTACCGGGCATTTGCCTGGCGTGCCAGAGGGCCACTCCAGGCCTGACAGTTGGTAGGTATGAGTAGGCTCCATGCTAACTGTGGCTTAAAAAGATACACATCACTGATGAGCCAAGCATCTATTATACCTGCGTGTTACTTACAGGAGATAATCCATTCCATCTCTATGGTTTCATTTTGACGGTTTTTACATTTTTTGGCACCGGTACGAGGGTTCCTATATCATAACCCCATTGAAAGACAGCTTCGGCGGAGGCTTCCTAGTGTTTCTTAATAGCTCGGGTGGTAGCAGGTGAAGAACTAATTGAATTTGACAGTAAAATGAAACAAAGCATCTGCCAAAAGCGGGCTTGCTGGAAAGAAAATGAAGTCTCCAGTAGAGTGTTCCGTTACAGAAAGTCTCCGGAGAGTGTATTTAGTGACATATTTTGCCCACAATGATTATGTTTTCTTCTCGGCTTCAATTAAGACCTTGTTATTGATGGAGCTACAAGCAGCTGAAGCCACGGTTTGTGCATTTGATGCAAAATACCGCAACATTGTAGCAGCCAGACAGTCTAGGCGCACGCAGGGCTGAGGTTGAGCTTTTACGACGTTCAAGAAGAGAAATTTCTTTCTACTAAATCGAGAGAGAGAACAAAATGAGTGACGGAGAAGTCTGACGCGGCCTCATCCTTCTACGTGGTTCCACCAGACAATTCTTAGCACGTTGCCCAAACATATAAAGTATCAATGACTTGGTAACATGTGACTTAGAACAATCCACAAATAGTGTTCGGAACCTCTAGAACTTAATGACCGTCCTTCACTAGAAGCCACCGGGATAGAGTTATGAAGAGCGTTCTATATGTGGAGCAGTTACCATGGAAATAGACAGAATGTTCCTCTGATTGCAACACATTTTCAGGGTTGGATCAGAAGAGTGTGTCATAGAGATGGACCAACTTACCCCTCTAGTGTTCATAAAAGTAACATTACACACGATCCATACTACTATTTGAATGCTGAAACCCCGCCAAGAAATAATTCATGTAAAAATTGTCCTTATTAATATATTTTTAGCTGGGAAAGCTTAACTGTCATGTGATACAAAAGGCTTACCACGATTGGACAATAAACCTAGCAGACTCGCACCTGAAGGAGAACGTCCAGGGATTCATCCCATCGCAAAAAACAGGCAATGTTTCAACCTTCGTCAAAGCTTTAGAACCTTGATGATCTTGTGCTATGGGCCGACATTGTAGACAACATGCGCAGGCATACAATGTATCAGTTCATCAACTGCGCTTTATCAACGCTCTATTTACAGGGTCCTGGGAGGACCAAAAGACTCAAGGAGCAGGTTAGAGAGATGGGCAATTGATTTTTTTGCTAATTTCCATCTTGTAATCTCCAAGTAACGGATCAATACGAGACTGATAGAAGAAATTAGAATGCGCGTCCTAGCACCGTGGCCGCGCTATTTATCACAGAGCAGATGGCCCGTGCCAGATCTATCTTTATTCCAAATAAATTAAATTGCATTTCCTCCGAGTAATTTTTCACCGGCGTGGGCTGCTTTTCTTAGTTTGCTTGAAAGACGGGCCTCCGCATCTACTAGTGACAGGCTATCCGTGGGTGGAAATTGGCAAACATTCATTCCTTAGAAGTATAGCGGTTTCCCGTTAGACAATCTGCAGTCTCTATATACGCTCTAATGGAGTCTGTATTGTATAGTTTTTGCCCAAAAAAAGTATTTTCGAGCGGGGGTTTGATTAGAAAGAATGAAACATTATGGTTAAAAAACAGGAACTATTTCTCGTGATTAAGCCGAGGAGAGTCAGAGGGCGAGGGGCTGATGAAGGCGAGCCCTAAGGGCAGCAGAATTTGCTAAAGAGTGCGGCTGTATGAAGAGCGACATGATGAAGAGTGCGATGAAGGCCACTTGACTCGGGTAATCCAACGACCCCTCACCCCGATGAGAAACCTCAATGGACTCCATCGACAGCAACGCCCAGCACCTGCACAGCGTTACGGAGGCCGAGAACCTCCCTGCAGCCTCCAAAGTCTTATCTACGTCCACTCACCATCCTTGTGACCTTCTTACCCCAGAGGAGAAGACGGCTAAGATCCCACAGCAGGCGAGACCCCCTGCAGCTACATTTCTAACCACCAAGACTAATAAGCAATTAACTTAGAATTAGCCTTAAAAATGTTTTTTCCCCGGTTATTTTTATCATTAAGGGCAGGTGTCTAAACATGTCACCTTTCCTGAATTACAGATCGCTAATAAAACAAGCTACAAAGGCAAAAACATACGTAAAAACGGCGGATCGGGAAGAGGTCTGATGCATACTGGGAAGATTAGGGGTACCATGGAAGCAGGATCTGCACGATTATTCCTCCTCATTAGGTTATCTCTCCCATATTGTTAAGCTGCTGATTGCTGTGGATTGGGTCAGACGGCCATTGTGAGAAATTGTGGGAGGAAATTGATTAAAAGATGCTCTTTTTTGCCACAACCAAACAAATCTAATCAAATCTAATTTTTTTATAGTAAATTCTAGAGGTAATGTGTGTGTATATATATATATATATATATACACATGCACATATACACACACATAATATGTAATTATATCTCGTGAAATGTAATATTATAGTATATTATAGTATATTTATATATATATATATATATATATATATATATATATTTTACAATGTGAATACACTTATTTATATATATATATATATATATATATATATATAACATTTGAATATATATATATAATGTGTATATATATATATATACATATAAATATATGTTATTAAGTCAGTCTTTTTTGTTTTTTTTTATATAATAATAATAGGGAAATCGGCAATTGCCCCCCCCCCCAGCCATTAGAATCCAATTTTCTTTATTTCGGTCTCAAACAAAATGAATAATTTTGAAAGGCTGGAGGACGCTGCCAGAGCGGCCATAATGAAAGAGAGGTCGGGTGTTTTCAAAGAAGAATATATATTTGTAAGGGCCAGGGCTGAATTGTTAAATGCCATTTAATAGGCAAGCGACAGCAGGAAACGGACTAATCTTTATAGAGCGCTGATTAGTAAGTAAGGCTTCCCGGATGATAATTAGTATTGCTCTGGCCAAGTTCCAGCATCTGACGGCGGCATCCACGGCGTAACGGTTAATTGCCAGACACTTTTAACTGTCATTAAATGTCACCATTTTATTTCCACGGCCAGAGCATGTGGTGCAATTTTTTGGGGGGAACAAAATGACCCCAAGGGTGAGTTTAACTCTTTAGCAATGCGTTGCATTCAAGCAGGGCCCTCAAAGGGTTAATCAAGATAATATCTTTCTCTTGTTCTACATAGAATGACTCAAAATTGTCTCGATTTCTCTGGAAATGACCTGGCTTCAATTCTTATCATGCTTGCCAACATGTCAAAAGGTCACTTTACTGACAGAGGGACTGGCCAAACAAAACATGGGACAATTGGTAGGTACATAAAAGAAAATAACAGGACTAGACGATCTATGTTTCTATGCATTTTTGGGGACAAAACTGTTCAATTAAGAACCTAAACATGTTTGATTTAATGTAACGGAGATGCAGCTCATCACACCTTGACAGCCATCACTACTAAAGAATAAAAACCTACAAGTCAAAACAGCCCAATCCGTCTCAATGTAAAACAATAAAAAAACCTTATAAGCGCCGTAGACCTTTTTTTTTTATCCGTAAACATCTGCCCCAGGGGTCTGTTCCTCAGAAAAGCAAGGAATTACGTTACGGTGTTTTCATCCACACTCCGAACGAAGCGGTTGCCTTTGCGAGGTACGAGCGACCATTGTTGGGTTAGCCGACGACTCTGTGCCTCCAGTTGGCGTTAAATCAACCCCCCGCCGTGCCTAATCCTGTGCAAAGAACGTCGCTGAAGTCTGGAACGCCGAGGTATAATTCCGACTTTTTTTTTCTTATCAATTCTAAGAAATTGCTCGGAGCAATCAGACTTCTCTCACTTAATCAGAAGGCGCTGTGATTGATAGCGCGTCGATGCGGCCTTTAATCAGGGATGCGCTATTCAGATTTCCAGCCATTAAACCGGCCAATCTATATGATCGCGCCGGCTCGACGGTTCATTTGTCACGTTCGTCAAACACGGGGCTTTTAAACCGCTTGCCGACAGCGGTACCGGCCAGCATCTTATTTCGCGTCACATTGTCAGATTTTTTTCTATTTTTTCTACTAAATAGGATGGAACTTTAAAAAAAAATAGATCGATTGTGAAATAATGTAGATTAGTAAAAAGTAATTTTAAGACAGAGAATCGCGCACATTGTCACTTAACTGTGAAAAGCACCAATTGTTCCTTTAAAGGAAATAGCTTGCATTCTATCCCCTATTAACTCATAAATAAGGATTTTGACCCAAAATGAATTTTTACTCCCAAAATTGGGGAAACAAATTAGAGTGCAGATAGAGGGGCGGAGAGCTGCGCAAGCAGCAGTGATGATGGGAGAGAGTGAGCGTGTGTGTATGGTGTTTGAGTGTACGTGTGTAAGTGTATGGTGTTAGCATGAATGTGTGAATGTCAGCATATGGTGTCGGGGTGAGCTTAAGGTTTGTGGTGCGAGAGAGAGGGGAGAGATATGTTAGTTTGTATGTGTAAGTGTACGCTGTTAGAATGAGTGGGTGCTAGAGTGAGTTTGCGTGTTAGTATGTGTGTGCGTGTTTTGGTTACAGAGTGTGGGAGGCTGCTGTCACTAGGGGTCAATAAACCTAGGCTCACCCCTGGCGCGGTCCAAGCTTGCTTCTATATCTGTCAATATAGTAATCTGGGTCTAAACTGCTAGCTTTAACAACTATTTGGCAAACCGGTGGCCAAAGATATGAGGTGTGAGCGTCTTTGGACTACAGGGGTCACTTTAATACCCTCAACACAACCTTCTCCAGAAGCTCTCTGGGGTGAAGGTACTGATCAATGCGCTGAGGCCACGTTACAAGAAGGTCGCATGTCCATCCGGCTTCTAAATAAATTCTCTTTGCTTCAGTCGATCGCACAACCTGAACAATGAGGGATTTCATAATTACTTCACGCTACTCAATTAAAAATACATTAAGGTGCGAGATCTCTTCCACAAATCCCCTGAGGAGGGCAATTTGTGATTAAAGCATGCATCTACATATGGAAAGGTCACTTTGCCGACTGTGCCGTACATCAGTAATATAATGACGGAGAGGGGGGGGTGCACACGCTGGGTTCAGGGAAGATGAAGGCGTAATATATTATGATTTTTAATAAGAATAAGGGCATTTTGATCATAATGAAAATAATCAGCAGAATTCTGGAAGTCTGACACTTGAGGTTATTAGCGTTGGGAAAATTCACTTTGTATCTATTACTTAAACATGAGATAAAGGAGATTTATTACCTGAACCTGTTCTAGATACCCTACTTTCACACCCCCTAACATTACAGGCGTGCAAAGTGGGACATCTGTGTTGGGGGGCTTCGCAAGAGGTGGAGAGGGGCAAGAAGAAGTGGGTAGTTCCAGAGAAGCAGCCACCTTATCCTCACCTCACTCGGTTTCAGAACGGCATGAGGAGACCAGCAGCAATGGAGGTCTGTTCTACAACCTCAATTAATTGTAAAGGCTCCCTGATCTGGTCCGTGGCGATCACAACATCTCCCTGACAGGTCCATGACAAAAGCAGGACAGTGCCCAGAAATCAGGACTTTCCTGTGAAGTCTGGGACTGTTGGGAGGTATGTACATTGTATATTATTTAAATATATTTTCAGTATGTTTAATGCTAAAACACCTACATTTCCATAAAACATTCCATCTCCAATGTTTACTTAGAGCTCCATTTGGGGTTTGCGCATGCAGAACTGCAAGCGGCCTCTATAGTTAGGACATCTGCCATGACACGGCACAATCGGAGTAGTTATGACTGTTGGTAGCTATACTTTCTGGCTGCTGGTCTTACTACTGAGCCTTGCCCTAAAACTGGACATTAGACCCCGGAGAGACATCTCCACCATGTGACACCTTTCCGTGACAGATCCCATTCCGAGACTCCTCCACAGACGCGGGCAGTGATCGCTGTACGCAGAGTGCAGATGATTTATTGGACGGTCTCACAATGTATAATGAAAAATTAAAGTAGTTCATCATATTACAGATGACTCTGATATTAATTCCAACTCATCCCGATAAACAAATAGATCATTAATCTACCATTCATGGTGAAGCCATTAACAAAGTCACACAAGCCCAAAATATATCGTCCTGCGTCATTTGCATTTAATAATTACTTATATCCTTAGAATTTTATATTTTTGTCCACTAAAACAACCAGTCTAAAAAAGTCAATAAAGAAATGAAGTGCCAATAATGAAGGCATAATTCTGTATATTACCCTGTATGATGTAGCACAAGAAAAAAATAAATTTGTGACATGTATATGTTCTGTTATACACTGGTCAGTGATGGTCTCATTTTCAATGGACCCCTAATTCCTTTGCGTCTTGTTGTGCCCTTCAGCCTCTCCGTTCCCCTCCTCTTTTTAACATTCCCGACTCCCTACCATAAACCCTTAAAATCCTCAACATGAAATACAAATGATCAGCCTCCCAGAATTTTGCTGCCCTAGGGCCTCCATGGTTCTCATACAACAGACAAATTTTAGGGCTCTCCTAAGTTGTCAGATGGACAACCACCAACTGCAAAGGTTCTAAACATCTCAAAACTACTCAACTTTGACCAAATATTAGGGAAATATACGGAACTATACAAGAGCTCCAGGACCTATTTCGCTTCTCCATGGTGGCCTCTGAGCTCTTTGTAAAAGCTTTGTTGGAGAAGATGAGATGTTTCCTTCTAAAACTCATACTCTTGGAGCAGGTGGTGTTATTCCAAGGAAGGAGGAAAGGATAATATCTAGAAACATTGTTTCGGGATTTGCTGAAAATTCTGTTACTTTAGAAATATCCCAGCAGAGCAGCTTCTCTATTCCGCTCTCCCCGCGCGTCAGATATTGGAAGGGAGAGATTTATTGGATTAGATGTGAAGTATCAAGCCAGTAAAAATGATTGTCTGTGTCTATTACAGTAACAAAAAGTGCAGTGAAGTATATTACAAGTAGGTAATGAAGTATCTTGCAGAAACGTGGCTCATTCCGATACAAAACCAAAAGAGTAATTATCGTCTCCGAGCCAAACATCTTTCTTTCTCAGTTTAAGCCAGTAACAGCTCCAGATTTTTATCTTATTTTATTTATTTATTTTTTAATTGAAAATGTTTGATTGGCTGAAATAGTGTTTAATGGAGTCATCACGGCGTTAACTGCCACGCTTCATAATTTTAAATAGTCTTCAGTTAGCTAAAACATCAATTTCAATTTTAAGTAAGTCACTTAAAGCCCGGCTTAATCTTGCTGAAATGGATTTTTGTTTTAAAAAAAAAAAACCTCCAAAAGGTAAAAAGTAAGATTTCATAAATGGATATTTCGGTTCTGTTTCATTTCTAGCTTCCAAAGTCGCGCAGAATACACAGAAAACAAAATGATTCCTTTTTGGTGCAAAGTTTCAATGTTGATCTTATCACCGTGGCAACCATTGACTTGGTTCTTCTGCTTAGACCATTCCTATGGTTGCTATGGTGATAGAACTGATAGAACATTCCATTGGTTCCAACGTTCCAAACGTAGCAGTTGCTCTCAGTACGTTGATCAAATTAAACTGACCCGTTATGGTCTGTATCTTGAACATGGTGTGGTTTGTGCGTTCGATTGCGAACATAACCTCTAGGTAGCGGTCGGCTTCATTTGCCTTTCGTCCTCCACTACGTTTTCCTAATCCAACAAGTAATAAAAGCATCATGAAGGTGCAGAGGCACCCCACGATTATCAGAAGAGTATCTAACATCTTCTCACTCGCCTGCTCTGCTGAGCAATGAGAAGTGTCTGAGTTTCACCTGCTTTATATAACCTCCTATGATGACATCACAGAGGCTGATGATGCAATAGTGGGCGTGGCTGCATCAAGTGGGCGGGGTCTAAATCATTTCACTTCCAACCACAAATGAGACAAGTCCCTTAAAGCCTGGCTTAATCTTACAGAAATGGATTTTTGTTTAATAAAAAAAAAAAACAAAAGGTTAAAAGTAATATTTCATAAATGGATATTTCGGTTCTGTTTCATTTCTGGCTTGAAAAGTCGCGCAGAATACACGGAAAACAAAATGATTCCTTTTTGGTGCAAAGTTTCAATGTTGATCTTATCACCATGGCAACCATTGACCTGGTTCTTCTGCTTAGACCATTCCTATGGTTGCTATGGTGATAGACCTGATAGAACATTCCATTGGTTCCAACGTTCCAAATGTAGCTGTTGCTCTCAGTACGTTGATCTTGCCCTTGATCAAATTAAACTGACCCGTTATCTTAGAACATTAACTGAGAATTGATAAATATCATACGTTATTTGTGGGAAATAATAATATTTTTAAATAAACAGCATGAACTATACTAAATGTTAACAGAATTTTATTGACACGTTAAATTGGAAGTTCAGTTTACAGATAACATGAAAATCCTCTGGTGGAGGTCAGTGTAGGATGATGGTCTTGGACTCCATGGTGTAGCCAGCGAGACAAACAGGCAGATGATGCAATAATAGGCGTGTCTGAATCAAGTGGGCGGGGCCTAAATCATTTCCGTTCCAACCACAAATGAGACAAGTCGTTGGCAAAGCAGGCTCAGGAGGGCCAACCACATATCCATACATGCGTGGTAGAGCAGCTTGTCAGCGTAGCTACCAACATGTCAAGATCATGTCACAGGTGCAATCTCACCTCTCAAAGTCCCTCAAATAAATATAAAATATATTTTCTCCATTTGAGTTTTTCCTCATATTACTATGGCATTTAATTCCACCATCTAAGCGTGCCGACCCTGGCATATGTTGTGTACAGTCACCTACATAGACCTCATGTTCAATCTACATGTATGTACAAACACATGTATGGAATACATTTATAAAGGCCTTTTAAGAAAATTTTGTTTCTGTTCCTTTCTTTTTTTTAACTTGATTTGTTAGATATTGGGACATACTGGGGAAAATGTTTTATGTAAATACAAAAAGGAGCACATGGGAGAAGACAATACCTGAGTCTAAGTAGCAATAGGTAATATCTATAATGCTGGAAGTGAAAAGTTATCCTAGGATGAGTGATGTTATTAAGGTGAGGGTATTAAACATGCATGGGATAGACATACGGCTCCTGAATCTAAGACAAGACCAACGACTGATTAAGGTTTGAGTCTTTACAGCAGAAGAAACGGGCGAGTAGACGGGGGCCGAATGGGGCCGATCTGTCGGCAGGTTCCATGATTCTATAATATTAGATTTAAAAGAGCAAAATGCGCTATGCGTTGCTTTGAGACCCTTTGTATCATATTTGTTCAACATTGTGGCTTCACAGAGTCACCTGTTAACCGCTACAATGTAGCAAAATAATGAAAGCATAATTCTGTATATTATGCTGTATGATGTAGCAAAAGGAAAAAAGAATGCATGCAATTTGTGACATGTATATGTTCTGTTACACACACACACACTTTTTACGTAAAAAGTCTATAAGGGGAGGCCAAGGAACGGTTGGAGCCTTTCGAAAAAAACAAGACTCCCCCTGAAAATGTTTGATTGGCCGAAATAGTTTTTAATGGAGTCATCACGGCGTTAACTGCCACGCTTCATAATTTTAAATAGTCTTCAGTTAGCTAAAACATCAATTTCAATTTTAAGTAAGTCACTTAAAGCCCGGCTTAATCTTGCTGAAATGGATTTTTGTTTAAAAAAAAAAAAACCTCCAAAAGGTAAAAAGTAAGATTTCATAAATGGATATTTCGGTTCTGTTTCATTTCTAGCTTCCAAAGTCGCGCAGAATACACAGAAAACAAAATGATTCCTTTTTGGTGCAAAGTTTCAATGTTGATCTTATCACCGTGGCAACCATTGACTTGGTTCTTCTGCTTAGACCATTCCTATGGTTGCTATGGTGATAAAACTGATAGAACATTCCATTGGTTCCAACGTTCCAAACGTAGCAGTTGCTCTCAGTACGTTGATCAAATTAAACTGACCCGTTATGGTCTGTATCTTGAACATCGTGTGGTTTGTGCGTTTGATTGCGAACATAATCTCTAGGTAGAGGTCGGCTTCATTTGCCTTTCGTCCTCCACTACGTTTTCCTAATCCAACAAGTAATAAAAGCATCATGAAGGTGCAGAGGCACCCCACGATTATCAGAAGAGTATCTAACATCTTCTCACTCGCCTGCTCTGCTGAGCAATGAGAAGTGTCTGAGTTTCACCTGCTTTATATAACCTCCTATGATGACATCACAGAGGCTGATGATGCAATAGTGGGTGTGGTGCATCAAGTGGGCGGGGTCTGAATCATTTCACTTCCAACCACAAATGAGACAAGTCCCTTAAAGCCTGGCTTAATCTTACAGAAATGGATTTTTGTTTAATAAAAAAAAAACCAAAAGGTTAAAAGTAATATTTCATAAATGGATATTTCGGTTCTGTTTCATTTCTGGCTTGAAAAGTCGCGCAGAATACACGGAAAACAAAATGATTCCTTTTTGGTGCAAAGTTTCAATGTTGATCTTATCACCATGGCAACCATTGACCTGGTTCTTCTGCTTAGACCATTCCTATGGTTGCTATGGTGATAGACCTGATAGAACATTCCATTGGTTCCAACGTTCCAAATGTAGCTGTTGCTCTCAGTACGTTGATCTTGCCCTTGATCAAATTAAACTGACCTGTTATCTTAGAACATTAACTGAGAATTGATAAATATCATACGTTATTTGTGGGAAATAATAATATTTTTAAATAAACAGCATGAACTATACTAAATGTTAACAGAATTTTATTGACACGTTAAATTGGAAGTTCAGTTTACAGATAACATGAAAATCCTCTGGTGGAGGTCAATGTAGGATGATGGTCTTGGACTCCATGGTGTAGCCAGCGAGACAAACAGGCAGATGATGCAATAATAGGCGTGGCTGAATCAAGTGGGCGGGGCCTAAATCATTTCAGTTCCAACCACAAATGAGACAAGTCGTTGGCAAAGCAGGCTCAGGAGGGCCAACCACATATCCATACATGTGTGGTAGAGCAGTTTGTCAGCGTAACTACCAACATGTCAAGATCATGTCACAGGTGCAATCTTACCTCTCAAAGTCCCTCAAATAAATATAAAATATATTTTCTCCATTTGAGTTTTTCCTCATATTACTATGGCATTTAATTCCACCATCTAAGCGTGCCGACCCTGGCATATGTTGTGTACAGTCACCTACATAGACCTCATGTTCAATCTACATGTATGTACAAACACATGTATGGGATACATTTATAAAGGCCTTTTAAGAACATTTTGTTTCTGTTCCTTTCTTTTTTTAACTTGATTTGTTAGATATTGGGACATACTGGGGAAAATGTTTTATGTAAATACAAAAAGGAGCACATGGGAGAAGACAATACCTGAGTCTAAGTAGCAATAGGTAATATCTATAATGCTGGAAGTGAAAAGTTGTCCTAGGATGAGTGATGTTATTAAGGTTAGGGTATTAAACATGCATGGGATAGACATACGGCTCCTGAATCTAAGACGAGACCAACGACTGATTAAGGTTTGAGTCTTTACAGCAGGAGAAACGTGCGAGTAGACGGGGGCCGAATGGGGCCGATCTGTCGGCAGGTTCCATGATTCTATAATATTAGATTTAAAAGAGCAAAATGCGCTATGCGTTGCTTTGAGACCCTTTGTATCATATTTGTTCAACATTGTGGCTTCACAGAGTCACCTGTTAACCGCTACAATGTAGCAAAATAATGAAAGCATAATTCTGTATATTATGCTGTATGATGTAGCAAAAGGAAAAAAGAATGCATGCAATTTGTGACATGTATATGTTCTGTTACACACACACACACTTTTTACGTAAAAAGTCTATAAGGGGAGGCCAAGGAACGGTTGGAGCCTCTCGAAAAAAACAAGACTCCCCCTGAAAATGTTTGATTGGCCGAAATAGTTTTTAATGGAGTCATCACGGCGTTAACTGCCACGCTTCATAATTTTAAATAGTCTTCAGTTAGCTAAAACATCAATTTCAATTTTAAGTAAGTCACTTAAAGCCCGGCTTAATCTTGCTGAAATGGATTTTTGTTTAAAAAAAACCTCCAAAAGGTAAAAAGTAAGATTTCGTAAATGGATATTTCGGTTCTGTTTCATTTCTAGCTTCCAAAGTCGCGCAGAATACACAGAAAACAAAATGATTCCTTTTTGGTGCAAAGTTTCAATGTTGATCTTATCACCGTGGCAACCATTGACTTGGTTCTTCTGCTTAGACCATTCCTATGGTTGCTATGGTGATAAAACTGATAGAACATTCCATTGGTTCCAACGTTCCAAACGTAGCAGTTGCTCTCAGTACGTTGATCAAATTAAACTGACCCGTTATGGTCTGTATCTTGAACATGGTGTGGTTTGTGCGTTCGATTGCGAACATAATCTCTAGGTAGAGGTCGGCTTCATTTGCCTTTCGTCCTCCACTACGTTTTCCTAATCCAACAAGTAATAAAAGCATCATGAAGGTGCAGAGGCACCCCACGATTATCAGAAGAGTATCTAACATCTTCTCACTCGCCTGCTCTGCTGAGCAATGAGAAGTGTCTGAGTTTCACCTGCTTTATATAACCTCCTATGATGACATCACAGAGGCTGAGGATGCAATAGTGGGCGTGGGTGCATCAAGTGGGCGGGGTCTAAATCATTTCACTTCCAACCACAAATGAGACAAGTCCCTTAAAGCCTGGCTTAATCTTACAGAAATGGATTTTTGTTTAATAAAAAAAAACCAAAAGGTTAAAAGTAATATTTCATAAATGGATATTTCGGTTCTGTTTCATTTCTGGCTTGAAAAGTCGCGCAGAATACACGGAAAACAAAATGATTCCTTTTTGGTGCAAAGTTTCAATGTTGATCTTATCACCATGGCAACCATTGACCTGGTTCTTCTGCTTAGACCATTCCTATGGTTGCTATGGTGATAGACCTGATAGAACATTCCATTGGTTCCAACGTTCCAAATGTAGCTGTTGCTCTCAGTACGTTGATATTGCCCTTGATCAAATTAAACTGACCCGTTATCTTAGAACATTAACTGATAATTGCTAAATATCACACGTTATTTGTGGGAAATAATAATATTTTTAAATAAACAGCATGAACTATACTAAATGTTAACAGAATTTTATTGACACGTTAAATTGGAAGTTCAGTTTACAGATAACATGAAAATCCTCTGGTGGAGGTCAGTGTAGGATGATGGTCTTGGACTCCATGGTGTAGCCAGCGAGACAAACAGGCAGATGATGCAATAATAGGCGTGGCTGAATCAAGTGGGCGGGGCCTAAATCATTTCAGTTCCAACCACAAATGAGACAAGTCGTGGGCAAAGCAGGCTCAGGAGGGCCAACCACATATCCATACATGCGTGGTAGAGCAGCTTGTCAGCGTAACTACCAACATGTCAAGATCATGTCACAGGTGCAATCTCACCTCTCAAAGTCCCTCAAATAAATATAAAATATATTGTCTCCATTTGAGTTTTTCCTCATATTACTATGGCATTTAATTCCACCATCTAAGCGTGCCGACCCTGGCATACGTTGTGTACAGTCACCTACATAGACCTCATGTTCAATCTACATGTATGTACAAACACATGTATGGGATACATTTATAAAGGCCTTTTAAGAACATTTTGTTTCTGTTCCTTTCTTTTTTTTAACTTAATTTGTTAGATATTGGGACATACTGGGGAAAATGTTTTATGTAAATACAAAAAGGAGCACATGGGAGAAGACAATACCTGAGTCTAAGTAGCAATAGGTAATATCTATAATGCTGGAAGTGAAAAGTTATCCTAGGATGAGTGATGTTATTAAGGTGAGGGTATTAAACATGCATGGGATAGACATACGGCTCCTGAATCTAAGACGAGACCAACGACTGATTAGGGTTTGAGTCTTTACAGCAGGAGAAACGTGCGAGTAGACGGGGGCCGAATGGGGCCGATCTGTCGGCAGGTTCCATGATTCTATAATATTAGATTTAAAAGAGCAAAATGCGCTATGCGTTGCTTTGAGACCCTTTGTATCATATTTGTTCAACATTGTGGCTTCACAGAGTCACCTGTTAACCGCTACAATGTAGCAAAATAATGAAAGCATAATTCTGTATATTATGCTGTATGATGTAGCAAAAGGAAAAAAGAATGCATGCAATTTGTGACAT
This sequence comes from Spea bombifrons, assembly GCF_027358695.1. Lineage (NCBI taxonomy): Eukaryota > Metazoa > Chordata > Amphibia > Anura > Pelobatidae > Spea > Spea bombifrons. Next base: position 35,675,270 of record NC_071089.1, read on the forward strand.
GTATATGTTCTGTTACACACACACACACTTTTTACGTAAAAAGTCTATAAGGGGAGGCCAAGGAACGGTTGGAGCCTCTCGAAAAAAACAAGACTCCCCCTGAAAATGTTTGATTGGCTGAAATAGTTTTTAATGGAGTCATCACGGCGTTAACTGCCACGCTTCATAATTTTAAATAGTCTTCAGTTAGCTAAAACATCAATTTCAATTTTAAGTAAGTCACTTAAAGCCCGGCTTAATCTTGCTGAAATGGATTTTTGTTTAAAAAAAACCTCCAAAAGGTAAAAAGTAAGATTTCGTAAATGGATATTTCGGTTCTGTTTCATTTCTAGCTTCCAAAGTTGCGCAGAATACACAGAAAACAAAATGATTCCTTTTTGGTGCAAAGTTTCAATGTTGATCTTATCACCGTGGCAACCATTGACTTGGTTCTTCTGCTTAGACCATTCCTATGGTTGCTATGGTGATAAAACTGATAGAACATTCCATTGGTTCCAACGTTCCAAACGTAGCAGTTGCTCTCAGTACGTTGATCAAATTAAACTGACCCGTTATGGTCTGTATCTTGAACATGGTGTGGTTTGTGCGTTTGATTGCGAACATAACCTCTAGGTAGAGGTCGGCTTCATTTGCCTTTCGTCCTCCACTACGTTTTCCTAATCCAACAAGTAATAAAAGCATCATGAAGGTGCAGAGGCACCCCACGATTATCAGAAGAGTATCTAACATCTTCTCACTCGCCTGCTCTGCTGAGCAATGAGAAGTGTCTGAGTTTCACCTGCTTTATATAACCTCCTATGATGACATCACAGAGGCTGATGATGCAATAGTGGGTGTGGGTGCATCAAGTGGGCGGGGTCTAAATCATTTCACTTCCAACCACAAATGAGACAAGTCCCTTAAAGCCTGGCTTAATCTTACAGAAATGGATTTTTGTTTAATAAAAAAAAACCAAAAGGTTAAAAGTAATATTTCATAAATGGATATTTCGGTTCTGTTTCATTTCTGGCTTGAAAAGTCGCGCAGAATACACGGAAAACAAAATGATTCCTTTTTGGTGCAAAGTTTCAATGTTGATCTTATCACCATGGCAACCATTGACCTGGTTCTTCTGCTTAGACCATTCCTATGGTTGCTATGGTGATAGACCTGATAGAACATTCCATTGGTTCCAACGTTCCAAATGTAGCTGTTGCTCTCAGTACGTTGATATTGCCCTTGATCAAATTAAACTGACCCGTTATCTTAGAACATTAACTGATAATTGCTAAATATCACACGTTATTTGTGGGAAATAATAATATTTTTAAATAAACAGCATGAACTATACTAAATGTTAACAGAATTTTATTGACACGTTAAATTGGAAGTTCAGTTTACAGATAACATGAAAATCCTCTGGTGGAGGTCAGTGTAGGATGATGGTCTTGGACTCCATGGTGTAGCCAGCGAGACAAACAGGCAGATGATGCAATAATAGGCGTGGCTGAATCAAGTGGGCGGGGCCTAAATCATTTCAGTTCCAACCACAAATGAGACAAGTCGTGGGCAAAGCAGGCTCAGGAGGGCCAACCACATATCCATACATGCGTGGTAGAGCAGCTTGTCAGCGTAACTACCAACATGTCAAGATCATGTCACAGGTGCAATCTCACCTCTCAAAGTCCCTCAAATAAATATAAAATATATTGTCTCCATTTGAGTTTTTCCTCATATTACTATGGCATTTAATTCCACCATCTAAGCGTGCCGACCCTGGCATATGTTGTGTACAGTCACCTACATAGACCTCATGTTCAATCTACATGTATGTACAAACACATGTATGGGATACATTTATAAAGGCCTTTTAAGAACATTTTGTTTCTGTTCCTTTCTTTTTTTTAACTTAATTTGTTAGATATTGGGACATACTGGGGAAAATGTTTTATGTAAATACAAAAAGGAGCACATGGGAGAAGACAATACCTGAGTCTAAGTAGCAATAGGTAATATCTATAATGCTGGAAGTGAAAAGTTATCCTAGGATGAGTGATGTTATTAAGGTGAGGGTATTAAACATGCATGGGATAGACATACGGCTCCTGAATCTAAGACGAGACCAACGACTGATTAAGGTTTGAGTCTTTACAGCAGGAGAAAGTGCGAGTAGACGGGGGCCGAATGGGGCCGATCTGTCGGCAGGTTCCATGATTCTATAATATTGGATTTAAAAGAGCAAAATGCGCTATGCGTTGCTTTGAGACCCTTTGTATCATATTTGTTCAACATTGTGGCTTCACAGAGTCACCTGTTAACCGCTACAATGTAGCAAAATAATGAAAGCATAATTCTGTATATTATGCTGTATGATGTAGCAAAAGGAAAAAAGAATGCATGCAATTTGTGACATGTATATGTTCTGTTACACACACACACACTTTTTACGTAAAAAGTCTATAAGGGGAGGCCAAGGAACGGTTGGAGCCTCTCGAAAAAAACAAGACTCCCCCTGAAAATGTTTGATTGGCTGAAATAGTTTTTAATGGAGTCATCACGGCGTTAACTGCCACGCTTCATAATTTTAAATAGTCTTCAGTTAGCTAAAACATCAATTTCAATTTTAAGTAAGTCACTTAAAGCCCGGCTTAATCTTGCTGAAATGGATTTTTGTTTAAAAAAAACCTCCAAAAGGTAAAAAGTAAGATTTCGTAAATGGATATTTCGGTTCTGTTTCATTTCTAGCTTCCAAAGTCGCGCAGAATACACAGAAAACAAAATGATTCCTTTTTGGTGCAAAGTTTCAATGTTGATCTTATCACCGTGGCAACCATTGACTTGGTTCTTCTGCTTAGACCAGGGGTGTCCAAACTGCGGCCCTCCAGCTGCTGCAGGACTACATCTCCCATACTCCTCAGCCAGCCCCTTAGCTGAAAGAGCATTATGGGAGATGTAGTCCTGCAGCAGCTGGAGGGCCGCAGTTTGGACACCCCTGGCTTAGACCATTCCTATGGTTGCTATGGTGATAAAACTGATAGAACATTCCATTGGTTCCAACGTTCCAAACGTAGCAGTTGCTCTCAGTACGTTGATCAAATTAAACTGACCCGTTATGGTCTGTATCTTGAACATGGTGTGGTTTGTGCGTTTGATTGCGAACATAACCTCTAGGTAGAGGTCGGCTTCATTTGCCTTTCGTCCTCCACTACGTTTTCCTAATCCAACAAGTAATAAAAGCATCATGAAGGTGCAGAGGCACCCCACGATTATCAGAAGAGTATCTAACATCTTCTCACTCGCCTGCTCTGCTGAGCAATGAGAAGTGTCTGAGTTTCACCTGCTTTATATAACCTCCTATGATGACATCACAGAGGCTGATGATGCAATAGTGGGTGTGGGTGCATCAAGTGGGCGGGGTCTAAATCATTTCACTTCCAACCACAAATGAGACAAGTCCCTTAAAGCCTGGCTTAATCTTACAGAAATGGATTTTTGTTTAATAAAAAAAAACCAAAAGGTTAAAAGTAATATTTCATAAATGGATATTTCGGTTCTGTTTCATTTCTGGCTTGAAAAGTCGCGCAGAATACACGGAAAACAAAATGATTCCTTTTTGGTGCAAAGTTTCAATGTTGATCTTATCACCATGGCAACCATTGACCTGGTTCTTCTGCTTAGACCATTCCTATGGTTGCTATGGTGATAGACCTGATAGAACATTCCATTGGTTCCAACGTTCCAAATGTAGCTGTTGCTCTCAGTACGTTGATATTGCCCTTGATCAAATTAAACTGACCCGTTATCTTAGAACATTAACTGATAATTGCTAAATATCACACGTTATTTGTGGGAAATAATAATATTTTTAAATAAACAGCATGAACTATACTAAATGTTAACAGAATTTTATTGACACGTTAAATTGGAAGTTCAGTTTACAGATAACATGAAAATCCTCTGGTGGAGGTCAGTGTAGGATGATGGTCTTGGACTCCATGGTGTAGCCAGCGAGACAAACAGGCAGATGATGCAATAATAGGCGTGGCTGAATCAAGTGGGCGGGGCCTAAATCATTTCAGTTCCAACCACAAATGAGACAAGTCGTGGGCAAAGCAGGCTCAGGAGGGCCAACCACATATCCATACATGCGTGGTAGAGCAGCTTGTCAGCGTAACTACCAACATGTCAAGATCATGTCACAGGTGCAATCTCACCTCTCAAAGTCCCTCAAATAAATATAAAATATATTGTCTCCATTTGAGTTTTTCCTCATATTACTATGGCATTTAATTCCACCATCTAAGCGTGCCGACCCTGGCATATGTTGTGTACAGTCACCTACATAGACCTCATGTTCAATCTACATGTATGTACAAACACATGTATGGGATACATTTATAAAGGCCTTTTAAGAACATTTTGTTTCTGTTCCTTTCTTTTTTTTAACTTAATTTGTTAGATATTGGGACATACTGGGGAAAATGTTTTATGTAAATACAAAAAGGAGCACATGGGAGAAGACAATACCTGAGTCTAAGTAGCAATAGGTAATATCTATAATGCTGGAAGTGAAAAGTTATCCTAGGATGAGTGATGTTATTAAGGTGAGGGTATTAAACATGCATGGGATAGACATACGGCTCCTGAATCTAAGACGAGACCAACGACTGATTAAGGTTTGAGTCTTTACAGCAGGAGAAACGTGCGAGTAGACGGGGGCCGAATGGGGCCGATCTGTCGGCAGGTTCCATGATTCTATAATATTAGATTTAAAAGAGCAAAATGCGCTATGCGTTGCTTTGAGACCCTTTGTATCATATTTGTTCAACATTGTGGCTTCACAGAGTCACCTGTTAACCGCTACAATGTAGCAAAATAATGAAAGCATAATTCTGTATATTATGCTGTATGATGTAGCAAAAGGAAAAAAGAATGCATGCAATTTGTGACATGTATATGTTCTGTTACACACACACACACTTTTTACGTAAAAAGTCTATAAGGGGAGGCCAAGGAACGGTTGGAGCCTCTCGAAAAAAACAAGACTCCCCCTGAAAATGTTTGATTGGCTGAAATAGTTTTTAATGGAGTCATCACGGCGTTAACTGCCACGCTTCATAATTTTAAATAGTCTTCAGTTAGCTAAAACATCAATTTCAATTTTAAGTAAGTCACTTAAAGCCCGGCTTAATCTTGCTGAAATGGATTTTTGTTTAAAAAAAACCTCCAAAAGGTAAAAAGTAAGATTTCGTAAATGGATATTTCGGTTCTGTTTCATTTCTAGCTTCCAAAGTCGCGCAGAATACACAGAAAACAAAATGATTCCTTTTTGGTGCAAAGTTTCAATGTTGATCTTATCACCGTGGCAACCATTGACTTGGTTCTTCTGCTTAGACCATTCCTATGGTTGCTATGGTGATAAAACTGATAGAACATTCCATTGGTTCCAACGTTCCAAACGTAGCAGTTGCTCTCAGTACGTTGATCAAATTAAACTGACCCGTTATGGTCTGTATCTTGAACATGGTGTGGTTTGTGCGTTCGATTGCGAACATAACCTCTAGGTAGAGGTCGGCTTCATTTGCCTTTCGTCCTCCACTACGTTTTCCTAATCCAACAAGTAATAAAAGCATCATGAAGGTGCAGAGGCACCCCACGATTATCAGAAGAGTATCTAACATCTTCTCACTCGCCTGCTCTGCTGAGCAATGAGAAGTGTCTGAGTTTCACCTGCTTTATATAACCTCCTATGATGACATCACAGAGGCTGATGATGCAATAGTGGGCGTGGCTGCATCAAGTGGGCGGGGTCTAAATCATTTCCCTTCCAACCACAAATGAGACAAGTCCCTTAAAGCCTGGCTTAATCTTACAGAAATGGATTTTTGTTTAATAAAAAAAAACCAAAAGGTTAAAAGTAATATTTCATAAATGGATATTTCGGTTCTGTTTCATTTCTGGCTTGAAAAGTCGCGCAGAATACACGGAAAACAAAATGATTCCTTTTTGGTGCAAAGTTTCAATGTTGATCTTATCACCATGGCAACCATTGACCTGGTTCTTCTGCTTAGACCATTCCTATGGTTGCTATGGTGATAGACCTGATAGAACATTCCATTGGTTCCAACGTTCCAAATGTAGCTGTTGCTCTCAGTACGTTGATATTGCCCTTGATCAAATTAAACTGACCCGTTATCTTAGAACATTAACTGATAATTGCTAAATATCACACGTTATTTGTGGGAAATAATATTTTTAAATAAACAGCATGAACTATACTAAATGTTAACAGAATTTTATTGACACGTTAAATTGGAAGTTCAGTTTACAGATAACATGAAAATCCTCTGGTGGAGGTCAGTGTAGGATGATGGTCTTGGACTCCATGGTGTAGCCAGCGAGACAAACAGGCAGATGATGCAATAATAGGCGTGGCTGAATCAAGTGGGCGGGGCCTAAATCATTTCAGTTCCAACCAGAAATGAGACAAGTCGTGGGCAAAGCAGGCTCAGGAGGGCCAACCACATATCCATACATGCGTGGTAGAGCAGCTTGTCAGCGTAACTACCAACATGTCAAGATCATGTCACAGGTGCAATCTCACCTCTCAAAGTCCCTCAAATAAATATAAAATATATTGTCTCCATTTGAGTTTTTCCTCATATTACTATGGCATTTAATTCCACCATCTAAGCGTGCCGACCCTGGCATATGTTGTGTACAGTCACCTACATAGACCTCATGTTCAATCTACATGTATGTACAAACACATGTATGGGATACATTTATAAAGGCCTTTTAAGAACATTTTGTTTGTGTTCCTTTCTTTTTTTTAACTTAATTTGTTAGATATTGGGACATACTGGGGAAAATGTTTTATGTAAATACAAAAAGGAGCACATGGGAGAAGACAATACCTGAGTCTAAGTAGCAATAGGTAATATCTATAATGCTGGAAGTGAAAAGTTATCCTAGGATGAGTGATGTTATTAAGGTGAGGGTATTAAACATGCATGGGATAGACATACGGCTCCTGAATCTAAGACGAGACCAACGACTGATTAAGGTTTGAGTCTTTACAGCAGGAGAAACGTGCGAGTAGACGGGGGCCGAATGGGGCCGATCTGTCGGCAGGTTCCATGATTCTATAATATTAGATTTAAAAGAGCAAAATGCGCTATGCGTTGCTTTGAGACCCTTTGTATCATATTTGTTCAACATTGTGGCTTCACAGAGTCACCTGTTAACCGCTACAATGTAGCAAAATAATGAAAGCTTAATTCTGTATATTATGCTGTATGATGTAGCAAAAGGAAAAAAGAATGCATGCAATTTGTGACATGTATATGTTCTGTTACACACACACACACTTTTTACGTAAAAAGTCTATAAGGGGAGGCCAAGGAACGGTTGGAGCCTCTCGAAAAAAACAAGACTCCCCCTGAAAATGTTTGATTGGCTGAAATAGTTTTTAATGGAGTCATCACGGCGTTAACTGCCACGCTTCATAATTTTAAATAGTCTTCAGTTAGCTAAAACATCAATTTCAATTTTAAGTAAGTCACTTAAAGCCCGGCTTAATCTTGCTGAAATGGATTTTTGTTTAAAAAAAACCTCCAAAAGGTAAAAAGTAAGATTTCGTAAATGGATATTTCGGTTCTGTTTCATTTCTAGCTTCCAAAGTCGCGCAGAATACACAGAAAACAAAATGATTCCTTTTTGGTGCAAAGTTTCAATGTTGATCTTATCACCGTGGCAACCATTGACTTGGTTCTTCTGCTTAGACCATTCCTATGGTTGCTATGGTGATAAAACTGATAGAACATTCCATTGGTTCCAACGTTCCAAACGTAGCAGTTGCTCTCAGTACGTTGATCAAATTAAACTGACCCGTTATGGTCTGTATCTTGAACATGGTGTGGTTTGTGCGTTCGATTGCGAACATAATCTCTAGGTAGAGGTCGGCTTCATTTGCCTTTCGTCCTCCACTACGTTTTCCTAATCCAACAAGTAATAAAAGCATCATGAAGGTGCAGAGGCACCCCACGATTATCAGAAGAGTATCTAACATCTTCTCACTCGCCTGCTCTGCTGAGCAATGAGAAGTGTCTGAGTTTCACCTGCTTTATATAACCTCCTATGATGACATCACAGCGGCTGATGATGCAATAGTGGGCGTGGCTGCATCAAGTGGGCGGGGTCTAAATCATTTCACTTCCAACCACAAATGAGACAAGTCCCTTAAAGCCTGGCTTAATCTTACAGAAATGGATTTTTGTTTAATAAAAAAAAACCAAAAGGTTAAAAGTAATATTTCGTAAATGGATATTTCGGTTCTGTTTCATTTCTGGCTTGAAAAGTCGCGCAGAATACACGGAAAACAAAATGATTCCTTTTTGGTGCAAAGTTTCAATGTTGATCTTATCACCATGGCAACCATTGACCTGGTTCTTCTGCTTAGACCATTCCTATGGTTGCTATGGTGATAGACCTGATAGAACATTCCATTGGTTCCAACGTTCCTATCAGGGATACTGGACTGCAACGACAGTAATGGAGCGGAGACCAGTATGCAGGAGAAACAGGCACGGAATAGATAATAAGTTCCAAAAACGAAGTCAAGGAGAAGCCAAAAGTCGGTACACGGGTGAAGCAGCCGTTTAGACGCCAAAGCCAAGGAGATACCGCAAGGATAAACGTAGGCAAGCCGGGTCTGGTACACGAAGGGTCAATCAATAGAGGAATCAAGGCAAGCCGGGTCTGGTACACAAAGGATAGGTAAGTAGAGGAATCAAGGCAAGCCGGGTCTGGTATACGAAGGGTCAATCAGCAGGAGAGAGCACTCAGCAGGTACGTATAGGAAGCACAATAACTGAGCACTGAGCAAAGCTCAGTGCTTGGTTTTAAACTTGCCGCCCGGCTACGCCCCACCCCTAGGGGAGGGACAGTCTCCGAGCGTGCACACAGTGTTTCCAGAATGGGAACAATAAAGCTAAGCTAGAGAGCGCGCGCGCGCCCCTAGCTACACACGCCGGAGGAAGAACAGAAGATGGATGTGGCGGCGGTGGAACCCGTACCCACGGGCAGCGGGTACTCAGGTGAGTCGCTGCGGCGAATCCTTCCTGCAGGACCCTGACAGATCCCCCCCCTAACGAGAGGCCTCCGGCCTCTAACAGAACCGGGGCGTCCAGGATGGAGGTCATAAAAAGAAGAGACTAGGTCAGGTGCATGAACTGTGGCGGCCGGTTCCCAAGAGTCCTCATCTGGGTCATAGCCCTTCCAGCGTATAAGATACTGCAATTGGTTGCGGTGGTAACGGGAATCCAGAATTTCTTCTATCTCATATTCTGGAATGTCATTGATTAAAACAGGAGGGGGAGGAGTGGGATGCCGGCCCGGGAATGGATTGTCGTGCCAAGGTTTAAGTAGTGATACATGAAACACTGGGTGTACAGACATGGAGCTTGGTAATTGTAGTGCTACAGCCGAGGGCGAGATGAGGCGTGAGATGGAGAAAGGCCCGATATATCTAGGGCCTAGTTTAGTTGTGGGGCATGTCAATCTAAGATGTTTGGTAGAGAGCCAGACCTTCTCTCCAAGCTGATAGGTTGGAGCCTCTCGTCTATGACGATCTGCAAATGCCTTATAGGAACGTTGAGCATCGAGTAACGTGGAACGGAGTAACTGGAAGTTTTTCGATAGATGAGTGACGTGGTCAGTAACAGAAGGAACAGTACTGTGAATGGGTGCACCGGGCAACATAGTCGGATGATATCCATAATTAGCAAAAAACGGTGACATCTGGATGGAGCGGTGCAAGTGATTATTATAAGCGAACTCTGCAAGGGGTAAATAGGAACTCCAATCATCCTGTAAGTATGTAGTATAACATCTGAGGTATTGTTCCAGTGTTTGGTTCGTACGTTCCGTTTGGCCATTGCTTTGAGGATGATATGCTGACGATAGGAAACGACGTACATGAAGTTGTTCACAAAACGCCCTCCAGAATCGCGAGGTGAATTGAGACCCCCTGTCGGACACCACTGTCTCAGGTAAACCGTGTAAGCGAAAGATATTCCGGATAAATAAAGTGGCAGTCTCTGTGGCAGATGGGAGATGATTATACGGAATAAAGTGAGCCATCTTGGTAAATCTGTCCACAATCACCAATAAAGTAGTAAAACGATCAGAGGTTGGTAGATCCGTAACAAAATCCAGAGAAATCTCCGTCCATGGTCTAGCCGGAGCGGGAAGGGGTTGAAGAAGACCTGCTGGACGTTGAGGCATCCCCTTAGAACGGGCACAAGTGTCACATGAAAAAACGTACTTGGTCACGTCATCTTTCAGAGTGGGCCACCAGAAGGAACGTTTTATTAAGTCCAAAATCTGATGAAGACCCCCATGACCTGCAACAGGTGAGTCATGGTGTGCTTGTAGAATTTGGAGCCGGGCTGCAGGAGGCACGTATACCCGGTCTTGGTGGTAATAAAACCCCTGTCGTTTCTGTAATCCTGGGATTTTGGAGGAGTCAGCATGAGTGGAGTATCTCCGAACTGACTCCCAAATAGAGTGGGTCAAAGCAAGGAAGTGAGAGGGAGCTAAAACGGTATCTTGATCAGGAGGGGAGACAGGTGCTCCATCAAACATACGTGACAGGGAATCAGCTTTAGTGTTGCGGGACCCTGGGCGATATGTGATGTGCAGCTGAAATCGGGTAAAAAACAGTGCCCACCTAGCCAGGCGGGGTTGCAGGCGTTTAGCCGAGCGTAGGTACTCCAAGTTCTTATGGTCGGTATAGACCGTGACAGGATGTAATGCCCCCTCGAGATGGTGCCTCCATTCTTCTAAGGCCAGCTTAATAGCCAGCAATTCTCTCTCTCCTACACAATAATTCCTCTCAGCAGGAGAAAGGGTCCGAGAGAAGTAAGCCACGGGGTGCAGTTGACCATCAGTCTCCTGCCTCTGTGATAATACTGCACCTACCGCGGTATCCGAGGCGTCAACCTCGAGGGTAAATGGGTTGTGGGGATTAGGTAGCTGGAGGATAGGAGCAGAAACGAATTTGTCCTTTAGAAATTGGAAAGTCTTTTGAGCACCCTCTGTCCAGACAAACGTATTGCTTGTAGATGTGAGAGCTGAGAGAGGCTGTATGTGCTTTGAAAAGTCTCTGATAAATTTACGATAATAATTAGCGAAGCCAATGAATCGTTGCACCCCCTTCCGGTCAATGGGTGGCGGCCAATTAAGAATCGCCTCCACCTTTTTGGGATCCATCTGGATATTTGTAGGGGACAAGATATACCCTAAAAACTCGATGCTTTGGACTTCGAACATACACTTCTCAAGTTTTGCATACAGTCCATGGGTTCGTAGTCTAGCGAGTACTTGGTTAACATGTGATCGATGAAGCTCTAGGGATGGAGAAAAAATTAAAATATCGTCCAGATACACTATAACAAAGTGATCCAAGATGTCGCGGAAGACGTCGTTAATAAAATGTTGGAATGTGGCGGGGGCGTTGCATAGCCCAAATGGCATTACAAGGTACTCATAATGACCATAGCGACATCGGAACGCTGTCTTCCATTCATCTCCTTTGCGGATCCTCACTAGGTTATAAGCTCCTCGTAAATCGATCTTGGTGAAGAAATTCGCAGAACGAGCATGCTCGAGAAGTTCAGGGATCAACGGAAGGGGATATCTATTTTTTACAGTAATGTTGTTAAGGTCTCTGTAGTCAATGCAGGGACGTAAGCCTCCGTCTTTTTTGTGTACGAAGAAGATGCCTGCACCGGCTGGAGATGTGGAGTGACGAATAAAGCCTCTAGCGAGATTGTCGTCAACGTATTCCTTTAAGGTAGTCAATTCAGGTTCAGACAATGGGTAGATTCTGCCGAATGGAATGGGTGCCCCAGGATAAAGTTCAATAGGACAATCGTATGACCTAGAAGGTGGAAGTTCCTCAGCGGCCTTCTTTTCGAAGACGTCCGCGTACTGTCTGTATTGGACGGGTAAACCGGCAGTGGACTGGGTGAGACAGACCGTAGTACGCTGTAAACAGTTCTGGTTACAATGATGCGAGGTAAAACGAAAAACCCCCGTCTCCCAGTTAATGGAGGGATTGTGTAGGCGCAGCCATGGGAGACCGAGAATGAGGGGAGAAATAGGGGATGGAACGACGTCAAAGCGGAGAGTCTCCACATGCTTGTCGCCGATCTTAAGGTGCAGGGTGCAGGTTTCTTGGATGATAGGCCCAGTCTTTAGAGGACTACCGTCCACGAGCAGGATGGAAATAGGGTGTCTCTTGCGATGTGTAGGAATAGAGAGGGACTGAACATATTTTTGATCAATAAAGTTTCCACTTGCTCCGGAGTCAATCATTGCAGAAAGGTTAGCGAAGCCCTTCCTCCACTGTAAAGATACGGAGAGGGATAGGTGAGAAGGGTTACTTGTAGCAGGATCAGAGCGAATGTGCAGGTGTGCTAAAGATCGCCTACCCTTGTTGGAACGGGGTCGAGCTCTACAGTCCTGGAACGCGTGGCCAGCTTTGCCGCAATAGAGACAAAGTCCTAGGGAGCGACGACGTTCTTTCTCCGCCGAAGTTAAGGGACCTCGAACAATCCCAATCTGCATTGGTTCCTCCTGAGGTAGAGACACCAGGGAAGTTGACGAGGATCTGGCCGGAGTCCAGGAGGGAGAAGTGGATAACCGTTCTTTACGTCTCTCACGGAGTCGGCGATCAATGTGAGTGGCCAAGGTGATAAGATCTTCCAAGCCAGTAGGAGTGGTGGTGCGAGCCAGTTCATCCTTCACAGCCTTCGAAAGCCCCCAACGGAACTGATCATGAAGCGCTGCCTCATTCCAGGAGGAGTCGAGAGCCAAACGCCTGAAATCTGTGATGTATTCTTCAACTTGCCGTTTCCCTTGTTTAAGTGTTCTCAAGGAGGTAGTAGCAGAGGAAGTACGAAAAGGATCATCGTAGAGAGCATCAAAGGCTTGACGAAATGATGGCCATGAATCCAGGAGAGGACTGCCGGAGTGGATGAGATTGTGGGCCCATGCTTGCGGTTCATCAGACAGGAGAGCAATCACGGTATGAACCCGGATGTACTCAGTAGGAAAAGTTCTGGGTTTAAGTGTAAACAAAATCTGGCAGGAGGTGATAAAAGCACGATATTTAGTGCGGTCACCTGTGAAGCGTTCAGGGAGTGGAATTGGGGGTTCAGGGGCGGAGGCCCCCTCGGGAACTGGAGCAGGATTTGCTTGAGCCGGAACAGGATTTTGTTGAAGTTGCAGCTGAATTTGGTGAATCTGCTGTCTCACATGGTTTTGATTGCTCTGCAATTCCTGAAGGGTCTGGTGAATCGCTGCTACCTGTTGCGTCAGTGCAGCGATAGCATCTGAGACTCCTGCGGCCTCCATCAGGCTCAGTTATTATATCAGGGATACTGGACTGCAACGACAGTAATGGAGCGGAGACCAGTATGCAGGAGAAACAGGCACGGAATAGATAATAAGTTCCAAAAACGAAGTCAAGGAGAAGCCAAAAGTCGGTACACGGGTGAAGCAGCCGTTTAGACGCCAAAGCCAAGGAGATACCGCAAGGATAAACGTAGGCAAGCCGGGTCTGGTACACGAAGGGTCAATCAATAGAGGAATCAAGGCAAGCCGGGTCTGGTACACAAAGGATAGGTAAGTAGAGGAATCAAGGCAAGCCGGGTCTGGTATACGAAGGGTCAATCAGCAGGAGAGAGCACTCAGCAGGTACGTATAGGAAGCACAGTGCTTGGTTTTAAACTTGCCGCCCGGCTACGCCCCACCCCTAGGGGAGGGACAGTCTCCGAGCGTGCACACAGTGTTTCCAGAATGGGAACAATAAAGCTAAGCTAGAGAGCGCGCGCGCGCCCCTAGCTACACACGCCGGAGGAAGAACAGAAGATGGATGTGGCGGCGGTGGAACCCGTACCCACGGGCAGCGGGTACTCAGGTGAGTCGCTGCGGCGAATCCTTCCTGCAGGACCCTGACAGTTCCAAATGTAGCTGTTGCTCTCAGTACGTTGATATTGCCCTTGATCAAATTAAACTGACCCGTTATCTTAGAACATTAACTGATAATTGCTAAATATCACACGTTATTTGTGGGAAATAATAATATTTTTAAATAAACAGCATGAACTATACTAAATGTTAACAGAATTTTATTGACACGTTAAATTGGAAGTTCAGTTTACAGATAACATGAAAATCCTCTGGTGGAGGTCAGTGTAGGATGATGGTCTTGGACTCCATGGTGTAGCCAGCGAGACAAACAGGCAGATGATGCAATAATAGGCGTGGCTGAATCAAGTGGGCGGGGCCTAAATCATTTCAGTTCCAACCACAAATGAGACAAGTCGTGGGCAAAGCAGGCTCAGGAGGGCCAACCACATATCCATACATGCGTGGTAGAGCAGCTTGTCAGCGTAACTACCAACATGTCAAGATCATGTCACAGGTGCAATCTCACCTCTCAAAGTCCCTCAAATAAATATAAAATATATTGTCTCCATTTGAGTTTTTCCTCATATTACTATGGCATTTAATTCCACCATCTAAGCGTGCCGACCCTGGCATATGTTGTGTACAGTCACCTACATAGACCTCATGTTCAATCTACATGTATGTACAAACACATGTATGGGATACATTTATAAAGGCCTTTTAAGAACATTTTGTTTCTGTTCCTTTCTTTTTTTTAACTTAATTTGTTAGATATTGGGACATACTGGGGAAAATGTTTTATGTAAATACAAAAAGGAGCACATGGGAGAAGACAATACCTGAGTCTAAGTAGCAATAGGTAATATCTATAATGCTGGAAGTGAAAAGTTATCCTAGGATGAGTGATGTTATTAAGGTGAGGGTATTAAACATGCATGGGATAGACATAAGGCTCCTGAATCTAAGACGAGACCAACGACTGATTAAGGTTTGAGTCTTTACAGCAGGAGAAACGTGCGAGTAGACGGGGGCCGAATGGGGCCGATCTGTCGGCAGGTTCCATGATTCTATAATATTAGATTTAAAAGAGCAAAATGCGCTATGCGTTGCTTTGAGACCCTTTGTATCATATTTGTTCAACATTGTGGCTTCACAGAGTCACCTGTTAACCGCTACAATGTAGCAAAATAATGAAAGCATAATTCTGTATATTATGCTGTATGATGTAGCAAAAGGAAAAAAGAATGCATGCAATTTGTGACATGTATATGTTCTGTTACACACACACACTTTTTACGGAAAAAGTCTATAAGGGGAGGCCAAGGAACGGTTGGAGCCTCTCGAAAAAAACAAGACTCCCCCTGAAAATGTTTGATTGGCTGAAATAGTTTTTAATGGAGTCATCACGGCGTTAACTGCCACGCTTCATAATTTTAAATAGTCTTCAGTTAGCTAAAACATCAATTTCAATTTTAAGTAAGTCACTTAAAGCCCGGCTTAATCTTGCTGAAATGGATTTTTGTTTAAAAAAAACCTCCAAAAGGTAAAAAGTAAGATTTCGTAAATGGATATTTCGGTTCTGTTTCATTTCTAGCTTCCAAAGTCGCGCAGAATACACAGAAAACAAAATGATTCCTTTTTGGTGCAAAGTTTCAATGTTGATCTTATCACCGTGGCAACCATTGACTTGGTTCTTCTGCTTAGACCATTCCTAAGCAGAAGAACCAAGTCAATGTATACATGTGGGTATGTAGACATACCCACCTGTATACATACATATGCACATATACACAAACCCACCTGTATACATACATATGCACATAAACACACACACACACACGTATACATACATATGCACATAAACACACACCACCTGTATACATACATATGCACGTAAACATATACACATATCCACATGTATACATACATATGCACGTAAACATATAGACATACCCACCTGTATACATACATATGCACATAAACATATGCACATACCCACCTGTATACATACATATGCACCTACCCACCTGTATACATACATATGCACATATACACAAACCCACCTGTATACATACATATGCACATAAACATACACACATGTATACATACATATGCACGTAAACATATACATACCCACATGTATACATGCATATGCACGTAAACATATACACATACCCACCTGTATACATACATATATGCACATAAACATACACATACCCACATGTATACATACATATGCACATACCCACCTGTATACATACATATCCACATATACACAAACCCACCTGTATACATACATATGCACATAAACATACACATACCCACATGTATACATGCATATGCACGTAAACATATACACATACCCACATGTATACATACATATGCACATAAACATACACACATGTATACATAAACATACCCACATGTATACATACATATGCACATAAACACACACCACCTGTATACATACATATGCACGTGAACATACACATAACCACATGTATACATGCATATGCACGTAAAGATATACACATACCCACCTGTATACATACATATATGCACGTAAACATACACATACCCACATGTATACATACATATGCACATACCCATCTGTATACATACATATGCACATATACATAGACATACCCACCTGTATACATACATATGCACATATACACAAACCCACCTGTATACATACATATGCACATAAACGTACCCACATGTATACATAAACATACCCACATGTATACATACATATGCACAAACATAACCAGGGCATACCCAGGGCCCTACAATGGAGCCGACTGGGGCAATTGCTCTAGGCGGCACTTTTGAAGGGGCGGCACTTTAGAGGTTTTTTTTTAAGCGGAGGGGAGAGAGGGGCTCCGAGTGGTTTTCGCTTACCCGCTCGGCGCTTCTCTCTCTCCTCTGTGGCGAGTCTCCCTGTTCGGTCTCGGTGCCGGATTGTAATGCCGAGCACCGGAAGTGACGTCAACATTCACATAGATACATACATATGCACGTAAACATATACACATAACCACATGTATACATACATATGCACATAAACATATACACATAACCACATGTATACATACATATGCACATAAACATATACACATACCCACCTGTATACATACATATGCACATAAACACACACCACCAGTATACATACATATGCAAATAAACATAGACATACCCACCTGTATACATACATATGCACATATACACAAACCCACCTGTATACATACATATGCACATAAACACACACCACCAGTATACATACATACATATGCACATAAACATAGACATACCCACCTGTATACATACATATGCACATATACACAAACCCACCTGTATACATACATATGCACATAAACATACACACATGTATACATACACATACCCACATGTATACATGCATATGCACGTAAACATATACACATACCCACCTGTATACATACATATATGCACGTAAACATGCACATACCCACATGTATACATACATATGCACATACCCACCTGTATACATACATATCCACATATACACAAACCCACCTGTATACATACATATACACATAAACATACACATACCCACATGTATACATGCATATGCACGTAAACATATACACATACCCACCTGTATGCATACATATGCACATAAACATAGACATACCCACCTGTATACATACATATGCACATAAACACATGTATACATACATATGCACATAAACACACACCACCTGTATACATACATATGCACGTAAACATACACACCCACATGTATACATGCATATGCATGTAAACATACACATACCCACATGTATACATGCATATGCACGTAAACATATACACATACCCACCTGTATACATACATATGCACATAAACATACACACATGTATACATAAACATACCCACATGAATACATACATATGCACAAACATACCCACCAATAAACATACATATGCACAATCACATATATACATACATACACATTACCTAAAACTGGGAAAGACTCCTCACTGCATTAGGCTTTAAACTTGACCTCTTTTTTAGCATCTCTGGACATCTTACAAATACTTACTGCGCCCTCGCTGCCAGGAAGCTCCCATGGAAGTCGGCATCCCCGGTGTTTCTGTTGGTTATAAGAGGATAAGATGGGCTCCTCCTGGACCCGTTTCTACTTGAAAAATGCTCCACGTGGCATCCTGTGCTTACTGGTTTTTCCTGGCATCACCACTCAGCCCTGGTAGCATCTGCTGTACCGGATTATGAAGCCCATGTAAGTGCAACATGCGTTCTCTTCACTTCTGACAGGAATCTAGAACAGCGTCCATGTCCTGCTGCGCAGCAACTAAATCAGGGGCTGTGTAAGTCCTCAGTAGCCATTCAAATCTTCAGACCCGAGAACTACTCTCTGCCGGATCCTGGTTGTAGAGGAAGCTACTAGAAACTTCCACCTCTGCTTATATACCTTCTACATGGCTGTAAACATGACCAATGAAGGAGAAGGAATAAAAGAATCCCTGCATAGGCCAACCATCCTATCCCCCTTTTCTCATTGGTCCAAGAAGGCCCAATCCTGGGAAGTAGAAATACACAGAAATACATCAGTCACTCAGGCTTTATAACTGAAATAAACTTTAAAACATCATTAAATTCAAAGTGCTATAAAGTTAACCATGCTTAAAAAAATGACATATTACCATATTTGCTCGATTATAAGATGACCCCCCCAAAATCTGAATATTAGTTTAGGAAAAAAGAAAAAGGCTGAATGTAAGATGACCCTGTAGGAAAAAAGTGTTCCTAGTAAATGTTAATTCATGTAAACTATTTTTTTTAATAAAATCTATGATTGAGAAAAAAAATTTGTTTTTATTTCCTTTTATTTTTCAACCCGCCCCGTTATGCACATCTGCACCCAGGCTTCCCACTCCTATATGTCACTGTGCCCCATGATATGCCTTTTAGCCCTCTATATGCAACATAACATACACACATACCCACCTGTATACATACGCACATAAACAGACATACCCACCTGTATACATACATATGCAGATAAACATATGCACATACCCACCTGTATACATACGCACATAAACAGACATACCCACCTGTATACATACATATGCAGATAAACATATGCACATACCCACCTGTATACATACATATGCACATAAACATATAGACATACCCACCTGTATACATACGCACATAAACAGACAAACCCACCTGTATACATACATATGCAGATAAACATATGCACATACCCACCTGTATATATATATATATATACATATGCACATACCCACCTGTATACATACATATGCACATAAACATAAAGACATACCCACCTGTATACATATGTACATGAAACATATACCCACTTGTATACATACGTAAGCATATAAACATACCCACCTGTATACATACATCTGCACATACACATATATACATACATACACATGACCTAAAACTGGGAAAGACCCCTTACTGCATTATTCTTCAAACTTTACCCCTTTTTTAGGACATCTTACAAATACTTACTGCGCCCTCGCTGCCAGGAAGCTCCCATGGAAGCCGGCCTCCCCGGTGTGTTTCTGTTGGTTACAAGAGGATAAGATGGGCTCCTTCTGGACCCGTTTCCACTTGAAGAAGGCTCCGCGTGGCATCCTGTGCTTACTGGTTTTTGCTCAGCCCTGGTAGCATCTGCTGTACCGGATCATGAAGCCCATGTAAGTGCGACATGCGTTCTCTTCACTTCTGACAGGAATCCAGAACAGTGTCCATATCCTGCTGCGCAGCAACTAAATCAGGGGCTGTGTAAGTCCTCAGTAGCCATTCAAATCTTCAGACCCGAGAACTACTCTCTGCCGGATCCTGGTTGTAGAGGAAGCTACTAGAAACTTCCAACTCTGCTTATATACCTTCTACATGGCTGTAAACATGACCAATGAATGAGAAGGAATCAAAGCATCCCTGCATAGGCCAACCATCATATCCCCCTTTTCTCATTGGTCCAAGAAGGCCCAATCCTGGGAAGCAGTCTATTATCTGATGTGTAGAAATACATCAGTCACTCAGGCTTTATAACTGAAATAAACTTTAAAACATCATTAAATTCAAAGTGCTATAAAGTTAACCATGCTTAAAAAAATGACATATTGCCGTATTTGCTCGATTATAAGATGACCCCCCAAAATCTGAATATTAGTTTAGGAAAAAAAGAAAAAGCCTGAATGTAAGACGACCCTGCAGGAAAAAAGTTTTCCTAGTAAATGTTAATTCATGTAAACTATGTAAACCTTTTTTTTTCAATAAAATCTATGTTTCAGAAAAATATTTTTTTTGTTTTTATTTCCTTTTATTTTCCAACCTGCCCTCCAGTTATGAACATCTGCCCCCAGGCTTGCCACTCCTATATGGCACTGTGGCCCATGATATGCCTTTTAAGCCTCCAAATGCCACTGTGCCCCATGATATGCCTTTTAACCCTCTATATGCTACTGTGCCCCATGAAATGCCTTTTGACCCCTTATGTGCCACTCTTCCTCCAGAAATGCCTTATACCCCTATATGCCACTCTGGCATTTAGGGGGTTGAAAGGCATATTATGGGGCAGAGTGGCATATAGGGAGGTATAAGGTATTTCAGGAGGCAGAGTGGTGTATAGAGGGTTAAAAGGCATCTCTGGAGGCAGAGAGGCATTAAGGGGGTTAAAGGCATCATAGAGCACTCTGCCTACAGAAATGCTTTATGCCCCCCATTTAACCCCCCCACACACACACACACACTTAACGGTGCTTCCGATTCCCTGCTGTGTAGTCGCGGCAGCGGGTAGACGTCTACGCAATTCGCAACTTCCACTGCAGCCGGAAGGAGATGCGGTTAGCAGCGGGGGTTGTCTGCGTCCATAGCGCAGACCTCCCCCGACTATTAGAGACAATTCCCTGCCCCAGAACTCTCCTCACTGACAGCCGGGGAAGGTCTGCACGATGGACGTAGACAACCCCGGCTGCCAACTGCACCTCCTTCCGGCTGCAGCGGAAGTTGCGAATTGCGTAGAAGTCTACTCGCTGCCCCGACTACACAGCAGGGAGTCGGAAGCAGCGGTATGTTTGGGGGGGGTTAAATGGGGGGCTAAGACAGGAGCATCCAGGACTCCTGAGGTCTGATTATAAGACAACCCCAATTATAAGGGGTATTTTTCAGAGCATGTAAATGTAAACTATTTTTTTAAAAAATATATGATTGAGAAAATTATTTTGTTTTTATTTCCTTTTATTTTCCAACCTGCCCCCCAGTTATGCACATCTGCCCCAGAAATGCCTTATACCCCCTATATGCCACTGTGCCCCATGATATGATATGTTTGTGTATCATAGATGTATAATTGTGGAAGGGCAAAATGGCACTAGCCGTAGGTTTGAGCCTTGGGGACCAAGATGGCACAGGCTGGACTGTTTGGGGACAAAGATTGCAAATCTTATGTGTGTTATCTGGGTGCTGGTCAGGTTCTATGTGGGCAGTGTGGACGCCAGGTTTTAAATATACCTTTAATGCCGTGTTTTTATGTGAATTCCAATTGATCTTTACCTGCAAAGCAGGGTTTTTGTGTTATTCTGTAGATCCATATGTGCTATGCTATGTTTCCATACATTATTTATGTGTACCTGCAAATACAGGGTTAATATGTCTTATTCAGTTGATTAATACCTGCAATGCTGTTTCCATGTATGTATTTGATCTATACCTGCGATGCTACGTTTCATATATTATTGTATACCTGCAAATACAGGATTTTTATGTCTGATTCTGTTTATTTTATATATACCTTCAGTGCTGAGATCACAAGTGAATTTCAATTGATCTGGGTTTGTGTGTTGATCTATACCTGCTATCGGCAGCAGGGTCTAATATATATATAGGCAACAGGGGCTAGTAAATGGGTTTTAGATATTTGGACAGGGGCGCAATTTCAGTGCTTGCCATAGGTGCTATTTTCAGTAGATATGCCTCTGTATACACATCACACCTCCCGCCCACCCTGCTTACCTCTCCAGCAGCTTTCTCTCAAGCTGTTCACACACCATGCAAGCAGCCTCAGGATCACGTGACCCCGATAAAAGTAGGTAAGAGTTCCATATTAACACCAGTGCACACCCTTTCCTTCCTCCCCAATGATACAGTGAGGGGATGTGTATATACGGCTCCTGAATATAAGACAAGCCCAACGACTGAGTGTTTGCAGATGGCCGGACGGCTCTCAGAGACAGGGAAGAAAATTTCATATACACTCCCCTGTCATATGTATAAAATAAAACTAGAGGCTCAGAAATAATGCAATAAGTTTTTTTTTCTTTTGGTTACAGAGAAAGTGGTAGAAAAATGGAACTGCCTCCCAGCAGGAGTGGTAGTGGCAAATACAGTGAGAGAATGTAATACGCTTCTGCTGGCAGGCTGTTCCACTTATCTACCACCCGATTTCTCATTAGAGGTTATACCTGCGAGGGGATGTAAACATGCAGGGGACGGGGATACGGGGCCCCGAATCTGACTGATTAATGTCACATGTTACAGCAGGAATAATGGGCGACTAGCCGGGGGCCGAATGGCTCCGATGTGCCATTAAATTCTGTTTGTACGACGAGTCGCTCCGTGAGTCCTGCTGGGTTCCAGCTTCTTATTGAAACCGAGAATTTCCCGGCAGATCAGCCCCGTTCCCATGTCTACTCACCCGTTATTGCTGCTGTAACCACTCCAACATTAACCAATCAGATTCGGGGCCCCGTATCCCCGTCCCCTGCATGTTTACATCCCTTCACTGTATAACCTCTACAACTTCTGCTGGGAGGCTGTTCCACTTATCACCCTCTCAATAAAGTAAAACTTCTTGCATAACTTTGGAGTCTCTTCTTTTAGAAGGCTATTATTTATACATATGACAGGGCAGTGTGTATGCATTATGCTGGGGGTGGAAGATTTTCAACTTGCTGATATTACTCTGGATTATGAACGGCCGTCTCAAGCGAGCTTCTCCTGCAAAGAGAACCCCGCAGGCCCTGCATAATGCGTAGTTTAATCGGTGTGACTGAGTAAGAAATCTTCCCGTTATCTGTGGATTGTTCGGCGACACCGGAGGTTCCGGGAAAGGAGAGCCTTTCACTTCCCTGACTCCGCTATGCATCGTACGGGCCGGCGCTGGCAGGAAGAGCTCACCGGGGCCGGCCCTTCATAATGCTTGGAGTGATGGGATTGGGGGCTCAACTCTCCTGTAAACCTCTGCGGACAGATTGCTTGAGCGTTGCTCCTGATTTTACTATACATTGTGCAGGGCCCGCTCAGTTCCCTCTTCAGGGGAAGCTCACAGGGGCGAGTGCTTAATAATACATCGTAACGTAAAGAAATGTCCAAAACCTTCCTTGTGGGGTGTATTCACTAAAGCTGTTTGTTAACCCCTGATGTCACTCTCTATTCTGAAGGGCAGGCATCAGGGGATTGAAGTGTAAGCTTCTGTGCTCGCAAATACACGTGAGATGAGGACGTTATCCCGCAGGAAGCTCCTAAACCTGTATAAATCATATCTGTGCATTAAGCCTGGGCTATTAGCGCGAGAGGCTGAGAGGCTCCGATGTGTTTCTGCGTCACGATATTTCTTTGTATTCTGTGCCGGTGATCGGGAAATATGGAATAACCATAAACCATACCGGGCCCTCCCTGTGCCGGGGGGCTGTGATCCGCCGGGCGTCTGGCCCTCCCTGTGCCGGGGGCTGTGACCCGCAGGGCGTTTGGGTGATGCAGGATTGCAGGTCCCGGCGATGTCACAAATCTGCTTATCCAGTGAAGTCTGTCCCTCTATGGACTTTCACTTGTCTGTGTGTCCAGCGGGGTTATTAAGACCGAGCTGTTCTATTGTTTAGCGCAGGCTGTGTAAGGAGTCGGATAGAACGGCTCAGGATCCGAGTCGTGGCGCTGTTGGGAATCTCGTTTCATGCGATTTAATGAAATGTGAGAATTTACTCCGTTCTGGTTTCTCGTCTCTGCGTTCTTTCTGGGGATTTCCTCCTTAATACAGAATATTTTCGGGAGAAGCAGCGTATTTCTAGAATCACTCGGCACGTTAGTGTCTCGGCGGATGGACACACAGAAGGCTGCTTCTTCACCGCGTTTAGAAGGTAAATGCCGTTTAAAACCCTTTCATGCAGAGCCGTTTCCCCTCGGCGTCCGTACAGGGCGATACGCAGTAAGTATTCGAGACTTTACGGACATTTGGAGGGAAGTCGGCAGGTACACACACTCCTTGGTGTCGCCTTATTCTAGTCCTGGCCCTTCCCGTCGGTGCGCCGGCGGCCACACGGGAAGCTTGAGCACGGTTTAGGCAGAGGCTTCCTTTGGTTTAATGATCTTCAGAAAGCTGCGGCTGACAAACATCGCTTTTGTTCTGTCTGCAGAAGAACCTTATCTGCTGCCCCAGTTTATTAAACCCCCGTGGGGGGGGGCGCCGTCTTATTTAACCCCTCGAAGAACGGCAGAACCTGAACTCCTAAACCCAACTTCCTCACCTTGGATCGTCGGGTCCGTTGGAAAGAAATGAAGAGCCCTGCCGCCTAAATAGCGCGGGGCGGCATGTAGTTGTGGGGATAGGAGGTTGGGTTCATCTAGAGGTCAGCTATTGATTTAATAGGCAGGGTCAAAAGTTCAGGTCAGAAGTTAGAAAAAAAAATAAAAAAAAATAGCCTGGGTGATGTAACTTGGAAATTGCTGGATGTGCGCGTGCCGCTTAGTGATTCGCCGCCTTTGCCTCGCGGGCACCTTTGGTGCCCCGCGAGACGCCTCGCGCTGCGCAAAAAGGCGCAAATTCGCGCTATAAATAGGAGCTGTGGGAGCGCTAGCAGTCATGCCACAAGGCGAACTGCTAAGCTGTGAATACTTACCTGTAAAGGCTGGTATTTCGGTGGTGCAGGAGAGCCACAGGCGAAGATGGAACTTCTTCTTGAAAAGCTCCCATCCCCCCCTCCCTGTTATGAATATTATGATGCTTTATTTTATATATTTGTCGTGTGCTTTTATCAGGGTAAAAGTTGTCCCTTCTTAGGGATGGACTGGTGTAATGGTGTATGCCGTCTGGCTTTTAGGGCGGATGGCTTGGTTATATATGTGTATATATATATTTATGGTTTAAGTTATTGGAGGTGAGACTCTGGGTTTGGGCCAAGAGTTTCTTTAAAGTTTGTGATGTTTGTTATAAGCTAAATAAAAGTACACGGCCTGTTTATTCCAATTCGAGTATGGTGTTTTTATTTCAAGTTTACAGTACAAGGATACATTGTTGGTTACAATATCCCTTACAACTACATGTTTCCAAAAACTCGAATAGAATAGAATAGAATATTCGACTCGAGCCGGAAGATAACTGCAGCCTGCGTCCATCCCGTAATCTGCTCAGCAAACAACCGCTTACAGGGCGGACGCCGGCTGCAGTTATCTTCCGGCTCGAGTCGAATATTCTATTCTATTCGAGTTTTTGGAAACATTTCTTTCCAACGGACCCGACGATCCAATCCGAGGAAGTTGGGTTTAGGTGTACAGGTATCTTCCACACGTTATATCTGATGCATATCGTTTATATCCAGGTTTGTCTAATTCCAGGCCCCGAGGGCCATTACTAGACCAGGATACTGAACGCACACGTGATGTAATATGTTAAGAGCTGCCAGTGCCCGTCCTGGATATCCAGAAAGCCTGGCCTGTTTGTGGCCCCCGGGGCCTGGAGTTTGAGCCCCCCCATCTCTAGTAAATGCCAGTCTGATCTCCGCTGTCTCCTGTCTGTAGATCCCAGCTCTTCTCTTCTTCATCTCTTCTCCCCTGCGAGGGACTCTATTTCTTGGAGCTCGTGATGTTCGGCCTCCGCCTGCGTGCCAAGGTGCCGCGCGTCAACTGGGACCCAGCGGTGAGTTTCATAAATCTCTCTGCACTCTGCTTTTACTGTAACGTGCTGTTTGGTGCGTTTCGGGTTAATGTAATCACTGATGTCTCCTATTCTGTGCAGCTCTGTAAACCAACATTTATCACGAGCCGTAATGTATGAACTCCGGCAGAAAATGCACCAAGAAGGGAGTCGTTGCCTGATTCGGGGGCTTGTTGCTCACTTTGCCGACTGCGTGTGAACCTGGCCTGCGCAAAACATTATCCTGCAGCCTCCTGAGTAGAGAGGAAATGGAACTTTTCGAGGCTTCCCTGTACAATGACGTGGCGTTGGCTTGAGTCTGACTGCCGACTGCTTCCTGCTTAACTCCGGCGACTGCTTGGGGGCCCTCGACAGAAGAGACCTGACAGGTAAGAGACGCGTTCCTTTTAACAGTCTCTATTTTACATCTAATAAAAATGAATACAAGCAATAACGAGATCTGAGGATGTGGCATTTATTATGACTAAAGACGAGTTCCCCGCACCGCATTTGCTCTGAAAAAAACATTGTCTTATAATCGAGCAAATACGGTATATTCATGCCCCTCGTGAAAATGCATATTCCTGCATCTGTACAATTTCCCAATTCCTACTCTGCAGACCCCGTGTTGTTGAACCCTCTGGAGCTTCCCAGACAAAATATCTTCCTAGCAGAAATGTGTCACGTGACCCAAACGCCGGTGCCGACAGCTTCTTACCAAACCAGACAAACATTAGGTGGTTGCTTGCATTTTGTGCCGCTCTTGGGTCGCGGCGTGTGTGTGCGGGTTTGTGGTGCCCTTGGGTCGCGGGGTTTGTGGCGGTTTGTTGCATTTTCAGTGAAAGCAACATTCGCTTCACACTCTAGAGAATAATGTTGTTTCTTCACATTTTCGCCTCCCGCGGGCGCTTCGATTATCCAAACCGTCTTGCTCCTATTTACAAAATGTAATTTAAAACCAGAAACTGCAGCTGTCGGCAGCTTAATAACACTTTACAGACTTCTGGGCTGGATATTCAGTCCATAAAACATTGTTCAGATTGTAAAAGTCGTCACTTCTGTTTTGAAATGGGAAGGAATACAGTAAATAGAGCCGGAGAGACTCGATGTCTGATACCTTTTAGTGGCCAACATGTCTATTAATTACATCGTTAGGGTTAATTTAGGGGCAGTTATGGTTGATGGGGTCTTTAGGGCTAATTTAGGGGCAGTTATGACTGATGGGGTATTATGGGTTAATTTAGGGGCAGTTATGGTTAATGGGGCATTGGGTTAATTTAGGGGCGGTTATGGTTTATGGGGTATTTAGGGTTAATGTAGGGGCAGTTGTGGTTGATTGAGTCTTTAGGGTTCATTTAGGAACATTTATGGTTAATGGGGTGTTTAGGGTTAATCTGGAGGCAGTTGTGGTTGATGGGGTCTTTAGCGCTAATTTAGGGGCTGTTATGGTTAGTAGGGTATTTAGGGTTAATTTAGGGGCAGTTGTGGTTGATGGGGTCTTTAGGGTTAATATAGGGGCAGTTATGGTTAATGAGGTCTTTATTAAATAAAATTAACCCTCAGTCCTCAGCATTAAATTAACCCTAAAGACCCCATTAACCATAACTGCCCCTAAATTAACCTGTAATACCCCATCAGCCATAACTGCCCCTAAATTAGCCCTAAACACCCCTATCAACCATAACTGCCCCTAAATTAACCCTAAACACCCCATTAACCATAACTGCCTTTAAATTAACCCAAGTGAGGTCTCAACAGTGCTCTGTACAACGGCATGAGCACCTACTGCTGACACCTGGCTATACAACCAAGCTTCACGAAAAAAAAGCGTTCTTTAAAAAAAAAAGAAAAATAGACAGGTTGGGGCTTTAAATTTTTGCAATTTATCTAAATTAAGAGTTGTGTCAAAGAACCAATATACTTCATTTTTTACACTCACCTTGAATAAACATTATGTTTCTTGTTTTCTGCAAAATTATTATATAGTGAGAACTGTTTTTCACAATTTTTAAATTTATCCACTTAAATTATCTAGGTGTTAAAATATATTTCTTTTCTGTAATGTTATAATTTATTACAATAAGCCCATGTTCGCTTGGTATACAAATTGCTTTAATTCCACTTCTTCTGTATTGATATTAACTTAATGTTCATTCTATGTTTGCATTCCATATCAACAACTTTGTCAATGATGAAGCGTTCATCAAACATCTTTCTATACGTTACCATAAAGTTATTAATATCAGTTTTAACATATAAGTACCATATGCATGGCTTTCAGTACACTTCACAAAACAAAAGACTGGTATTTATTTGCTCAAACCTCAGTAATTTAGTCAGTTTCAATCATTTTGATTAATATGAATGTAAAACAGAGATCCAAAAATGCTGGCCCGTTTGGGATCTTTGGTGCCGGTAGATCCGGGGCCCTGTTCTATCAGCATATTGCTCATGAAAACACTATATTTTACTATCAAAAACATTAAGGGAACTTCGATATTTCAAAAACCCATTTGAAATGTAAAAAAAAAACAAAGATGGCCGCCCTAATCCCGCATGCCAAGTCGCACGGCCGTGGGCATGAGGTCATCGTATTCTGACAGCCTATATATATGGGGCAAATGGCAGTTATTAGCTATCAGTTCTTGATTCCCAGTGGTGTATACTATTGGTACGAGAACAGCGTTTTATTTGGAGAAATGCCATTCCTAGCGGCTTGGAAACGTAGACGACAGGATGAAGACCCGAAGAACCCTGAACCACCGGGAAAAGAGGAGGGAGAGAGGACCGAAGATCCACCCCGGGACGACCAGCAAAAACGGAAGAAACACAGCTCCCAAGGAAGCGAGACGGACCGCGGAAGAAAGAAGAGGAAGAAGAGCCCTGCAGGAGAGCCCAGCGGATCAGATGATGGACCCAGGAAGCCCCTCAGCCTCACAGACTTCACCTTCTATTCTGAGTTGGGAAGAGGTGGATTTGGCAAAGTAAGTAACGTGTTTATTTTATCTAGGGGTACAGAAAGAGTTTTTAGGGGAAATATGGAACAAGAAACCACATAAAACATGCCTTTGTCTTACTTACTGGGATCATTCTAGGTAGGGAAAACAGTGACACTTTAATCCAATAAATCAGTTTGAACACAGCCCATATTATAGACGGTACGGCCTCCAAAAGCTGTTTATTTTCACTCATTCCAAACACACAAGCTTTACACTTAAGGCTGGGAGACGATATCCTTGGGTTTGGATTGGAGAGCAGCAAACGTAGAGCTTGATACATTGTATCCGGTGTCTATCATACAGGAGAAGCACACTGAGCAGTTACTGGACACTCCACGCGGTGGCGGCGGCAGTTAGGCAGGTTGGAGATACTGATTGGCTCATGCAGCTGTCACTCACGTCATACATCATTCATTCATTAATATGAAACGATCTTAACTTTATCTTTGTAACTAAATGGAACGGTAATGAGTGAAATGTTCAGTATATACCAGAGACTGCCAGGCCTACTGAGTGTCCATATTGCCAGATTAAGGAAAAGTGGATGTGCAAGCGCATTGGTGTCATTTATACATCAGGATGTGCTGGGTATTAAGATAAAATGATGTTTATTTCCGCTATAATAAAAGACGCAGAAAATGTGCATGTGTTGTTTTTTTTAAAAGCTAAAGGGGTATCCTGAAGTTATAATGTGAAGGGTGAGGGGATTCCATGTAAAGTCAGGAAATTTTACTTTACCAAGAGGGTGGTAGATAAATGGCCTCTCAGCAGAAGTGGTAATACATGGTATAGGCAGATGATTCCTGAATCTAAGGCAAGACCAAGGACTGATTAAGCTGTGAATCTGTACACTAGATGGGCCGGATGGGTCTGCTGGTAGATTCTATGTTTCTATGAATCAGGTAATGTTATCATAGTAACAGATTTAAATGAAAATGCTTAAAGGACTAAAATCAATGCTCTGGGGTCGGCTTTCTACACAAAACTGCAAATGGAATAATTAGGTAAACTACGTCTGAGATAAAATGAGATGTCGATGTTAAAAAGGCATCTGGAGCCTATATTATTCTGTTCATTAAAAGCTGGTCTCAGGTTGTCTTTGCAGATTAAGACATTGAACCTTTTGGGCTGGGTTAAGTATTCTACGACTAGTTTTAAAATTAGATGTACGCATCTATATTGTAGTGGATGGAGTGAGTGGTAGATAGGTGGAATAGCCTCCCAGAACAAGTGGTAGAGGACAAAACAGTGACATAATTTAAACATACATGGAATAGGCATATGGCTCCTGAATATAAAGTAAGACCAAGGACTGATTACGGTTTGAGTCTTTACATTAGGACGTTGGATGGGCTGAATGGATCTGATCTCCCATCAAACTGCACCTTTCTATGTTGATAATGAGCTTCACATTTCACACATCAATTACAACTGTGTCACCCCTTCCTGGTTATCTCAGGTCATGCTCGCGTCATGGAGGAGCAGTAAACATCCGGTGGCTGTTAAGATCATCAAACGCAGCTCATCGTGGAAAGAAGGCATCATGCGGGAAAGACGAGTCTTGGAGATGGCAGCAGAAAGCCCATTCCTCTGCCACGGCTTTGGTGCTTTTCACACCCAGGTACGGAATTGTCTGTTGCTCTGCAGCCTATTCCCGTCCTTTCACCTTCTACCATGCGCCATTTCTACAGAAGATCTGCATGTGTCACTGTACTATTAGTCTCTGCATGACTATAACTGTTTTTGCTCTATGTTCAAAATAAGCACCGCGTTTTTCTCATCATGGAGAACGTGAGCGGAGGCAGCCTGTCAAACCACCTGAGGAGGAACGGCCGGATGGGAACCAGTGCTGCAGTGTGAGCAACAGAGTAGACATAAAGCCAATGATCATTTCCATGCTGTCTAAATGGCTCCTCTAGCTTTAATCCCAATGCAGTGAAATCAGAGGCTCTCCATCTCTGTAAATAACCCTTTGCTAATATTTAGAAACTACTCACTAAACTGTTTGTGTCCTTCTGGCAGGTTCTACGCTGCAGAGATCACCTGCGGTCTTCAGTTTCTACACAGCCATGGAATAGTTCATCGGTTAAAAAAAAATATTTCTGCTCTCAACTGTCCATTCTCTTGCTCTTTTGTTGAGTCTTATGTCTTCCATCACCCCAAGTTCCCTTCATCTCACCATTTATTCCATTTCAAAATCTTTCAGAATTCTTAAGAGGAAAATGAACATCTTCTTTCTCTGAATCATTTAGGGACCTGAAGCCAGCGAACGTGTTGATGACCAGCGAGGGACACCTGAAGATCTGCGATTTCGGCCTCGTTGTGGAGAAGATCATCGGCGCAGCCAAAACCAAAGGCGTAGTTGGGACCAGAAAATATATGGCCCCGGAGGTGAGAATTTATTAATTGGATTAATGCTATAGTTAATCTAAACCTTAATTACTTTACAATGCATTACCTATCTACATTTTACACATATTGAACTTATTTTGCAGGTTTTTCAGAAGAAGAAATATGGCGCCTCCGCAGACTGGTGGTCGTTTGGAGTCACTCTGTACCAGATGCTGGTGGGAAGGGTCCCAGTTCCATCATCACAGCCCAAGAGGGAGTACCGGGACTGCACCGTTCACAATGACTTCCCGTACCCAAGCTGGCTGCTAGCAGATCAGAAAGACATCCTCATGAAGGTGAGTGGATCACAAATGTCCTGATAAAGTGTGTGGCTATACAGGAACTTTTATAGACAATAAGGGACTGTAGTGCAGCAGATTCTGGAATGGGCAAAATATGGTTACTAAACTCAACAAAAACTTGGCTAAATACGTCAGGAAATTGGAATACAAAAACCATTTTTTATTTTTCTTTTGCTTTCTCAGCTTCTGCTTAAAGATCCAGAATGCCGGCTTGGGACGAATGGTGATATAAGAGTGCATCCTTTCTTCGGCATCTTGAACTGGGACCATTTGGAACAACGCAAACTCTGGCCCCCATACCTGCCTCTGGTGGTACGTGTAGCCATTACAAAATGCTTTAGATCCACTAAATTCTAATATCACAACTTATTGCTCTTCAACATTAAAAAGTACTTAATAATGGTATAAGAACACATCCCGTCCACAAACAGAACCCCCACACACATGTAAATTTACTGTATATGATTTTTTCTTCCGAACCTTTGCTACATTTCCTTCCACCAATTAATCATTGCTAAGGAGCCCATCTAATGACAACTGACGAGCGCTTTGTTATTACGTACCTGCCGCCATAGTATACATTATGATGTGTGTTTGAAATCAAGGAACTTTTCGCTTTTTTCTTGCAGGACCCAACTGGAGATCTTCACCTCAGTTCCCAGGATATATCCTTTTCATTTGTAGAGGGGGCTAATTGTAACAAAAACAAAAAAAGTTGGGATTTGCCAGACCTGTCTTTTGTTAGCCCCAAATGGAGGGAATAAACATCCCTCCTTGTATCCAACATCTCAGATGGGAACAAATTCTCTTTTATTCAGGATTCAGCTTGAAGATCTTGCCTGAAAAGTCTCCTGTTGGATGACGACCAATAGTCCAGGATGTCACCTCCCTGCTTCATCTACCACCGCAGCAGAGCTGTCCACCACCACAGCAGAGCGCCTACCTCAACATCACAGCAACTCCACCTGCTGTCCACATCAGAGAAAACCACCTTCTACAGCTGTCCAACATCACTGCGCGGCAATTCCACCTGCTCTGTCCAACATCACTGCGCGGCAATTCCACCTGCTCTGTCCAACATCACTGCGCTGCAATTCCACCTGCTCTGTCCAACATCACTGCGCGGCAATTCCACCTGCTCTGTCCAACATCACTGCGCGGCAATTCCGCCTGCTGTCCAACATCATTGCCAAGCCTCTACTACAGCTGTCCAACACCACAGCACAGCCATTCCACACGCTGTCCAACATCACAGAAAAGCATTTAATGCAACACAACACCACAGAGAACTTCATTGCTGACAAACATCATTGTGCTGCACCTTGTCCTGCTGTTCAACAACTTAGCAGCGAGACTCCATCTGGCCTCTAACACATACCTCCCAACGTTTTACCCCCAGTGAATCGGGATGCAGGGGGGGTGGTGGGTGGGCGCATGCATAGTAGAGCTTACCTTTAAGCTCCGTCCCCCGGGGTCCCGATTCACAGAGGATAGAATGTTACTGCACATGCATTCTCCAGTGTTCCAAACACCAGAGAATATAATTAGAAGAAATGTGGTTCTGAATCCTGCTGTCCCATAGAGATCTTCCTCTGTCTTCTGTTTTTGGGAGAGAGCTAGAGTTCGGCAGGGAGATCGAGTGGCCGCACCCAAAGCAGGACAGCTGGGAGCCATGCAGTCTGCTGCCACCTGTCATACTGTGTCACAGACAGGCTTCCATGCTACGTAACATCAAAGTAGAGCATCCCTTGCTGTCCAACATCACACAAAAGTACCTACAACACAGCAGATCATCTCCCAGTCTACCAAATTACAAATAGTATTCCTACCCTACACAATGAAGTAGAGGGAAAAGGTCTATCCGCTTCTTAAAATGTGTTTCTTCTTTGTTCTAGATCCAGTGTGGACCAATTGGACTGAAACGAGTGGAACATGATGATAATGAGATGTACCACGGACAGAACTAAAGGGCACTGATTTATTTAAGAAGGTCTTTTGAGTTACTCTGTAAGTTATTAAACCTTCAAGAGGTTCGCTTTGTCTGGCAGCTGAAACTGTCCCTCTTCCTTCTATGTAGGTCTATGTGAGATTTTGTCAGAGTCGCCTGGTGCTTGAGGAATGAGCCCTTCAAACCGGAAAAATTTTGAATGAATTCTGTCTTTTATCTGTAAGTCTCTTGTCCCTCACTAAAGGTTATGGGTAGTTTAAAATAGTCTACATGTACTAACTTATTACTCATTTCTTGTTTCTCTTCTTTTCATATTTAGAATTCTGCATGGATTTACTCATTCTCCTATTCCATTATTGGTTCTTCAGAAACTTCTTCTGGGACCTACAAGTACAGTTGGTACAAGTAAGTAAATCTTCAGACTGTATTTGCTGTAAATACTATTGAGATTAGAGATAGGAAATATTTAAATGTATACCTTATTTTAATTAATGTTTGGGCTACGGTTACTTGTCTATCTGGTATTTGGCATCTATTTCTTCTTTCTCTTAGATCAAGCACTGACCAAGTTAACCACATATACTCCTGGACTTAGTGCTACATGCAGGATGATCCGATGTACCATGGAACAAAACGAGCCAGTTGAATCATTTCAGAAGTTTTTCACTTTCATTGTAAGTTATGAAACCTATAAGAAGGTTATTACAAATTCTGCGGTTGCTCAGTCTGGCTGCTGAAACCATTCCTCTTCCTTTTGCACAGATCTTCAAACCTGCTTGGAAGATCTTGCGTCTGTGTCATATTCTCCTGGTGCCTGAGGAATGAACCCTTCACACTGGAAGTCTTTTGTCTGTGAGTCTCTTCTTTTTATTTGTCATAAACATGAAATTACCCAATAACTAGTTTTATTTAAAACCAACAAGCTAATTTTCCTTTACTAATTCCTCCCTCCTATTCTCCCATTGGTTCTTGTCTAGCGATGACTGTATCTTCAGGCCGTATATATGCTGTAAATTCAACTTATTTTGATTTGTGCATAGGATGAGATTTCATTTTAATGATCTTTTTTGTTACCTATGCCAGGTGTGATGCTCAGATGTGAATTTGTGTCAACTATCCTTAAAAGCCTGTTCCAAGTAGATCTGTAACAGGTCGGTATCTCCTGTCCCTAACATTTCTTACATGTAACAATTGTGTCTTGTTCCCCATTTCATCTTCTATGCATTCTGTGATCACTTGCCCTACATTGTTTGATCTTGTATTTGTCAGTTTGTCCACACTGTTCCTTAAACATCTCCTCTATCCATTCTTCCCATAAGAACGTGTAATTTTCTTACCATGATTTTCCTGGCTTTCATAATCACAGGTTTCTTATTCTTGTTTTCTCCAGCTACCAGAGTGGCTTGAGATGTCTGGAAGATCTTTCATCCTTCAAGCTTCCTCTCCTGAAGATCTCTAGAACTTCAACTTCACGGCCAAAGCAAATTTATCTCCACTCATCAGACGCTGATCCTCTTCTTCTTGTCATTGACGATTAAACCTACAGCATGACACACATGTTACCATGTTGCAGTTCTTTAAACTATACAGCCCTATATAAGTAAACTCATTTAAACCCCTTAAGTTACCTGTACAGCATCCAATGTGTCATTTGCATACTTTATATATTATCTTGGTTTCACCCAGTTTAATAAAATCCTTTAACTTTATTTATATTTCAGTGATTACTAATGGATTCATTTAAACATTTCATTAATTGACTTTTATTTCTCCACATACTGTACACAATACATTCAAGCCTCTGTAAACAGTTACAGCAATGTTCTCTGTCAACTCACAAAGTGTTCCAAAATAACACACACAATGTAACGTTACTATTGTGTGTTATTTGCTTGTACAACATCTGCTTTCAAACTACCGTATTTGCTCGATTATAGGACGAGGTTTTTTTCAGAGCAAATGCTCTGAAAAATACCCCTCGTGTTATAATCGAGGTCGTCTTCTAATTAGACCTCAAAAAAATGTCTGCTGGGCCAGGCTGCTTACCGGTGCTTTGGTCCCGAGCAGCGTCTCTTCTATTAGCAGCAGGAAGCTAGCAGACTGTCACATAATTCTGCCTCCCCCTCCTTCCTCTGGGGGCCAGAGAAGTTGCTCGCACAGCCGGGCCCCTGCAGAAGTCTTCAAGTGAGAGAGCTGCAGTTCAGGTAAGGGGGTGGGGGAGGGTTTTTGTGATTAATGTGTGAAGTATGTGTGATTAATGGAATGAATGAGTATTTAAATGTTTGTGAATGAGTGTGTGTGTGATAGCATGGATGTGTAAGGGGGAGGGTGGTAGCATGGCATAGGGAGGCTGTACTCAAACTCCTATCATCCCCAGGTTCCAGCATGTACTGGCTGCCTTGGCTTGATAGGAGTTTGATTGCTGTTAGCAGTTATATATATATATATATATACCTCCAGAAATGCCTTTTAACCCCCTATATGCCACTCTGGCATATAGGGGGTTAAAAGGCATATCATGGGGCAGAGTGGCATATATGAGGGCATAAGACATTTCTGGAGGCAGACTGGCATATAGAGGGTTAAAAGGCACATCATGGGGCAGAGTGGCAAATAAAGGGGGATTAAGGCATTTCTGAGGGCAGAGTGGCAACCTTGGGGGCAGATGTGCATAACTGGGGAGAGGCAGGTTGGCAAATAAAAAGAAATAAAAAAATATATATTTTTCTCAATCATAGCTTTTATTAAATATGAAAAAATTGTTTACATGAATTAATATTTACTAGTAAAACTTTTTTTCCTATAGGGTAGTCTTATATTCAGGCTTTTTGTTTTTTTCCTAAATTAATATTTAGATTTTGGGGGGTCGTCTTATAATCAGGGTCGTCTTATAATCGGGCAAATACGGTTGTTATTTTTTAACTTTGACGTATTTGTTTTCCTGCAATAATAAGATATTGAGTGTGGGGCATGTGTTTCTACTCAAAGAAATCAAACCATGTATAACACAACTTAATACGACTTATATAAACGATAAATAGTACAAAAGTGAATGTACACAGCGCCTGATTAGCTGCATTTCCCTCTGTCTCAACCAGAAAAAAATTCAAAATCAAATTTACACCGATGGGCATAAAAGATTAAAATTTGGCACCTTCATTCTCATAACGTAGAATCTATATCCATATAGGAAAAAACAGAAACAAATATATAGTGCAATATGTTTAAATCATATCAACATATAGCACTTTATCTGATTAAAACTTATTGCACTATATATTTGTTTCGGTTTTTTTCCATCATGGTTCCATCAATAGTATAGATTTTTTTTTTGGCAAATGGGAGACGAGCCTTTGTTTTGTTTTTGGTCAGGAGTGCATTAAAACATTAAAACGTGTCTCTGGACTGTGAGCCTCTGCCAGAATACGCCACGGGCTGTATATACAATAAGGATGTTTAGCCTTGAAGAAAAGTGGGTTATTTATGGCAGTGGCACTAAAGTCTTAATAACTAAAAATCCAATTCCTCATTTACCTAAATGTCCCTCTAAGACATTGGTTCCCCACGTGCGGTATGAAAAGGAGCCAGGGTGCTTCTCAAGTACATTGGCTGCTTGGCTTCTACGGCTTGTCATTAACTTAAAATGTGGGAAAGAAAATTAAACTAAACAAGTTAATAAAAAAGTTTAATTTCATCTAATTCCTCCAAATGAAAAGATAGCTCTGCAGGCAGGAATAGTTGCCGCAGTTCCACTGATAGCCAGCAGGTGGTGCTCCTAAACCTATAAGTATTCAGCATAGAGACACACTTTATAATATAGTACCTGAAGAAGAGACCGAGAGTCTCTATAACATGCTTTTTATTTCTACGGCTACAACTCCACACCTTATACTTCATAATGAGCATAAGCTGTTTGTTTATATGCCTTTGGCACGAGAGTTAATGTAAGGAAGTTCTACTTCACTGAGAGGAACAGCCTTCCAGCAGAAGTGGTAGAGGCTGATACACCGAGGGAAGTTAAATATGCATGGGCTAGGCATATAACTCCTGAATGTAAGACCAACGACTGATTAAGGTTTGATTCTTTACAGCAGGAGAAACGGGCAGACTAGACGGGGGCCAATCTGCCGGCAAATTCTAGTTTTCTCAGTTAATAGAGCACCCATGTATTTGAATATACAATCCACCTGTCTGTGTAGGGATAGGGTAAGCATATACGGATTTATGCCAAGACGTATGCCAAGTATTTTTACATACATTATACGATATGTAAGATTATATCATAGTATCTAGAAGAAATTTGTAAAATACCCAATAGCACTAATATGCTTTTTTAATGACATTTGAAGATTAATAAAACCCATTTGGGCATTGTTATACACATTATAAAGTGTGAAGCACACAAAACCAGACAGACTTCTATTAAGTATTTCTGTATCAATACGTAGAACCCAAGCCCTGTGAATTCCCTGTGTCCAGAAATATGTTTCATTTCTGCAGTTAAGTGTCTTTTCCAGCAGGTGGCGCGTCTTTGCTAACAGAACTATTTTCCGAAAAATAAGATTTTTTCCAGTGTTTTCCCTAAAGTTCAATAATGACAAACAATTTCAATAGGGAAAGATGGTTGTTTTATAAAGAGATATAATATGTGACCCAGGCAGCATCTCGAATCTCCCCCCACAACCTACTCCTTGTCCTAATCCAGCACCTCGTCTCAGAAGGATGTATTCTGCCCGGTAGAGGAGATAGTGGGGGCTTTGCTGACTTGGCACAGACCACCAAAACGTAACTGGACTGGTTACCCAGGAGAGATCTCTGAGCTCACCAACTGGATCTAATGTTTTTATGTTCACACAGTGAGCACCTGATCTGTTGCTCCAACTGAGTACGGAGCTATACCGGCCAACAGCCTACCGGGCATTTGCCTGGCGTGCCAGAGGGCCACTCCAGGCCTGACAGTTGGTAGGTATGAGTAGGCTCCATGCTAACTGTGGCTTAAAAAGATACACATCACTGATGAGCCAAGCATCTATTATACCTGCGTGTTACTTACAGGAGATAATCCATTCCATCTCTATGGTTTCATTTTGACGGTTTTTACATTTTTTGGCACCGGTACGAGGGTTCCTATATCATAACCCCATTGAAAGACAGCTTCGGCGGAGGCTTCCTAGTGTTTCTTAATAGCTCGGGTGGTAGCAGGTGAAGAACTAATTGAATTTGACAGTAAAATGAAACAAAGCATCTGCCAAAAGCGGGCTTGCTGGAAAGAAAATGAAGTCTCCAGTAGAGTGTTCCGTTACAGAAAGTCTCCGGAGAGTGTATTTAGTGACATATTTTGCCCACAATGATTATGTTTTCTTCTCGGCTTCAATTAAGACCTTGTTATTGATGGAGCTACAAGCAGCTGATGCCACGGTTTGTGCATTTGATGCAAAATACCGCAACATTGTAGCAGCCAGACAGTCTAGGCGCACGCAGGGCTGAGGTTGAGCTTTTACGACGTTCAAGAAGAGAAATTTCTTTCTACTAAATCGAGAGAGAGAACAAAATGAGTGACGGAGAAGTCTGACGCGGCCTCATCCTTCTACGTGGTTCCACCAGACAATTCTTAGCACGTTGCCCAAACATATAAAGTATCAATGACTTGGTAACATGTGACTTAGAACAATCCACAAATAGTGTTCGGAACCTCTAGAACTTAATGACCGTCCTTCACTAGAAGCCACCGGGATAGAGTTATGAAGAGCGTTCTATATGTGGAGCAGTTACCATGGAAATAGACAGAATGTTCCTCTGATTGCAACACATTTTCAGGGTTGGATCAGAAGAGTGTGTCATAGAGATGGACCAACTTACCCCTCTAGTGTTCATAAAAGTAACATTACACACGATCCATACTACTATTTGAATGCTGAAACCCCGCCAAGAAATAATTCATGTAAAAATTGTCCTTATTAATATATTTTTAGCTGGGAAAGCTTAACTGTCATGTGATACAAAAGGCTTACCACGATTGGACAATAAACCTAGCAGACTCGCACCTGAAGGAGGAGAACGTCCCGGGATTCATCCCATCGCAAAAAACAGGCAATGTTTCAACCTTCGTCAAAGCTTTAGAACCTTGATGATCTTGTGCTATGGGCCGACATTGTAGACAACATGCGCAGGCATACAATGTATCAGTTCATCAACTGCGCTTTATCAACGCTCTATTTACAGGGTCCTGGGAGGACCAAAAGACTCAAGGAGCAGGTTAGAGAGATGGGCAATTGATTTTTTTGCTAATTTCCATCTTGTAATCTCCAAGTAACGGATCAATACGAGACTGATAGAAGAAATTAGAATGCGCGTCCTAGCACCATGGCCGCGCTATTTATCACAGAGCAGATGGCCCGTGCCAGATCTATCTTTATTCCAAATAAATTAAATTGCATTTCCTCCGAGTAATTTTTCACCGGCGTGGCCTGCTTTTCTTAGTTTGCTTGAAAGACGGGCCTCCGCATCTACTAGTGACAGGCTATCCGTGGGTGGAAATTGGCAAACATTCATTCCTTAGAAGTATAGCGGTTTCCCGTTAGACAATCTGCAGTCTCTATATACGCTCTAATGGAGTCTGTATTGTATAGTTTTTGCCCAAAAAAAGTATTTTCGAGCGGGGGTTTGATTAGAAAGAATTAAACATTATGGTTAAAAAACAGGAACTATTTCTCGTGATTAAGCCGAGGAGAGTCAGAGGGCGAGGGGCTGATGAAGGCGAGCCCTAAGGGCAGCAGAATTTGCTAAAGAGTGCGGCTGTATGAAGAGCGACATGATGAAGAGTGCGATGAAGGCCACTTGACTCGGGTAATCCAACGACCCCTCACCCCGATGAGAAACCTCAATGGACTCCATCGACAGCAACGCCCAGCACCTGCACAGCGTTACGGAGGCCGAGAACCTCCCTGCAGCCTCCAAAGTCTTATCTACGTCCACTCACCATCCTTGTGACCTTCTTACCCCAGAGGAGAAGACGGCTAAGATCCCACAGCAGGCGAGACCCCCTGCAGCTACATTTCTAACCACCAAGACTAATAAGCAATTAACTTAGAATTAGCCTTAAAAATGTTTTTTCCCCGGTTATTTTTATCATTAAGGGCAGGTGTCTAAACATGTCACCTTTCCTGAATTACAGATCGCTAATAAAACAAGCTACAAAGGCAAAAACATACGTAAAAACGGCGGATCGGGAAGAGGTCTGATGCATACTGGGAAGATTAGGGGTACCATGGAAGCAGGATCTGCACGATTATTCCTCCTCATTAGGTTATCTCTCCCATATTGTTAAGCTGCTGATTGCTGTGGATTGGGTCAGACGGCCATTGTGAGAAATTGTGGGAGGAAATTGATTAAAAGATGCTCTTTTTTGCCACAACCAAACAAATCTAATCAAATCTAATTTTTTTATAGTAAATTCTAGAGGTAATGTGTGTGTATATATATATATATATATATATATATATATATATATATATACACATGCACATATACACACACATAATATGTAATTATATCTCGTGAAATGTAATATTATAGTATATTATAGTATATTTATATATATATATATTTTACAATGTGAATACACTTATTTATATATATATATATATATATATATATATAACATTTGAATATATATATAATGTGTATATATATATATA
Source organism: Spea bombifrons (assembly GCF_027358695.1). NCBI lineage: Eukaryota > Metazoa > Chordata > Amphibia > Anura > Pelobatidae > Spea > Spea bombifrons. The sequence continues at coordinate 35,716,520 of NC_071089.1, forward strand.
TATACATATAAATATATGTTATTAAGTCAGTCTTTTTTGTTTTTTTTTATATAATAATAATAGGGAAATCGGCAATTGCCCCCCCCCCAGCCATTAGAATCCAATTTTCTTTATTTCGGTCTCAAACAAAATGAATAATTTTGAAAGGCTGGAGGACGCTGCCAGAGCGGCCATAATGAAAGAGAGGTCGGGTGTTTTCAAAGAAGAATATATATTTGTAAGGGCCAGGGCTGAATTGTTAAATGCCATTTAATAGGCAAGCGACAGCAGGAAACGGACTAATCTTTATAGAGCGCTGATTAGTAAGTAAGGCTTCCCGGGTGATAATTAGTATTGCTCTGGCCAAGTTCCAGCATCTGACGGCGGCATCCACGGCGTAACGGTTAATTGCCAGACACTTTTAACTGTCATTAAATGTCACCATTTTATTTCCACGGCCAGAGCATGTCGTGCAATTTTTTGGGGGGAACAAAATGACCCCAAGGGTGAGTTTAACTCTTTAGCAATGCGTTGCATTCAAGCAGGGCCCTCAAAGGGTTAATCAAGATAATATCTTTCTCTTGTTCTACATAGAATGACTCAAAATTGTCTCGATTTCTCTGGAAATGACCTGGCTTCAATTCTTATCATGCTTGCCAACATGTCAAAAGGTCACTTTACTGACAGAGGGACTGGCCAAACAAAACATGGGACAATTGGTAGGTACATAAAAGAAAATAACAGGACTAGACGATCTATGTTTCTATGCATTTTTGGGGACAAAACTGTTCAATTAAGAACCTAAACATGTTTGATTTAATGTAACGGAGATGCAGCTCATCACACCTTGACAGCCATCACTACTAAAGAATAAAAACCTACAAGTCAAAACAGCCCAATCCGTCTCAATGTAAAACAATAAAAAAACCTTATAAGCGCCGTAGACCTTTTTTTTTTAATCCGTAAACATCTGCCCGAGGGGTCTGTTCCTCAGAAAAGCAAGGAATTACGTTACGGTGTTTTCATCCGCACTCCGAACGAAGCGGTTGCTTTTGCGAGGTACGAGCGACCATTGTTGGGTTAGCCGACGACTCTGTGCCTCCAGTTGGCGTTATTTATTGGACGGTCTCACAATGTATAATGAAAAATTAAAGTAGTTCATCATATTACAGATGACTCTGATATTAATTCCAACTCATCCCGATAAACAAATAGATCATTAATCTACCATTCATGGTGAAGCCATTAACAAAGTCACACAAGCCCAAAATATATCGTCCTGCGTCATTTGCATTTAATAATTACTTATATCCTTAGAATTTTATATTTTTGTCCACTAAAACAACCAGTCTAAAAAAGTCAATAAAGAAATGAAGTGCCAATAATGAAGGCATAATTCTGTATATTACCCTGTATGATGTAGCACAAGAAAAAAAGAAAATTGTGACATGTATATGTTCTGTTATACACTGGTCAGTGATGGTCTCATCTTCAATGGACCCCTAATTCCTTTGCGTCTTGTTGTGCCCTTCAGCCTCTCCGTTCCCCTCCTCTTTTTAACATTCCCGACTCCCTACCATAAACCCTTAAAATCCTCAACATGAAATACAAATGATCAGCCTCCCAGAATTTTGGTCCCCTAGGGCCTCCATGGTTCTCATACAACAGACAAATTTTAGGGCTCTCCTAAGTTGTCAGATGGACAACCACCAACTGCAAAGGTTCTAAACATCTCAAAACTACTCAACTTTGACCAAATATTAGGGAAATATACGGAACTATACAAGAGCTCCAGGACCTATTTCGCTTCTCCATGGTGGCCTCTGAGCTCTTTGTAAAAGCTTTGTTGGAGAAGATGAGATGTTTCCTTCTAAAACTCATACTCTTGGAGCAGGTGGTGTTATTCCAAGGAAGGAGGAAAGGATAATATCTAGAAACATTGTTTCGGGATTTGCTGAAAATTCTGTTACTTTAGAAATATCCCAGCAGAGCAGCTTCTCTATTCCGCTCTCCCCGCGCGTCAGATATTGGAAGGGAGAGATTTATTGGATTAGATGTGAAGTATCAAGCCAGTAAAAATGATTGTCTGTGTCTATTACAGTAACAAAAAGTGCAGTGAAGTATATTACAAGTAGGTAATGAAGTATCTTGCAGAAACGTGGCTCATTCCGATACAAAACCAAAAGAGTAATTATCGTCTCCGAGCCAAACATCTTTCTTTCTCAGTTTAAGCCAGTAACAGCTCCAGATTTTTATCTTATTTTATTTATTTATTTTTTAATTGAAAATGTTTGATTGGCTGAAATAGTTTTTAATGGAGTCATCACGGCGTTAACTGCCACGCTTCATAATTTTAAATAGTCTTCAGTTAGCTAAAACATCAATTTCAATTTTAAGTAAGTCACTTAAAGCCTGGCTTAATCTTGCTGAAATGGATTTTTGTTTAAAAAAAAAAAACACCAAAAGGTAAAAAGTAAGATTTCATAAATGGATATTTCGGTTCTGTTTCATTTCTAGCTTCCAAAGTCGCGCAGAATACACAGAAAACAAAATGATTCCTTTTTGGTGCAAAGTTTCAATGTTGATCTTATCACCATGGCAACCATTGACCTGGTTCTTCTGCTTAGACCATTCCTATGGTTGCTATGGTGATAGACCTGATAGAACATTCCATTGGTTCCAACGTTCCAAATGTAGCTGTTGCTCTCAGTACGTTGATATTGCCCTTGATCAAATTAAACTGACCCGTTATCTTAGAACATTAACTGATAATTGCTAAATATCACACGTTATTTGTGGGAAATAATAATATTTTTAAATAAACAGCATGAACTATACTAAATGTTAACAGAATTTTATTGACACGTTAAATTGGAAGTTCAGTTTACAGATAACATGAAAATCCTCTGGTGGAGGTCAGTGTAGGATGATGGTCTTGGACTCCATGGTGTAGCCAGCGAGACAAACAGGCAGATGATGCAATAATAGGCGTGGCTGAATCAAGTGGGCGGGGCCTAAATCATTTCAGTTCCAACCACAAATGAGACAAGTCGTTGGCGAAGCAGGCTCAGGAGGGCCAACCACATATCCATACATGCGTGGTAGAGCAGCTTGTCAGCGTAGCTACCAACATGTCAAGATCATGTCACAGGTGCAATCTCACCTCTCAAAGTCCCTCAAATAAATATAAAATATATTTTCTCCATTTGAGTTTTTCCTCATATTACTATGGCATTTAATTCCACCATCTAAGCGTGCCGACCCTGGCATATGTTGTGTACAGTCACCTACATAGACCTCATGTTCAATCTACATGTATGTACAAACACATGTATGGGATACATTTATAAAGGCCTTTTAAGAACATTTTGTTTCTGTTCCTTTCTTTTTTTTAACTTAATTTGTTAGATATTGGGACATACTGGGGAAAATGTTTTATGTAAATACAAAAAGGAGCACATGGGAGAAGACAATACCTGAGTCTAAGTAGCAATAGGTAATATCTATAATGCTGGAAGTGAAAAGTTATCCTAGGATGAGTGATGTTATTAAGGTGAGGGTATTAAACATGCATGGGATAGACATACGGCTCCTGAATCTAAGACGAGACCAACGACTGATTAAGGTTTGAGTCTTTACAGCAGGAGAAACGTGCGAGTAGACGGGGGCCGATCTGTCGGCAGGTTCCATGATTCTATAATATTAGATTTAAAAGAGCAAAATGCGCTATGCGTTGCTTTGAGACCCTTTGTATCATATTTGTTCAACATTGTGGCTTCACAGAGTCACCTGTTAACCGCTACAATGTAGCAAAATAATGAAAGCATAATTCTGTATATTATGCTGTATGATGTAGCAAAAGGAAAAAAGAATGCATGCAATTTGTGACATGTATATGTTCTGTTACACACACACACACACACACTTTTTACGTAAAAAGTCTATAAGGGGAGGCCAAGGAACGGTTGGAGCCTCTCGAAAAAACAAGACTCCCCCTGAAAATGTTTGATTGGCTGAAATAGTTTTTAATGGAGTCATCACGGCGTTAGTTGCCACGCTTCATAATTTTAAATAGTCTTCAGTTAGCTAAAACATCAATTTCAATTTTAAGTAAGTCACTTAAAGCCCGGCTTAATCTTGCTGAAATGGATTTTTGTTTAAAAAAAACCTCCAAAAGGTAAAAAGTAAGATTTCGTAAATGGATATTTCGGTTCTGTTTCATTTCTAGCTTCCAAAGTCGCGCAGAATACACAGAAAACAAAATGATTCCTTTTTGGTGCAAAGTTTCAATGTTGATCTTATCACCGTGGCAACCATTGACTTGGTTCTTCTGCTTAGACCATTCCTATGGTTGCTATGGTGATAAAACTGATAGAACATTCCATTGGTTCCAACGTTCCAAACGTAGCAGTTGCTCTCAGTACGTTGATCAAATTAAACTGACCCGTTATGGTCTGTAGCTTGAACATGGTGTGGTTTGTGCGTTTGATTGCGAACATAATCTCTAGGTAGAGGTCGGCTTCATTTGCCTTTCGTCCTCCACTACGTTTTCCTAATCCAACAAGTAATAAAAGCATCATGAAGGTGCAGAGGCACCCCACGATTATCAGAAGAGTATCTAACATCTTCTCACTCGCCTGCTCTGCTGAGCAATGAGAAGTGTCTGAGTTTCACCTGCTTTATATAACCTCCTATGATGACATCACAGAGGCTGATGATGCAATAGTGGGCGTGGCTGCATCAAGTGGGCGGGGTCTAAGTCATTTCACTTCCAACCACAAATGAGACAAGTCCCTTAAAGCCTGGCTTAATCTTACAGAAATGGATTTTTGTTTAATAAAAAAAAACCAAAAGGTTAAAAGTAATATTTCATAAATGGATATTTCGGTTCTGTTTCATTTCTGGCTTGAAAAGTCGCGCAGAATACACGGAAAACAAAATGATTCCTTTTTGGTGCAAAGTTTCAATGTTGATCTTATCACCATGGCAACCATTGACCTGGTTCTTCTGCTTAGACCATTCCTATGGTTGCTATGGTGATAGACCTGATAGAACATTCCATTGGTTCCAACGTTCCAAATGTAGCTGTTGCTCTCAGTACGTTGATATTGCCCTTGATCAAATTAAACTGACCCGTTATCTTAGAACATTAACTGATAATTGCTAAATATCACACGTTATTTGTGGGAAATAATAATATTTTTAAATAAACAGCATGAACTATACTAAATGTTAACAGAATTTTATTGACACGTTAAATTGGAAGTTCAGTTTACAGATAACATGAAAATCCTCTGGTGGAGGTCAGTGTAGGATGATGGTCTTGGACTCCATGGTGTAGCCAGCGAGACAAACAGGCAGATGATGCAATAATAGGCGTGGCTGAATCAAGTGGGCGGGGCCTAAATCATTTCAGTTCCAACCACAAATGAGACAAGTCGTGGGCAAAGCAGGCTCAGGAGGGCCAACCACATATCCATACATGCGTGGTAGAGCAGCTTGTCAGCGTAACTACCAACATGTCAAGATCATGTCACAGGTGCAATCTCACCTCTCAAAGTCCCTCAAATAAATATAAAATATATTGTCTCCATTTGAGTTTTTCCTCATATTACTATGGCATTTAATTCCACCATCTAAGCGTGCCGACCCTGGCATATGTTGTGTACAGTCACCTACATAGACCTCATGTTCAATCTACATGTATGTACAAACACATGTATGGGATACATTTATAAAGGCCTTTTAAGAACATTTTGTTTCTGTTCCTTTCTTTTTTTTAACTTAATTTGTTAGATATTGGGACATACTGGGGAAAATGTTTTATGTAAATACAAAAAGGAGCACATGGGAGAAGACAATACCTGAGTCTAAGTAGCAATAGGTAATATCTATAATGCTGGAAGTGAAAAGTTATCCTAGGATGAGTGATGTTATTAAGGTGAGGGTATTAAACATGCATGGGATAGACATACGGCTCCTGAATCTAAGACGAGACCAACGACTGATTAAGGTTTGAGTCTTTACAGCAGGAGAAACGTGCGAGTAGACGGGGGCCGAATGGGGCCGATCTGTCGGCAGGTTCCATGAGACTATAATATTAGATTTAAAAGAGCAAAATGCGCTATGCGTTGCTTTGAGACCCTTTGTATCATATTTGTTCAACATTGTGGCTTCACAGAGTCACCTGTTAACCGCTACAATGTAGCAAAATAATGAAAGCATAATTCTGTATATTATGCTGTATGATGTAGCAAAAGGAAAAAAGAATGCATGCAATTTGTGACATGTATATGTTCTGTTACACACACACACACTTTTTACGTAAAAAGTCTATAAGGGGAGGCCAAGGAACGGTTGGAGCCTCTCGAAAAAAACAAGACTCCCCCTGAAAATGTTTGATTGGCTGAAATAGTTTTTAATGGAGTCATCACGGCGTTAACTGCCACGCTTCATAATTTTAAATAGTCTTCAGTTAGCTAAAACATCAATTTCAATTTTAAGTAAGTCACTTAAAGCCCGGCTTAATCTTGCTGAAATGGATTTTTGTTTAAAAAAAACCTCCAAAAGGTAAAAAGTAAGATTTCGTAAATGGATATTTCGGTTCTGTTTCATTTCTAGCTTCCAAAGTCGCGCAGAATACACAGAAAACAAAATGATTCCTTTTTGGTGCAAAGTTTCAATGTTGATCTTATCACCGTGGCAACCATTGACTTGGTTCTTCTGCTTAGACCATTCCTATGGTTGCTATGGTGATAAAACTGATAGAACATTCCATTGGTTCCAACGTTCCAAACGTAGCAGTTGCTCTCAGTACGTTGATCAAATTAAACTGACCCGTTATGGTCTGTATCTTGAACATGGTGTGGTTCGTGCGTTTGATTGCGAACATAATCTCTAGGTAGAGGTCGGCTTCATTTGCCTTTCGTCCTCCACTACGTTTTCCTAATCCAACAAGTAATAAAAGCATCATGAAGGTGCAGAGGCACCCCACGATTATCAGAAGAGTATCTAACATCTTCTCACTCGCCTGCTCTGCTGAGCAATGAGAAGTGTCTGAGTTTCACCTGCTTTATATAACCTCCTATGATGACATCACAGAGGCTGATGATGCAATAGTGGGTGTGGGTGCATCAAGTGGGCGGGGTCTAAATCATTTCACTTCCAACCACAAATGAGACAAGTCCCTTAAAGCCTGGCTTAATCTTACAGAAATGGATTTTTGTTTAATAAAAAAAAAAACAAAAGGTTAAAAGTAATATTTCATAAATGGATATTTCGGTTCTGTTTCATTTCTGGCTTGAAAAGTCGCGCAGAATACACGGAAAACAAAATGATTCCTTTTTGGTGCAAAGTTTCAATGTTGATCTTATCACCATGGCAACCATTGACCTGGTTCTTCTGCTTAGACCATTCCTATGGTTGCTATGGTGATAGACCTGATAGAACATTCCATTGGTTCCAACGTTCCAAATGTAGCTGTTGCTCTCAGTACGTTGATATTGCCCTTGATCAAATTAAACTGACCCGTTATCTTAGAACATTAACTGATAATTGCTAAATATCACACGTTATTTGTGGGAAATAATAATATTTTTAAATAAACAGCATGAACTATACTAAATGTTAACAGAATTTTATTGACACGTTAAATTGGAAGTTCAGTTTACAGATAACATGAAAATCCTCTGGTGGAGGTCAGTGTAGGATGATGGTCTTGGACTCCATGGTGTAGCCAGCGAGACAAACAGGCAGATGATGCAATAATAGGCGTGGCTGAATCAAGTGGGCGGGGCCTAAATCATTTCAGTTCCAACCACAAATGAGACAAGTCGTGGGCAAAGCAGGCTCAGGAGGGCCAACCACATATCCATACATGCGCGGTAGAGCAGCTTGTCAGCGTAACTACCAACATGTCAAGATCATGTCACAGGTGCAATCTCACCTCTCAAAGTCCCTCAAATAAATATAAAATATATTGTCTCCATTTGAGTTTTTCCTCATATTACTATGGCATTTAATTCCACCATCTAAGCGTGCCGACCCTGGCATATGTTGTGTACAGTCACCTACATAGACCTCATGTTCAATCTACATGTATGTACAAACACATGTATGGGATACATTTATAAAGGCCTTTTAAGAACATTTTGTTTCTGTTCCTTTCTTTTTTTTTAACTTAATTTGTTAGATATTGGGACATACTGGGGAAAATGTTTTATGTAAATACAAAAAGGAGCACATGGGAGAAGACAATACCTGAGTCTAAGTAGCAATAGGTAATATCTATAATGCTGGAAGTGAAAAGTTATCCTAGGATGAGTGATGTTATTAAGGTGAGGGTATTAAACATGCATGGGATAGACATACGGCTCCTGAATCTAAGACGAGACCAACGACTGATTAAGGTTTGAGTCTTTACAGCAGGAGAAACGTGCGAGTAGACGGGGGCCGAATGGGGCCGATCTGTCGGCAGGTTCCATGATTCTATAATATTAGATTTAAAAGAGCAAAATGCGCTATGCGTTGCTTTGAGACCCTTTGTATCATATTTGTTCAACATTGTGGCTTCACAGAGTCACCTGTTAACCGCTACAATGTAGCAAAATAATGAAAGCATAATTCTGTATATTATGCTGTATGATGTAGCAAAAGGAAAAAAGAATGCATGCAATTTGTGACATGTATATGTTCTGTTACACACACACACACTTTTTACGTAAAAAGTCTATAAGGGGAGGCCAAGGAACGGTTGGAGCCTCTCGAAAAAAACAAGACTCCCCCTGAAAATGTTTGATTGGCTGAAATAGTTTTTAATGGAGTCATCACGGCGTTAACTGCCACGCTTCATAATTTTAAATAGTCTTCAGTTAGCTAAAACATCAATTTCAATTTTAAGTAAGTCACTTAAAGCCCGGCTTAATCTTGCTGAAATGGATTTTTGTTTAAAAAAAACCTCCAAAAGGTAAAAAGTAAGATTTCGTAAATGGATATTTCGGTTCTGTTTCATTTCTAGCTTCCAAAGTCGCGCAGAATACACAGAAAACAAAATGATTCCTTTTTGGTGCAAAGTTTCAATGTTGATCTTATCACCGTGGCAACCATTGACTTGGTTCTTCTGCTTAGACCATTCCTATGGTTGCTATGGTGATAAAACTGATAGAACATTCCATTGGTTCCAACGTTCCAAACGTAGCAGTTGCTCTCAGTACGTTGATCAAATTAAACTGACCCGTTATGGTCTGTATCTTGAACATGGTGTGGTTTGTGCGTTCGATTGCGAACATAATCTCTAGGTAGAGGTCGGCTTCATTTGCCTTTCGTCCTCCACTACGTTTTCCTAATCCAACAAGTAATAAAAGCATCATGAAGGTGCAGAGGCACCCCACGATTATCAGAAGAGTATCTAACATCTTCTCACTCGCCTGCTCTACTGAGCAATGAGAAGTGTCTGAGTTTCACCTGCTTTATATAACCTCCTATGATGACATCACAGAGGCTGATGATGCAATAGTGGGTGTGGGTGCATCAAGTGGGCGGGGTCTAAATCATTTCACTTCCAACCACAAATGAGACAAGTCCCTTAAAGCCTGGCTTAATCTTACAGAAATGGATTTTTGTTTAATAAAAAAAAACCAAAAGGTTAAAAGTAATATTTCATAAATGGATATTTCGGTTCTGTTTCATTTCTGGCTTGAAAAGTCGCGCAGAATACACGGAAAACAAAATGATTCCTTTTTGGTGCAAAGTTTCAATGTTGATCTTATCACCATGGCAACCATTGACCTGGTTCTTCTGCTTAGACCATTCCTATGGTTGCTATGGTGATAGACCTGATAGAACATTCCATTGGTTCCAACGTTCCAAATGTAGCTGTTGCTCTCAGTACGTTGATATTGCCCTTGATCAAATTAAACTGACCCGTTATCTTAGAACATTAACTGATAATTGCTAAATATCACACGTTATTTGTGGGAAATAATAATATTTTTAAATAAACAGCATGAACTATACTAAATGTTAACAGAATTTTATTGACACGTTAAATTGAAAGTTCAGTTTACAGATAACATGAAAATCCTCTGGTGGAGGTCAGTGTAGGATGATGGTCTTGGACTCCATGGTGTAGCCAGCGAGACAAACAGGCAGATGATGCAATAATAGGCGTGGCTGAATCAAGTGGGCGGGGCCTAAATCATTTCAGTTCCAACCACAAATGAGACAAGTCGTTGGCAAAGCAGGCTCAGGAGGGCCAACCACATATCCATACATGCGTGGTAGAGCAGTTTGTCAGCGTAACTACCAACATGTCAAGATCATGTCACAGGTGCAATCTTACCTCTCAAAGTCCCTCAAATAAATATAAAATATATTTTCTCCATTTGAGTTTTTCCTCATATTACTATGGCATTTAATTCCACCATCTAAGCGTGCCGACCCTGGCATATGTTGTGTACAGTCACCTACATAGACCTCATGTTCAATCTACATGTATGTACAAACACATGTATGGGATACATTTATAAAGGCCTTTTAAGAACATTTTGTTTCTGTTCCTTTCTTTTTTTAACTTGATTTGTTAGATATTGGGACATACTGGGGAAAATGTTTTATGTAAATACAAAAAGGAGCACATGGGAGAAGACAATACCTGAGTCTAAGTAGCAATAGGTAATATCTATAATGCTGGAAGTGAAAAGTTGTCCTAGGATGAGTGATGTTATTAAGGTTAGGGTATTAAACATGCATGGGATAGACATACGGCTCCTGAATCTAAGACGAGACCAACGACTGATTAAGGTTTGAGTCTTTACAGCAGGAGAAACGTGCGAGTAGACGGGGGCCGAATGGGGCCGATCTGTCGGCAGGTTCCATGATTCTATAATATTAGATTTAAAAGAGCAAAATGCGCTATGCGTTGCTTTGAGACCCTTTGTATCATATTTGTTCAACATTGTGGCTTCACAGAGTCACCTGTTAACCGCTACAATGTAGCAAAATAATGAAAGCATAATTCTGTATATTATGCTGTATGATGTAGCAAAAGGAAAAAAGAATGCATGCAATTTGTGACATGTATATGTTCTGTTACACACACACACACTTTTTACGTAAAAAGTCTATAAGGGGAGGCCAAGGAACGGTTGGAGCCTCTCGAAAAAAACAAGACTCCCCCTGAAAATGTTTGATTGGCCGAAATAGTTTTTAATGGAGTCATCACGGCGTTAACTGCCACGCTTCATAATTTTAAATAGTCTTCAGTTAGCTAAAACATCAATTTCAATTTTAAGTAAGTCACTTAAAGCCCGGCTTAATCTTGCTGAAATGGATTTTTGTTTAAAAAAAACCTCCAAAAGGTAAAAAGTAAGATTTCGTAAATGGATATTTCGGTTCTGTTTCATTTCTAGCTTCCAAAGTCGCGCAGAATACACAGAAAACAAAATGATTCCTTTTTGGTGCAAAGTTTCAATGTTGATCTTATCACCGTGGCAACCATTGACTTGGTTCTTCTGCTTAGACCATTCCTATGGTTGCTATGGTGATAAAACTGATAGAACATTCCATTGGTTCCAACGTTCCAAACGTAGCAGTTGCTCTCAGTACGTTGATCAAATTAAACTGACCCGTTATGGTCTGTATCTTGAACATGGTGTGGTTTGTGCGTTTGATTGCGAACATAACCTCTAGGTAGAGGTCGGCTTCATTTGCCTTTCGTCCTCCACTACGTTTTCCTAATCCAACAAGTAATAAAAGCATCATGAAGGTGCAGAGGCACCCCACGATTATCAGAAGAGTATCTAACATCTTCGCACTCGCCTGCTCTGCTGAGCAATGAGAAGTGTCTGAGTTTCACCTGCTTTATATAACCTCCTATGATGACATCACAGAGGCTGATGATGCAATAGTGGGTGTGGCTGCATCAAGTGGGCGGGGTCTAAATCATTTCACTTCCAACCACAAATGAGACAAGTCCCTTAAAGCCTGGCTTAATCTTACAGAAATGGATTTTTGTTTAATAAAAAAAAAAACAAAAGGTTAAAAGTAATATTTCATAAATGGATATTTCGGTTCTGTTTCATTTCTGGCTTGAAAAGTCGCGCAGAATACACGGAAAACAAAATGATTCCTTTTTGGTGCAAAGTTTCAATGTTGATCTTATCACCATGGCAACCATTGACCTGGTTCTTCTGCTTAGACCATTCCTATGGTTGCTATGGTGATAGACCTGATAGAACATTCCATTGGTTCCAACGTTCCAAATGTAGCTGTTGCTCTCAGTACGTTGATATTGCCCTTGATCAAATTAAACTGACCCGTTATCTTAGAACATTAACTGATAATTGCTAAATATCAAACGTTATTTGTGGGAAATAATAATATTTTTAAATAAACAGCATGAACTATACTAAATGTTAACAGAATTTTATTGACACGTTAAATTGGAAGTTCAGTTTACAGATAACATGAAAATCCTCTGGTGGAGGTCAGTGTAGGATGATGGTCTTGGACTCCATGGTGTAGCCAGCGAGACAAACAGGCAGATGATGCAATAATAGGCGTGGCTGAATCAAGTGGGCGGGGCCTAAATCATTTCAGTTCCAACCACAAATGAGACAAGTCGTGGGCAAAGCAGGCTCAGGAGGGCCAACCACATATCCATACATGCGCGGTAGAGCAGCTTGTCAGCGTAACTACCAACATGTCAAGATCATGTCACAGGTGCAATCTCACCTCTCAAAGTCCCTCAAATAAATATAAAATATATTGTCTCCATTTGAGTTTTTCCTCATATTACTATGGCATTTAATTCCACCATCTAAGCGTGCCGACCCTGGCATATGTTGTGTACAGTCACCTACATAGACCTCATGTTCAATCTACATGTATGTACAAACACATGTATGGGATACATTTATAAAGGCCTTTTAAGAACATTTTGTTTCTGTTCCTTTCTTTTTTTTAACTTAATTTGTTAGATATTGGGACATACTGGGGAAAATGTTTTATGTAAATACAAAAAGGAGCACATGGGAGAAGACAATACCTGAGTCTAAGTAGCAATAGGTAATATCTATAATGCTGGAAGTGAAAAGTTATCCTAGGATGAGTGATGTTATTAAGGTGCGGGGATTAAACATGCATGGGATAGACATACGGCTCCTGAATCTAAGACGAGACCAACGACTGATTAAGGTTTGAGTCTTTACAGCAGGAGAAACGTGCGAGTAGACGGGGGCCGAATGGGGCCGATCTGTCGGCAGGTTCCATGATTCTATAATATTAGATTTAAAAGAGCAAAATGCGCTATGCGTTGCTTTGAGACCCTTTGTATCATATTTGTTCAACATTGTGGCTTTACAGAGTCACCTGTTAACCGCTACAATGTAGCAAAATAATGAAAGCATAATTCTGTATATTATGCTGTATGATGTAGCAAAAGGAAAAAAGAATGCATGCAATTTGTGACATGTATATGTTCTGTTACACACACACACACTTTTTACGTAAAAAGTCTATAAGGGGAGGCCAAGGAACGGTTGGAGCCTCTCGAAAAAAACAAGACTCCCCCTGAAAATGTTTGATTGGCTGAAATAGTTTTTAATGGAGTCATCACGGCGTTAACTGCCACGCTTCATAATTTTAAATAGTCTTCAGTTAGCTAAAACATCAATTTCAATTTTAAGTAAGTCACTTAAAGCCCGGCTTAATCTTGCTGAAATGGATTTTTGTTTAAAAAAAACCTCCAAAAGGTAAAAAGTAAGATTTCGTAAATGGATATTTCGGTTCTGTTTCATTTCTAGCTTCCAAAGTCGCGCAGAATACACAGAAAACAAAATGATTCCTTTTTGGTGCAAAGTTTCAATGTTGATCTTATCACCGTGGCAACCATTGACTTGGTTCTTCTGCTTAGACCATTCCTATGGTTGCTATGGTGATAAAACTGATAGAACATTCCATTGGTTCCAACGTTCCAAACGTAGCAGTTGCTCTCAGTACGTTGATCAAATTAAACTGACCCGTTATGGTCTGTATCTTGAACATGGTGTGGTTTGTGCGTTTGATTGCGAACATAATCTCTAGGTAGAGGTCGGCTTCATTTGCCTTTCGTCCTCCACTACGTTTTCCTAATCCAACAAGTAATAAAAGCATCATGAAGGTGCAGAGGCACCCCACGATTATCAGAAGAGTATCTAACATCTTCTCACTCGCCTGCTCTGCTGAGCAATGAGAAGTGTCTGAGTTTCACCTGCTTTATATAACCTCCTATGATGACATCACAGAGGCTGATGATGCAATAGTGGGTGTGGCTGCATCAAGTGGGCGGGGTCTAAATCATTTCACTTCCAACCACAAATGAGACAAGTCCCTTAAAGCCTGGCTTAATCTTACAGAAATGGATTTTTGTTTAATAAAAAAAAACCAAAAGGTTAAAAGTAATATTTCATAAATGGATATTTCGGTTCTGTTTCATTTCTGGCTTGAAAAGTCGCGCAGAATACACGGAAAACAAAATGATTCCTTTTTGGTGCAAAGTTTCAATGTTGATCTTATCACCATGGCAACCATTGACCTGGTTCTTCTGCTTAGACCATTCCTATGGTTGCTATGGTGATAGACCTGATAGAACATTCCATTGGTTCCAACGTTCCAAATGTAGCTGTTGCTCTCAGTACGTTGATATTGCCCTTGATCAAATTAAACTGACCCGTTATCTTAGAACATTAACTGATAATTGCTAAATATCACACGTTATTTGTGGGAAATAATAATATTTTTAAATAAACAGCATGAACTATACTAAATGTTAACAGAATTTTATTGACACGTTAAATTGGAAGTTCAGTTTACAGATAACATGAAAATCCTCTGGTGGAGGTCAGTGTAGGATGATGGTCTTGGACTCCATGGTGTAGCCAGCGAGACAAACAGGCAGATGATGCAATAATAGGCGTGGCTGAATCAAGTGGGCGGGGCCTAAATCATTTCAGTTCCAACCACAAATGAGACAAGTCGTGGGCAAAGCAGGCTCAGGAGGGCCAACCACATATCCATACATGCGTGGTAGAGCAGCTTGTCAGCGTAACTACCAACATGTCAAGATCATGTCACAGGTGCAATCTCACCTCTCAAAGTCCCTCAAATAAATATAAAATATATTGTCTCCATTTGAGTTTTTCCTCATATTACTATGGCATTTAATTCCACCATCTAAGCGTGCCGACCCTGGCATATGTTGTGTACAGTCACCTACATAGACCTCATGTTCAATCTACATGTATGTACAAACACATGTATGGGATACATTTATAAAGGCCTTTTAAGAACATTTTGTTTCTGTTCCTTTCTTTTTTTTAACTTAATTTGTTAGATATTGGGACATACTGGGGAAAATGTTTTATGTAAATACAAAAAGGAGCACATGGGAGAAGACAATACCTGAGTCTAAGTAGCAATAGGTAATATCTATAATGCTGGAAGTGAAAAGTTATCCTAGGATGAGTGATGTTATTAAGGTGAGGGTATTAAACATGCATGGGATAGACATACGGCTCCTGAATCTAAGACGAGACCAACGACTGATTAAGGTTTGAGTCTTTACAGCAGGAGAAACGTGCGAGTAGACGGGGGCCGAATGGGGCCGATCTGTCGGCAGGTTCCATGATTCTATAATATTGGATTTAAAAGAGCAAAATGCGCTATGCGTTGCTTTGAGACCCTTTGTATCATATTTGTTCAACATTGTGGCTTCACAGAGTCACCTGTTAACCGCTACAATGTAGCAAAATAATGAAAGCATAATTCTGTATATTATGCTGTATGATGTAGCAAAAGGAAAAAAGAATGCATGCAATTTGTGACATGTATATGTTCTGTTACACACACACACTTTTTACGTAAAAAGTCTATAAGGGGAGGCCAAGGAACGGTTGGAGCCTCTCGAAAAAAACAAGACTCCCCCTGAAAATGTTTGATTGGCTGAAATAGTTTTTAATGGAGTCATCACGGCGTTAACTGCCACGCTTCATAATTTTAAATAGTCTTCAGTTAGCTAAAACATCAATTTCAATTTTAAGTAAGTCACTTAAAGCCCGGCTTAATCTTGCTGA
Source organism: Spea bombifrons (assembly GCF_027358695.1). Taxonomy (NCBI): domain Eukaryota; kingdom Metazoa; phylum Chordata; class Amphibia; order Anura; family Pelobatidae; genus Spea; species Spea bombifrons. The sequence goes on from NC_071089.1 coordinate 35,732,608, forward strand.
AATGGATTTTTGTTTAAAAAAAACCTCCAAAAGGTAAAAAGTAAGATTTCGTAAATGGATATTTCGGTTCTGTTTCATTTCTAGCTTCCAAAGTCGCGCAGAATACACAGAAAACAAAATGATTCCTTTTTGGTGCAAAGTTTCAATGTTGATCTTATCACCGTGGCAACCATTGACTTGGTTCTTCTGCTTAGACCATTCCTATGGTTGCTATGGTGATAAAACTGATAGAACATTCCATTGGTTCCAACGTTCCAAACGTAGCAGTTGCTCTCAGTACGTTGATCAAATTAAACTGACCCGTTATGGTCTGTATCTTGAACATGGTGTGGTTTGTGCGTTTGATTGCGAACATAATCTCTAGGTAGAGGTCGGCTTCATTTGCCTTTCGTCCTCCACTACGTTTTCCTAATCCAACAAGTAATAAAAGCATCATGAAGGTGCAGAGGCACCCCACGATTATCAGAAGAGTATCTAACATCTTCTCACTCGCCTGCTCTGCTGAGCAATGAGAAGTGTCTGAGTTTCACCTGCTTTATATAACCTCCTATGATGACATCACAGAGGCTGATGATGCAATAGTGGGTGTGGCTGCATCAAGTGGGCGGGGTCTAAATCATTTCACTTCCAACCACAAATGAGACAAGTCCCTTAAAGCCTGGCTTAATCTTACAGAAATGGATTTTTGTTTAATAAAAAAAAAACAAAAGGTTAAAAGTAATATTTCATAAATGGATATTTCGGTTCTGTTTCATTTCTGGCTTGAAAAGTCGCGCAGAATACACGGAAAACAAAATGATTCCTTTTTGGTGCAAAGTTTCAATGTTGATCTTATCACCATGGCAACCATTGACCTGGTTCTTCTGCTTAGACCATTCCTATGGTTGCTATGGTGATAGACCTGATAGAACATTCCATTGGTTCCAACGTTCCAAATGTAGCTGTTGCTCTCAGTACGTTGATATTGCCCTTGATCAAATTAAACTGACCCGTTATCTTAGAACATTAACTGATAATTGCTAAATATCACACGTTATTTGTGGGAAATAATAATATTTTTAAATAAACAGCATGAACTATACTAAATGTTAACAGAATTTTATTGACACGTTAAATTGGAAGTTCAGTTTACAGATAACATGAAAATCCTCTGGTGGAGGTCAGTGTAGGATGATGGTCTTGGACTCCATGGTGTAGCCAGCGAGACAAACAGGCAGATGATGCAATAATAGGCGTGGCTGAATCAAGTGGGCGGGGCCTAAATCATTTCAGTTCCAACCACAAATGAGACAAGTCGTGGGCAAAGCAGGCTCAGGAGGGCCAACCACATATCCATACATGCGTGGTAGAGCAGCTTGTCAGCGTAACTACCAACATGTCAAGATCATGTCACAGGTGCAATCTCACCTCTCAAAGTCCCTCAAATAAATATAAAATATATTGTCTCCATTTGAGTTTTTCCTCATATTACTATGGCATTTAATTCCACCATCTAAGCGTGCCGACCCTGGCATATGTTGTGTACAGTCACCTACATAGACCTCATGTTCAATCTACATGTATGTACAAACACATGTATGGGATACATTTATAAAGGCCTTTTAAGAACATTTTGTTTCTGTTCCTTTCTTTTTTTTAACTTAATTTGTTAGATATTGGGACATACTGGGGAAAATGTTTTATGTAAATACAAAAAGGAGCACATGGGAGAAGACAATACCTGAGTCTAAGTAGCAATAGGTAATATCTATAATGCTGGAAGTGAAAAGTTATCCTAGGATGAGTGATGTTATTAAGGTGAGGGTATTAAACATGCATGGGATAGACATACGGCTCCTGAATCTAAGACGAGACCAACGACTGATTAAGGTTTGAGTCTTTACAGCAGGAGAAACGTGCGAGTAGACGGGGGCCGAATGGGGCCGATCTGTCGGCAGGTTCCATGATTCTATAATATTGGATTTAAAAGAGCAAAATGCGCTATGCGTTGCTTTGAGACCCTTTGTATCATATTTGTTCAACATTGTGGCTTCACAGAGTCACCTGTTAACCGCTACAATGTAGCAAAATAATGAAAGCATAATTCTGTATATTATGCTGTATGATGTAGCAAAAGGAAAAAAGAATGCATGCAATTTGTGACATGTATATGTTCTGTTACACACACACACTTTTTACGTAAAAAGTCTATAAGGGGAGGCCAAGGAACGGTTGGAGCCTCTCGAAAAAAACAAGACTCCCCCTGAAAATGTTTGATTGGCTGAAATAGTTTTTAATGGAGTCATCACGGCGTTAACTGCCACGCTTCATAATTTTAAATAGTCTTCAGTTAGCTAAAACATCAATTTCAATTTTAAGTAAGTCACTTAAAGCCCGGCTTAATCTTGCTGAAATGGATTTTTGTTTAAAAAAAACCTCCAAAAGGTAAAAAGTAAGATTTCGTAAATGGATATTTCGGTTCTGTTTCATTTCTAGCTTCCAAAGTCGCGCAGAATACACAGAAAACAAAATGATTCCTTTTTGGTGCAAAGTTTCAATGTTGATCTTATCACCGTGGCAACCATTGACTTGGTTCTTCTGCTTAGACCATTCCTATGGTTGCTATGGTGATAAAACTGATAGAACATTCCATTGGTTCCAACGTTCCAAACGTAGCAGTTGCTCTCAGTACGTTGATCAAATTAAACTGACCCGTTATGGTCTGTATCTTGAACATGGTGTGGTTTGTGCGTTTGATTGCGAACATAACCTCTAGGTAGAGGTCGGCTTCATTTGCCTTTCGTCCTCCACTACGTTTTCCTAATCCAACAAGTAATAAAAGCATCATGAAGGTGCAGAGGCACCCCACGATTATCAGAAGAGTATCTAACATCTTCTCACTCGCCTGCTCTGCTGAGCAATGAGAAGTGTCTGAGTTTCACCTGCTTTATATAACCTCCTATGATGACATCACAGAGGCTGATGATGCAATAGTGGGTGTGGCTGCATCAAGTGGGCGGGGTCTAAATCATTTCACTTCCAACCACAAATGAGACAAGTCCCTTAAAGCCTGGCTTAATCTTACAGAAATGGATTTTTGTTTAATAAAAAAAAACCAAAAGGTTAAAAGTAATATTTCATAAATGGATATTTCGGTTCTGTTTCATTTCTGGCTTGAAAAGTCGCGCAGAATACACGGAAAACAAAATGATTCCTTTTTGGTGCAAAGTTTCAATGTTGATCTTATCACCATGGCAACCATTGACCTGGTTCTTCTGCTTAGACCATTCCTATGGTTGCTATGGTGATAGACCTGATAGAACATTCCATTGGTTCCAACGTTCCAAATGTAGCTGTTGCTCTCAGTACGTTGATATTGCCCTTGATCAAATTAAACTGACCCGTTATCTTAGAACATTAACTGATAATTGCTAAATATCACACGTTATTTGTGGGAAATAATAATATTTTTAAATAAACAGCATGAACTATACTAAATGTTAACAGAATTTTATTGACACGTTAAATTGGAAGTTCAGTTTACAGATAACATGAAAATCCTCTGGTGGAGGTCAGTGTAGGATGATGGTCTTGGACTCCATGGTGTAGCCAGCGAGACAAACAGGCAGATGATGCAATAATAGGCGTGGCTGAATCAAGTGGGCGGGGCCTAAATCATTTCAGTTCCAACCACAAATGAGACAAGTCGTGGGCAAAGCAGGCTCAGGAGGGCCAACCACATATCCATACATGCGTGGTAGAGCAGCTTGTCAGCGTAACTACCAACATGTCAAGATCATGTCACAGGTGCAATCTCACCTCTCAAAGTCCCTCAAATAAATATAAAATATATTGTCTCCATTTGAGTTTTTCCTCATATTACTATGGCATTTAATTCCACCATCTAAGCGTGCCGACCCTGGCATATGTTGTGTACAGTCACCTACATAGACCTCATGTTCAATCTACATGTATGTACAAACACATGTATGGGATACATTTATAAAGGCCTTTTAAGAACATTTTGTTTCTGTTCCTTTCTTTTTTTTAACTTGATTTGTTAGATATTGGGACATACTGGGGAAAATGTTTTATGTAAATACAAAAAGGAGCACATGGGAGAAGACAATACCTGAGTCTAAGTAGCAATAGGTAATATCTATAATGCTGGAAGTGAAAAGTTATCCTAGGATGAGTGATGTTATTAAAGTGAGGGTATTAAACATGCATGGGATAGACATACGGCTCCTGAATCTAAGACGAGACCAACGACTGATTAAGGTTTGAGTCTTTACAGCAGGAGAAACGTGCGAGTAGACGGGGGCCGAATGGGGCCGATCTGTCGGCAGGTTCCATGATTCTATAATATTGGATTTAAAAGAGCAAAATGCGCTATGCGTTGCTTTGAGACCCTTTGTATCATATTTGTTCAACATTGTGGCTTCACAGAGTCACCTGTTAACCGCTACAATGTAGCAAAATAATGAAAGCATAATTCTGTATATTATGCTGTATGATGTAGCAAAAGGAAAAAAGAATGCATGCAATTTGTGACATGTATATGTTCTGTTACACACACACACACTTTTTACGTAAAAAGTCTATAAGGGGAGGCCAAGGAACGGTTGGAGCCTCTCGAAAAAAACAAGACTCCCCCTGAAAATGTTTGATTGGCTGAAATAGTTTTTAATGGAGTCATCACGGCGTTAACTGCCACGCTTCATAATTTTAAATAGTCTTCAGTTAGCTAAAACATCAATTTCAATTTTAAGTAAGTCACTTAAAGCCCGGCTTAATCTTGCTGAAATGGATTTTTGTTTAAAAAAAACCTCCAAAAGGTAAAAAGTAAGATTTCGTAAATGGATATTTCGGTTCTGTTTCATTTCTAGCTTCCAAAGTCGCGCAGAATACACAGAAAACAAAATGATTCCTTTTTGGTGCAAAGTTTCAATGTTGATCTTATCACCGTGGCAACCATTGACTTGGTTCTTCTGCTTAGACCATTCCTATGGTTGCTATGGTGATAAAACTGATAGAACATTCCATTGGTTCCAACGTTCCAAACGTAGCAGTTGCTCTCAGTACGTTGATCAAATTAAACTGACCCGTTATGGTCTGTATCTTGAACATGGTGTGGTTTGTGCGTTTGATTGCGAACATAATCTCTAGGTAGAGGTCGGCTTCATTTGCCTTTCGTCCTCCACTACGTTTTCCTAATCCAACAAGTAATAAAAGCATCATGAAGGTGCAGAGGCACCCCACGATTATCAGAAGAGTATCTAACATCTTCTCACTCGCCTGCTCTGCTGAGCAATGAGAAGTGTCTGAGTTTCACCTGCTTTATATAACCTCCTATGATGACATCACAGAGGCTGATGATGCAATAGTGGGTGTGGGTGCATCAAGTGGGCGGGGTCTAAATCATTTCACTTCCAACCACAAATGAGACAAGTCCCTTAAAGCCTGGCTTAATCTTACAGAAATGGATTTTTGTTTAATAAAAAAAAACCAAAAGGTTAAAAGTAATATTTCATAAATGGATATTTCGGTTCTGTTTCATTTCTGGCTTGAAAAGTCACGCAGAATACACGGAAAACAAAATGATTCCTTTTTGGTGCAAAGTTTCAATGTTGATCTTATCACCATGGCAACCATTGACCTGGTTCTTCTGCTTAGACCATTCCTATGGTTGCTATGGTGATAGACCAGATAGAACATTCCATTGGTTCCAACGTTCCAAATGTAGCTGTTGCTCTCAGTACGTTGATATTGCCCTTGATCAAATTAAACTGACCCGTTATCTTAGAACATTAACTGATAATTGCTAAATATCACACGTTATTTGTGGGAAATAATAATATTTTTAAATAAACAGCATGAACTATACTAACTGTTAACAGAATTTTATTGACACGTTAAATTGGAAGTTCAGTTTACAGATAACATGAAAATCCTCTGGTGGAGGTCAGTGTAGGATGATGGTCTTGGACTCCATGGTGTAGCCAGCGAGACAAACAGGCAGATGATGCAATAATAGGCGTGGCTGAATCAAGTGGGCGGGGCCTAAATCATTTCAGTTCCAACCACAAATGAGACAAGTCGTGGGCAAAGCAGGCTCAGGAGGGCCAACCACATATCCATACATGCGTGGTAGAGCAGCTTGTCAGCGTAACTACCAACATGTCAAGATCATGTCACAGGTGCAATCTCACCTCTCAAAGTCCCTCAAATAAATATAAAATATATTGTCTCCATTTGAGTTTTTCCTCATATTACTATGGCATTTAATTCCACCATCTAAGCGTGCCGACCCTGGCATATGTTGTGTACAGTCACCTACATAGACCTCATGTTCAATCTACATGTATGTACAAACACATGTATGGGATACATTTATAAAGGCCTTTTAAGAACATTTTGTTTCTGTTCCTTTCTTTTTTTTAACTTAATTTGTTAGATATTGGGACATACTGGGGAAAATGTTTTATGTAAATACAAAAAGGAGCACATGGGAGAAGACAATACCTGAGTCTAAGTAGCAATAGGTAATATCTATAATGCTGGAAGTGAAAAGTTATCCTAGGATGAGTGATGTTATTAAGGTGAGGGTATTAAACATGCATGGGATAGACATACGGCTCCTGAATCTAAGACGAGACCAACGACTGATTAAGGTTTGAGTCTTTACAGCAGGAGAAACGTGCGAGTAGACGGGGGCCGAATGGGGCCGATCTGTCGGCAGGTTCCATGATTCTATAATATTGGATTTAAAAGAGCAAAATGCGCTATGCGTTGCTTTGAGACCCTTTGTATCATATTTGTTCAACATTGTGGCTTCACAGAGTCACCTGTTAACCGCTACAATGTAGCAAAATAATGAAAGCATAATTCTGTATATTATGCTGTATGATGTAGCAAAAGGAAAAAAGAATGCATGCAATTTGTGACATGTATATGTTCTGTTACACACACACACACTTTTTACGTAAAAAGTCTATAAGGGGAGGCCAAGGAACGGTTGGAGCCTCTCGAAAAAAACAAGACTCCCCCTGAAAATGTTTGATTGGCTGAAATAGTTTTTAATGGAGTCATCACGGCGTTAACTGCCACGCTTCATAATTTTAAATAGTCTTCAGTTAGCTAAAACATCAATTTCAATTTTAAGTAAGTCACTTAAAGCCCGGCTTAATCTTGCTGAAATGGATTTTTGTTTAAAAAAAACCTCCAAAAGGTAAAAAGTAAGATTTCGTAAATGGATATTTCGGTTCTGTTTCATTTCTAGCTTCCAAAGTCGCGCAGAATACACAGAAAACAAAATGATTCCTTTTTGGTGCAAAGTTTCAATGTTGATCTTATCACCGTGGCAACCATTGACTTGGTTCTTCTGCTTAGACCATTCCTATGGTTGCTATGGTGATAAAACTGATAGAACATTCCATTGGTTCCAACGTTCCAAACGTAGCAGTTGCTCTCAGTACGTTGATCAAATTAAACTGACCCGTTATGGTCTGTATCTTGAACATGGTGTGGTTTGTGCGTTTGATTGCGAACATAATCTCTAGGTAGAGGTCGGCTTCATTTGCCTTTCGTCCTCCACTACGTTTTCCTAATCCAACAAGTAATAAAAGCATCATGAAGGTGCAGAGGCACCCCACGATTATCAGAAGAGTATCTAACATCTTCTCACTCGCCTGCTCTGCTGAGCAATGAGAAGTGTCTGAGTTTCACCTGCTTTATATAACCTCCTATGATGACATCACAGAGGCTGATGATGCAATAGTGGGTGTGGCTGCATCAAGTGGGCGGGGTCTAAATCATTTCACTTCCAACCACAAATGAGACAAGTCCCTTAAAGCCTGGCTTAATCTTACAGAAATGGATTTTTGTTTAATAAAAAAAACCCAAAAGGTTAAAAGTAATATTTCATAAATGGATATTTCGGTTCTGTTTCATTTCTGGCTTGAAAAGTCGCGCAGAATACACGGAAAACAAAATGATTCCTTTTTGGTGCAAAGTTTCAATGTTGATCTTATCACCATGGCAACCATTGACCTGGTTCTTCTGCTTAGACCATTCCTATGGTTGCTATGGTGATAGACCTGATAGAACATTCCATTGGTTCCAACGTTCCAAATGTAGCTGTTGCTCTCAGTACGTTGATATTGCCCTTGATCAAATTAAACTGACCCGTTATCTTAGAACATTAACTGATAATTGCTAAATATCACACGTTATTTGTGGGAAATAATAATATTTTTAAATAAACAGCATGAACTATACTAAATGTTAACAGAATTTTATTGACACGTTAAATTGGAAGTTCAGTTTACAGATAACATGAAAATCCTCTGGTGGAGGTCAGTGTAGGATGATGGTCTTGGACTCCATGGTGTAGCCAGCGAGACAAACAGGCAGATGATGCAATAATAGGCGTGGCTGAATCAAGTGGGCGGGGCCTAAATCATTTCAGTTCCAACCACAAATGAGACAAGTCGTGGGCAAAGCAGGCTCAGGAGGGCCAACCACATATCCATACATGCGTGGTAGAGCAGCTTGTCAGCGTAACTACCAACATGTCAAGATCATGTCACAGGTGCAATCTCACCTCTCAAAGTCCCTCAAATAAATATAAAATATATTGTCTCCATTTGAGTTTTTCCTCATATTACTATGGCATTTAATTCCACCATCTAAGCGTGCCGACCCTGGCATATGTTGTGTACAGTCACCTACATAGACCTCATGTTCAATCTACATGTATGTACAAACACATGTATGGGATACATTTATAAAGGCCTTTTAAGAACATTTTGTTTCTGTTCCTTTCTTTTTTTTAACTTAATTTGTTAGATATTGGGACATACTGGGGAAAATGTTTTATGTAAATACAAAAAGGAGCACATGGGAGAAGACAATACCTGAGTCTAAGTAGCAATAGGTAATATCTATAATGCTGGAAGTGAAAAGTTATCCTAGGATGAGTGATGTTATTAAGGTGAGGGTATTAAACATGCATGGGATAGACATACGGCTCCTGAATCTAAGACGAGACCAACGACTGATTAAGGTTTGAGTCTTTACAGCAGGAGAAACGTGCGAGTAGACGGGGGCCGAATGGGGCCGATCTGTCGGCAGGTTCCATGATTCTATAATATTAGATTTAAAAGAGCAAAATGCGCTATGCGTTGCTTTGAGACCCTTTGTATCATATTTGTTCAACATTGTGGCTTCACAGAGTCACCTGTTAACCGCTACAATGTAGCAAAATAATGAAAGCATAATTCTGTATATTATGCTGTATGATGTAGCAAAAGGAAAAAAGAATGCATGCAATTTGTGACATGTATATGTTCTGTTACACACACACACACTTTTTACGTAAAAAGTCTATAAGGGGAGGCCAAGGAACGGTTGGAGCCTCTCGAAAAAAACAAGACTCCCCCTGAAAATGTTTGATTGGCTGAAATAGTTTTTAATGGAGTCATCACGGCGTTAACTGCCACGCTTCATAATTTTAAATAGTCTTCAGTTAGCTAAAACATCAATTTCAATTTTAAGTAAGTCACTTAAAGCCCGGCTTAATCTTGCTGAAATGGATTTTTGTTTAAAAAAAACCTCCAAAAGGTAAAAAGTAAGATTTCGTAAATGGATATTTCGGTTCTGTTTCATTTCTAGCTTCCAAAGTCGCGCAGAATACACAGAAAACAAAATGATTCCTTTTTGGTGCAAAGTTTCAATGTTGATCTTATCACCGTGGCAACCATTGACTTGGTTCTTCTGCTTAGACCATTCCTATGGTTGCTATGGTGATAAAACTGATAGAACATTCCATTGGTTCCAACGTTCCAAACGTAGCAGTTGCTCTCAGTACGTTGATCAAATTAAACTGACCCGTTATGGTCTGTATCTTGAACATGGTGTGGTTTGTGCGTTTGATTGCGAACATAACCTCTAGGTAGAGGTCGGCTTCATTTGCCTTTCGTCCTCCACTACGTTTTCCTAATCCAACAAGTAATAAAAGCATCATGAAGGTGCAGAGGCACCCCACGATTATCAGAAGAGTATCTAACATCTTCTCACTCGCCTGCTCTGCTGAGCAATGAGAAGTGTCTGAGTTTCACCTGCTTTATATAACCTCCTATGATGACATCACAGAGGCTGATGATGCAATAGTGGGCGTGGCTGCATCAAGTGGGCGGGGTCTAAATCATTTCACTTCCAACCACAAATGAGACAAGTCCCTTAAAGCCTGGCTTAATCTTACAGAAATGGATTTTTGTTTAATAAAAAAAAACCAAAAGGTTAAAAGTAATATTTCATAAATGGATATTTCGGTTCTGTTTCATTTCTGGCTTGAAAAGTCGCGCAGAATACACGGAAAACAAAATGATTCCTTTTTGGTGCAAAGTTTCAATGTTGATCTTATCACCATGGCAACCATTGACCTGGTTCTTCTGCTTAGACCATTCCTATGGTTGCTATGGTGATAGACCTGATAGAACATTCCATTGGTTCCAACGTTCCAAATGTAGCTGTTGCTCTCAGTACGTTGATATTGCCCTTGATCAAATTAAACTGACCCGTTATCTTAGAACATTAACTGATAATTGCTAAATATCACACGTTATTTGTGGGAAATAATAATATTTTTAAATAAACAGCATGAACTATACTAAATGTTAACAGAATTTTATTGACACGTTAAATTGGAAGTTCAGTTTACAGATAACATGAAAATCCTCTGGTGGAGGTCAGTGTAGGATGATGGTCTTGGACTCCATGGTGTAGCCAGCGAGACAAACAGGCAGATGATGCAATAATAGGCGTGGCTGAATCAAGTGGGCGGGGCCTAAATCATTTCAGTTCCAACCACAAATGAGACAAGTCGTGGGCAAAGCAGGCTCAGGAGGGCCAACCACATATCCATACATGCGTGGTAGAGCAGCTTGTCAGCGTAACTACCAACATGTCAAGATCATGTCACAGGTGCAATCTCACCTCTCAAAGTCCCTCAAATAAATATAAAATATATTTTCTCCATTTGAGTTTTTCCTCATATTACTATGGCATTTAATTCCACCATCTAAGCGTGCCGACCCTGGCATATGTTGTGTACAGTCACCTACATAGACCTCATGTTCAATCTACATGTATGTACAAACACATGTATGGGATACATTTATAAAGGCCTTTTAAGAACATTTTGTTTCTGTTCCTTTCTTTTTTTTAACTTAATTTGTTAGATATTGGGACATACTGGGGAAAATGTTTTATGTAAATACAAAAAGGAGCACATGGGAGAAGACAATACCTGAGTCTAAGTAGCAATAGGTAATATCTATAATGCTGGAAGTGAAAAGTTATCCTAGGATGAGTGATGTTATTAAGGTGAGGGTATTAAACATGCATGGGATAGACATACGGCTCCTGAATCTAAGACGAGACCAACGACTGATTAAGGTTTGAGTCTTTACAGCAGGAGAAACGTGCGAGTAGACGGGGGCCGAATGGGGCCGATCTGTCGGCAGGTTCCATGATTCTATAATATTAGATTTAAAAGAGCAAAATGCGCTATGCGTTGCTTTGAGACCCTTTGTATCATATTTGTTCAACATTGTGGCTTCACAGAGTCACCTGTTAACCGCTACAATGTAGCAAAATAATGAAAGCTTAATTCTGTATATTATGCTGTATGATGTAGCAAAAGGAAAAAAGAATGCATGCAATTTGTGACATGTATATGTTCTGTTACACACACACACACTTTTTACGTAAAAAGTCTATAAGGGGAGGCCAAGGAACGGTTGGAGCCTCTCGAAAAAAACAAGACTCCCCCTGAAAATGTTTGATTGGCTGAAATAGTTTTTAATGGAGTCATCACGGCGTTAACTGCCACGCTTCATAATTTTAAATAGTCTTCAGTTAGCTAAAACATCAATTTCAATTTTAAGTAAGTCACTTAAAGCCCGGCTTAATCTTGCTGAAATGGATTTTTGTTTAAAAAAAACCTCCAAAAGGTAAAAAGTAAGATTTCGTAAATGGATATTTCGGTTCTGTTTCATTTCTAGCTTCCAAAGTCGCGCAGAATACACAGAAAACAAAATGATTCCTTTTTGGTGCAAAGTTTCAATGTTGATCTTATCACCGTGGCAACCATTGACTTGGTTCTTCTGCTTAGACCATTCCTATGGTTGCTATGGTGATAAAACTGATAGAACATTCCATTGGTTCCAACGTTCCAAACGTAGCAGTTGCTCTCAGTACGTTGATCAAATTAAACTGACCCGTTATGGTCTGTATCTTGAACATGGTGTGGTTTGTGCGTTTGATTGCGAACATAATCTCTAGGTAGAGGTCGGCTTCATTTGCCTTTCGTCCTCCACTACGTTTTCCTAATCCAACAAGTAATAAAAGCATCATGAAGGTGCAGAGGCACCCCACGATTATCAGAAGAGTATCTAACATCTTCTCACTCGCCTGCTCTGCTGAGCAATGAGAAGTGTCTGAGTTTCACCTGCTTTATATAACCTCCTATGATGACATCACAGAGGCTGATGATGCAATAGTGGGTGTGGGTGCATCAAGTGGGCGGGGTCTAAATCATTTCACTTCCAACCACAAATGAGACAAGTCCCTTAAAGCCTGGCTTAATCTTACAGAAATGGATTTTTGTTTAATAAAAAAAAACCAAAAGGTTAAAAGTAATATTTCATAAATGGATATTTCGGTTCTGTTTCATTTCTGGCTTGAAAAGTCGCGCAGAATACACGGAAAACAAAATGATTCCTTTTTGGTGCAAAGTTTCAATGTTGATCTTATCACCATGGCAACCATTGACCTGGTTCTTCTGCTTAGACCATTCCTATGGTTGCTATGGTGATAGACCTGATAGAACATTCCATTGGTTCCAACGTTCCAAATGTAGCTGTTGCTCTCAGTACGTTGATATTGCCCTTGATCAAATTAAACTGACCCGTTATCTTAGAACATTAACTGATAATTGCTAAATATCACACGTTATTTGTGGGAAATAATAATATTTTTAAATAAACAGCATGAACTATACTAAATGTTAACAGAATTTTATTGACACGTTAAATTGGAAGTTCAGTTTACAGATAACATGAAAATCCTCTGGTGGAGGTCAGTGTAGGATGATGGTCTTGGACTCCATGGTGTAGCCAGCGAGACAAACAGGCAGATGATGCAATAATAGGCGTGGCTGAATCAAGTGGGCGGGGCCTAAATCATTTCAGTTCCAACCACAAATGAGACAAGTCGTTGGCGAAGCAGGCTCAGGAGGGCCAACCACATATCCATACATGCGTGGTAGAGCAGCTTGTCAGCGTAGCTACCAACATGTCAAGATCATGTCACAGGTGCAATCTCACCTCTCAAAGTCCCTCAAATAAATATAAAATATATTTTCTCCATTTGAGTTTTTCCTCATATTACTATGGCATTTAATTCCACCATCTAAGCGTGCCGACCCTGGCATATGTTGTGTACAGTCACCTACATAGACCTCATGTTCAATCTACATGTATGTACAAACACATGTATGGGATACATTTATAAAGGCCTTTTAAGAACATTTTGTTTCTCTTCCTTTCATTTTTTTAACTTAATTTGTTAGATATTGGGACATACTGGGGAAAATGTTTTATGTAAATACAAAAAGGAGCACATGGGAGAAGACAATACCTGAGTCTAAGTAGCAATAGGTAATATCTATAATGCTGGAAGTGAAAAGTTATCCTAGGATGAGTGATGTTATTAAGGTGAGGGTATTAAACATGCATGGGATAGACATACGGCTCCTGAATCTAAGACGAGACCAACGACTGATTAAGGTTTGAGTCTTTACAGCAGGAGAAACGTGCGAGTAGACGGGGGCCGATCTGTCGGCAGGTTCCATGATTCTATAATATTAGATTTAAAAGAGCAAAATGCGCTATGCGTTGCTTTGAGACCCTTTGTATCATATTTGTTCAACATTGTGGCTTCACAGAGTCACCTGTTAACCGCTACAATGTAGCAAAATAATGAAAGCATAATTCTGTATATTATGCTGTATGATGTAGCAAAAGGAAAAAAGAATGCATGCAATTTGTGACATGTATATGTTCTGTTACACACACACACACTTTTTACGTAAAAAGTCTATAAGGGGAGGCCAAGGAACGGTTGGAGCCTCTCGAAAAAAACAAGACTCCCCCTGAAAATGTTTGATTGGCTGAAATAGTTTTTAATGGAGTCATCACGGCGTTAACTGCCACGCTTCATAATTTTAAATAGTCTTCAGTTAGCTAAAACATCAATTTCAATTTTAAGTAAGTCACTTAAAGCCCGGCTTAATCTTGCTGAAATGGATTTTTGTTTAAAAAAAACCTCCAAAAGGTAAAAAGTAAGATTTCGTAAATGGATATTTCGGTTCTGTTTCATTTCTAGCTTCCAAAGTCGCGCAGAATACACAGAAAACAAAATGATTCCTTTTTGGTGCAAAGTTTCAATGTTGATCTTATCACCGTGGCAACCATTGACTTGGTTCTTCTGCTTAGACCATTCCTATGGTTGCTATGGTGATAAAACTGATAGAACATTCCATTGGTTCCAACGTTCCAAACGTAGCAGTTGCTCTCAGTACGTTGATCAAATTAAACTGACCCGTTATGGTCTGTATCTTGAACATGGTGTGGTTTGTGCGTTTGATTGCGAACATAATCTCTAGGTAGAGGTCGGCTTCATTTGCCTTTCGTCCTCCACTACGTTTTCCTAATCCAACAAGTAATAAAAGCATCATGAAGGTGCAGAGGCACCCCACGATTATCAGAAGAGTATCTAACATCTTCTCACTCGCCTGCTCTGCTGAGCAATGAGAAGTGTCTGAGTTTCACCTGCTTTATATAACCTCCTATGATGACATCACAGAGGCTGATGATGCAATAGTGGGTGTGGGTGCATCAAGTGGGCGGGGTCTAAATCATTTCACTTCCAACCACAAATGAGACAAGTCCCTTAAAGCCTGGCTTAATCTTACAGAAATGGATTTTTGTTTAATAAAAAAAAACCAAAAGGTTAAAAGTAATATTTCATAAATGGATATTTCGGTTCTGTTTCATTTCTGGCTTGAAAAGTCGCGCAGAATACACGGAAAACAAAATGATTCCTTTTTGGTGCAAAGTTTCAATGTTGATCTTATCACCATGGCAACCATTGACCTGGTTCTTCTGCTTAGACCATTCCTATGGTTGCTATGGTGATAGACCTGATAGAACATTCCATTGGTTCCAACGTTCCAAATGTAGCTGTTGCTCTCAGTACGTTGATATTGCCCTTGATCAAATTAAACTGACCCGTTATCTTAGAACATTAACTGATAATTGCTAAATATCACACGTTATTTGTGGGAAATAATAATATTTTTAAATAAACAGCATGAACTATACTAAATGTTAACAGAATTTTATTGACACGTTAAATTGGAAGTTCAGTTTACAGATAACATGAAAATCCTCTGGTGGAGGTCAGTGTAGGATGATGGTCTTGGACTCCATGGTGTAGCCAGCGAGACAAACAGGCAGATGATGCAATAATAGGCGTGGCTGAATCAAGTGGGCGGGGCCTAAATCATTTCAGTTCCAACCACAAATGAGACAAGTCGTTGGCGAAGCAGGCTCAGGAGGGCCAACCACATATCCATACATGCGTGGTAGAGCAGCTTGTCAGCGTAGCTACCAACATGTCAAGATCATGTCACAGGTGCAATCTCACCTCTCAAAGTCCCTCAAATAAATATAAAATATATTTTCTCCATTTGAGTTTTTCCTCATATTACTATGGCATTTAATTCCACCATCTAAGCGTGCCGACCCTGGCATATGTTGTGTAGTCACCTACATAGACCTCATGTTCAATCTACATGTATGTACAAACACATGTATGGGATACATTTATAAAGGCCTTTTAAGAACATTTTGTTTCTCTTCCTTTCATTTTTTTAACTTAATTTGTTAGATATTGGGACATACTGGGGAAAATGTTTTATGTAAATACAAAAAGGAGCACATGGGAGAAGACAATACCTGAGTCTAAGTAGCAATAGGTAATATCTATAATGCTGGAAGTGAAAAGTTATCCTAGGATGAGTGATGTTATTAAGGTGAGGGTATTAAACATGCATGGGATAGACATACGGCTCCTGAATCTAAGACGAGACCAACGACTGATTAAGGTTTGAGTCTTTACAGCAGGAGAAACGTGCGAGTAGACGGGGGCCGATCTGTCGGCAGGTTCCATGATTCTATAATATTAGATTTAAAAGAGCAAAATGCGCTATGCGTTGCTTTGAGACCCTTTGTATCATATTTGTTCAACATTGTGGCTTCACAGAGTCACCTGTTAACCGCTACAATGTAGCAAAATAATGAAAGCATAATTCTGTATATTATGCTGTATGATGTAGCAAAAGGAAAAAAGAATGCATGCAATTTGTGACATGTATATGTTCTGTTACACACACACACACTTTTTACGTAAAAAGTCTATAAGGGGAGGCCAAGGAACGGTTGGAGCCTCTCGAAAAAAACAAGACTCCCCCTGAAAATGTTTGATTGGCTGAAATAGTTTTTAATGGAGTCATCACGGCGTTAACTGCCACGCTTCATGATTTTAAATAGTCTTCAGTTAGCTAAAACATCAATTTCAATTTTAAGTAAGTCACTTAAAGCCCGGCTTAATCTTGCTGAAATGGATTTTTGTTTAAAAAAAACCTCCAAAAGGTAAAAAGTAAGATTTCGTAAATGGATATTTCGGTTCTGTTTCATTTCTAGCTTCCAAAGTCGCGCAGAATACACAGAAAACAAAATGATTCCTTTTTGGTGCAAAGTTTCAATGTTGATCTTATCACCGTGGCAACCATTGACTTGGTTCTTCTGCTTAGACCATTCCTATGGTTGCTATGGTGATAAAACTGATAGAACATTCCATTGGTTCCAACGTTCCAAACGTAGCAGTTGCTCTCAGTACGTTGATCAAATTAAACTGACCCTGTATCTTGAACATGGTGTGGTTTGTGCGTTCGATTGCGAACATAATCTCTAGGTAGAGGTCGGCTTCATTTGCCTTTCGTTCTCCCAGGGCCGGCCCTATAATGGGGCAGACTGGGGCAATTGCCCCAGGCGGCACTTTAGAAGGGGCGGCACTTTGACGCCCCAAGCGCTTTTTTTTGTTTTTGAAGCGGAGGAGAGAGAGGGGCACCGAGTGGTTTTCGCTTACCCGCTCGGCGCTTCTCTCTCTCCTCTGCGTCGGTCTCGGTGCCGGTTTGTAATGCCGAGCACCGGAAGTGACGTCAATTTCCGGCGCTCAGCATTACAAGCCGGCACCGTGGCAGAGCAGGGAGACTTGCCGCATGACTGTTTAAAGTTAAGTACCTTTAAATAGGGGGGGTTAGGGTAGATAATGGCGTCGGCGAAGTTTAAAATGGTGCCCCCCCGGCGTCGGTGGGGGGGGCGGCATTTTAAACTTCGCCCCAGGCGGCATTAAGTCTTGGGCCGGCCCTGAACATACCCACCAATAAAAATACATATGCACATTCACATAGATACATACATATGCACGTAAACATATACACATAACCACATGTATACATACATATGCACATAAACATATAGACATACCCACATGTATACATACATATGCACATACCCACCTGTATACATACATATGCACATATACACAAACCCACCTGTATACATACATATGCACATAAACACACACACACACACATGTATACATACATATGCACATAAACACACAACACCTGTATACATACATATGCACGTAAACATACACATACCCACATGTATACATGCATATGCACGTAAACATATACACATACCCACATCTATACATACATATGCACATATACACAAACCCACCTGTATACATACATATGCACGTAAACATATAGACATACCCACCTGTATACATACATATGCACATAAACATATGGACATACCCACATGTATACATACATATGCACCTACCCACCTGTATACATACATATGCACCTACCCACCTGTATACATACATATGCACATATACACAAACCCACCTGTATACATACATGTGCACATAAACATAAACACATGTATACATAAAAGTACCCACATGTATACATACATATGCACGTAAACATACACATACCCACATGTATACATGCATATGCACGTAAACATATACACGTACCCACCTGTATACATACATATATGCACGTAAACATACACATACCCACATGTATACATACATATGCACATACCCACCTGTATACATACATATCCACATATACACAAACCCAACTGTATACATACATATACACATAAACATACCCACATGTATACATAAACATACCCACATGTATACATACATATGCACATAAACACACACCACCTGTATACATACATATGCACGTGAACATACACATAACCACATGTATACATGCATATGCACGTAAAGATATACACATACCCACCTGTATACATACATATATGCACGTAAACATACACATACCCACATGTATACATACATATGCACATACCCATCTGTATACATACATATGCACATATACATAGACATACCCACCTGTATACATACATATGCACATATAGACAAACCCACCTGTATACATACATATGCACATAAACGTACCCATATGTATACATAAACATACCCACATGTATACATACATATGCACAAACATACCCAGGGCCGGCCCTACAATGGAGCCGACTGGGGCAATTGCTCTAGGCGGCACTTTTGAAGGGGCGGCACTTCAGCGGTTTTTTTTTAAGCGGAGGGGAGAGAGGGGCTCCGAGTGGTTTTCGCTTACCCGCTCGGCGCTTCTCTCTCTCCTCTGTGGCGAGTCTCCCTGTTCGGTCTCGGTGCCGGTTTGTAATGCCGAGCACCGGAAGTGACGTCAACTTTCACATAGATACATACATATGCACGTAAACATATACACATAACCACATGTATACATACATATGCACATAAACATATACACATACCCACCTGTATACATACATATGCACATAAACACACACCACCAGTATACATACATATGCACATAAACATAGACATACCCACCTGTATACATACATATGCACATATACACAAACCCACCTGTATACATACATATGCACATAAACACACACCACCAGTATACATACATATGCACATAAACATAGACATACCCACCTGTATACATACATATGCACATATACACAAACCCACCTGTATACATACATATGCACATAAACATACACACATGTATACATAAACATACCCACATGTATACATACATATGCACGAAAACATACACATACCCACATGTATACATGCATATGCACGTAAACATATACACATACCCACCTGTATACATACATATATGCACGTAAACATGCACATACCCACCTGTATACATACATATCCACATATACACAAACCCACCTGTATACATACATATACACATAAACATACACATACCCACATGTATACATGCATATGCACGTAAACATATACACATAACCACATGTATACATACATATGCACATACCCACCTGTATACATACAGATGCATATACACACACCACCTGTATACATACATATGCACGTAAACATACACATACCCACATGTCTACATGCATATGCACGTAAACATATACACATACCCACCTGTGTACATACATATATGCACGTAAACATACACATACCCACATGTCTACATGCATATGCACGTAAACATATAGACATACCCACCTGTATAAATACATATGCACATACCCACCTGTATACATACATATGCACATAAACATATGCACATACCCACCTATATACATACATATGCACGTAAACATATACACATACCCACATGTATACATACATATGCACCTACCCACCTGTATATACATATGCACATATACACAAACCCACCTGTATACATACATATGCACATAAACATACACACATGTATACATACATATGCACAGAAACACACACACATGTATACATAAACATACCCACATGTATACATACATATGCACATAAACACACACCACCTGTATACATACATATGCACGTAAACATACACATACCCACATGTATACATGCATATGCACGTAAACATATACACATACCCACCTGTATACATACATATATGCACATAAACATACACATACCCACATGTATACATACATATGCACATACCCACCTGTAGACATACATATCCACATATACACAAACCCACCTGTATACATACATATACACATAAACATACACATACCCACATGTATACATGCATATGCACGTAAACATATACACATACCCACCTGTATGCATACATATGCACATAAACATAGACATACCCACCTGTATACATACATATGCACATATACACAAACCCACCTGTATACATACATATGCACATAAACATACACACATGTATACATACATATGCACATACACACATGTATACATACATATGCACATAAACACACACCACCTGTATACATACATATGCACGTAAACATACACACCCACATGTATACATGCATATGCACGTAAACATACACATAAACACATGTATACATACATATGCTCATACCCACCTGTATACATACATATGCACATATACACAAACCCACCTGTATACATACATATGCACATAAACACACACACACACATGTATACATACATATGCACATAAACACACACCACACCTATGCACGTAAACATACACATACCCACATGTATACATGCATATGCACGCATACATGCATATGCACGTAAACATATACACATACCCACCTGTATGCATACATATGCACATAAACATAGACATACCCACCTGTATACATACATATGCACATATACACAAACCCACCTGTATACATACATATGCACATAAACATACACACATGTATACATAAACATACCCACATGAATACATACATATGCACAAACATACCCACCAATAAACATACATATGCACAATCACATATATACATACATACACATTACCTAAAACTGGGAAAGACTCCTTACTGCATTAGGCTTTAAACTTGACCTCTTTTTTAGCATCTCTGGACATCTTACAAATACTTACTGCACCCTCGCTGCCAGGAAGCTCCCATGGAAGCCGGCCTCCCCGGTGTGTTTCTGTTGGTTATAAGAGGATAAGATGGGCTCCTCCTGGACCCGTTTCTACTTGAAAAAGGCTCCGCGTGGCATCCTGTGCTTACTGGTTTTTGCTGGCATCCCCACTCAGCCCTGGTAGCATCTGCTGTACCGGATTATGAAGCCCATGTAAGTGCGACATGCGTTCTCTTCACTTCTGACAGGAATCTAGAACAGCGTCCATGTCCTGCTGCGCAGCAACTAAATCAGGGGCTGTGTAAGTCCTCAGTAGCCATTCAAATCTTCAGACCCGAGAACTACTCTCTGCCGGATCCTGGTTGTAGAGGAAGCTACTAGAAACTTCCACCTCTGCTTATATACCTTCTACATGGCTGTAAACATGACCAATGAATGAGAAGGAATCAAAGCATCCCTGCATAGGCCAGCCATCCTATCCCCCTTTTCTCATTGGTCCAAGAAGGCCCAATCCTGGGAAGTAGAAATACACAGAAATACATCAGTCACTCAGGCTTTATAACTGAAATAAACTTTAAAACATCATTAAATTCAAAGTGCTATAAAGTTAACCATGCTTAAAAAAATGACATATTACCATATTTGCTCGATTATAAGATGACCCCCCCAAAATCTGAATATTAGTTTAGGAAAAAAGAAAAAGGCTGAATGTAAGATGACCCTGTAGGAAAAAAGTGTTCCTAGTAAATGTTAATTCATGTAAACTATTTTTTTTAATAAAATCTATGATTGAGAAAAAAATTTTGTTTTTATTTCCTTTTATTTTTCAACCCGCCCCGTTATGCACATCTGCACCCAGGCTTCCCACTCCTATATGTCACTGTGCCCCATGATATGCCTTTTAGCCCTCTATATGCAGATAAACATATGCACATACCTACCTGTATACATACGCACATAAACAGACATACCCACCTGTATACATACATATGCAGATAAACATATGCACATACCCACCTGTATACATACATATGCACATAAACATATAGACATACCCACCTGTATACATACGCACATAAACAGACAAACCCACCTGTATACATACATATGCAGATAAACATATGCACATACCCACCTGTATATATATACATATGCACATACCCACCTGTATACATACATATGCACATAAACATAAAGACATACCCACCTGTATACATATGTACATAAAACATATACCCACTTGTATACATACGTAAGCATATAAACATACCCACCTGTAAACATACATCTGCACATACACATATATACATACATACACATGACCTAAAACTGGGAAAGACCCCTTACTGCATTATTCTTTAAACATTACCCCTTTTTTAGGACATCTTACAAATACTTACTGCGCCCTCGCTGCCAGGAAGCTCCCATGGAAGCCGGCCTCCCCGGTGTGTTTCTGTTGGTTATAAGAGGATAAGATGGGCTCCTTCTGGACCCGTTTCCACTTGAAGAAGGCTCCGCGTGGCATCCTGTGCTTACTGGTTTTTGCTGGCATCCCCACTCAGCCCTGGTAGCATCTGCTGTACTGGATCATGAAGCCCATGTAAGTGCGACATGCGTTCTCTTCACTTCTGACAGGAATCCAGAACAGCGTCCATGTCCTGCTGCGCAGCAACTAAATCAGGGGCTGTGTAAGTCCTCAGTAGCCATTCAAATCTTCAGACCCGAGAACTACTCTCTGCCGGATCCTGGTTGTAGAGGAAGCTACTAGAAACTTCCACCTCTGCTTATATACCTTCTACATGGCTGTAAACATGACCAATGAATGAGAAGGAATCAAAGCATCCCTGCATAGGCCAACCATCATATCCCCCTTTTCTCATTGGTCCAAGAAGGCCCAATCCTGGGAAGCAGTCTATTATCTGATGTGTAGAAATACATCAGTCACTCAGGCTTTATAACTGAAATAAACTTTAAAACATCATTAAATTCAAAGTGCTATAAAGTTAACCATGCTTAAAAAAATGACATATTGCCGTATTTGCTCGATTATAAGATGACCCCCCAAAATCTGAATATTAGTTTAGGAAAAAAAGAAAAAGCCTGAATGTAAGACGACCCTGCAGGAAAAAAGTTTTCCTAGTAAATGTTAATTCATGTAAACTATGTAAACTTTTTTGTTTTCAATAAAATCTATGTTTCAGAAAAATATTTTTTTGTTTTTATTTCCTTTTATTTTCCAACCTGCCCTCCAGTTATGAACATCTGCCCCCAGGCTTGCCACTCCTATATGGCACTGTGGCCCATGATATGCCTTTTAAGCCTCCAAATGCCACTGTGCCCCATGATATGCCTTTTAACCCTCTATATGCTACTGTGCCCCATGAAATGCCTTTTGACCCCTTATGTGCCACTCTTCCTCCAGAAATGCCTTATACCCCTATATGCCACTCTGGCATTTAGGGGGTTGAAAGGCATATTATGGGGCAGAGTGGCATATAGGGAGGTATAAGGTATTTCAGGAGGCAGAGTGGTGTATAGAGGGTTAAAAGGCATCTCTGGAGGCAGAGAGGCATTAAGGGGGTTAAAGGCATCATAGAGCACTCTGCCTACAGAAATGCTTTATGCCCCCCATTTAACCCCCCCCCCCCACACACACACACTTAACGGTGCTTCCGATTCCCTGCTGTGTAGTCGCGGCAGCGGGTAGACGTCTACGCAATTCGCAACTTCCACTGCAGCCGGAAGGAGATGCGGTTAGCAGCGGGGGTTGTCTGCGTCCATAGCGCAGACCTCCCCCGACTATTAGTGACAATTCCCTGCCCCAGAATTCTCCTCACTGACAGCCGGGGAAGGTCTGCACGATGGACGTAGACAACCCCGGCTGCCAACTGCACCTCCTTCCGGCTGCAGCGGAAGTTGCGAATTGCGTAGAAGTCTACTCGCTGCCCCGACTACACAGCAGGGAGTCGGAAGCAGCGGTAAGTTTGGGGGGGGGGTTAAATGGGGGGCTAAGACAGGAGCATCCAGGACTCCTGAGGTCTGATTATAAGACAACCCCAATTATAAGGGGTATTTTTCAGAGCATGTAAATGTAAACTATTTTTTTTAAAAATATATGATTGAGAAAATTATTTTGTTTTTATTTCCTTTTATTTTCCAACCTGCCCCCCAGTTATGCACATCTGCCCCAGAAATGCCTTATACCCCCTATATGCCACTGTGCCCCATGATATGATATGTTTGTGTATCATAGATGTATAATTGTGGAAGGGCAAAGATGGCACTAGCCGTAGGTTTGAGCCTTGGGGACCAAGATGGCACAGGCTGGACTGTTTGGGGACAAAGATTGCAAATCTTATGTGTGTTATCTGGGTGCTGGTCAGGTTCTATGTGGGCAGTGTGGACGCCAGGTTTTAAATATACCTTTAATGCCGTGTTTTTATGTGAATTCCAATTGATCTTTACCTGCAAAGCAGGGTTTTTGTGTTATTCTGTAGATCCATATGTGCTATGCTATGTTTCCATACATTATTTATGTGTACCTGCAAATACAGGGTTAATATGTCTTATTCAGTTGATTAATACCTGCAATGCTGTTTCCATGTATGTATTTGATTTATACCTGCGATGCTACGTTTCATATATTATTGTATACCTGCAAATACAGGATTTGTATGTCTGATTCTGTTTATTTTATATATACCTTCAGTGCTGAGATCACAAGTGAATTTCAATTGATCTGGGTTTGTGTGTTGATCTATACCTGCTATCGGCAGCAGGGTCTAATATATATATAGGCAACAGGGGCTAGTAAATGGGTTTTAGATATTTGGACAGGGGCGCAATTTCAGTGCTTGCCATAGGTGCTATTTTCAGTAGATACGCCTCTGTATACACATCACACCTCCCGCCCACCCTGCTTACCTCTCCAGCAGCTTTCTCTCAAGCTGTTCACACACCATGCAAGCAGCCTCAGGATCACGTGACCCCGATAAAAGTAGGTAAGAGTTCCATATTAACACCAGTGCACACCCTTTCCTTCCTCCCCAATGATACAGTGAGGGGATGTGTATATACGGCTCCTGAATATAAGACAAGCCCAACGACTGAGTGTTTGCAGATGGCCGGACGGCTCTCAGAGACAGGGAAGAAAATTTCATATACACTCCCCTGTCATATGTATAAAATAAAACTAGAGGCTCAGAAATAATGCAATAAGTTTTTTTTTCTTTTGGTTACAGAGAAAGTGGTAGAAAAATGGAACTGCCTCCCAGCAGGAGTGGTAGTGGCAAATACAGTGAGAGAATGTAATACGCTTCTGCTGGCAGGCTGTTCCACTTATCTACCACCCGATTTCTCATTAGAGGTTATACCTGCGAGGGGATGTAAACATGCAGGGGACGGGGATACGGGGCCCCGAATCTGACTGATTAATGTCACATGTTACAGCAGGAATAATGGGCGACTAGCCGGGGGCCGAATGGCTCCGATGTGCCATTAAATTCTGTTTGTACGACGAGTCGCTCCGTGAGTCCTGCTGGGTTCCAGCTTCTTATTGAAACCGAGAATTTCCCGGCAGATCAGCCCCGTTCCCATGTCTACTCACCCGTTATTGCTGCTGTAACCACTCCAACATTAACCAATCAGATTCGGGGCCCCGTATCCCCGTCCCCTGCATGTTTACATCCCTTCACTGTATAACCTCTACAACTTCTGCTGGGAGGCTGTTCCACTTATCACCCTCTCAATAAAGTAAAACTTCTTGCATAACTTTGGAGTCTCTTCTTTTAGAAGGCTATTATTTATACATATGACAGGGCAGTGTGTATGCATTATGCTGGGGGTGGAAGATTTTCAACTTGCTGATATTACTCTGGATTATGAACGGCCGTCTCAAGCGAGCTTCTCCTGCAAAGAGAACCCCGCAGGCCCTGCATAATGCGTAGTTTAATCGGTGTGACTGAGTAAGAAATCTTCCCGTTATCTGTGGATTGTTCGGCGACACCGGAGGTTCCGGGAAAGGAGAGCCTTTCACTTCCCTGACTCCGCTATGCATCGTACGGGCCGGCGCTGGCAGGAAGAGCTCACCGGGGCCGGCCCTTCATAATGCTTGGAGTGATGGGATTGGGGGCTCAACTCTCCTGTAAACCTCTGCGGACAGATTGCTTGAGCGTTGCTCCTGATTTTACTATACATTGTGCAGGGCCCGCTCAGTTCCCTTTTCAGGGGAAGCTCACAGGGGCGAGCGCTTAATAATACATCGTAACGTAAAGAAATGTCCAAAACCTTCCTTGTGGGGTGTATTCACTAAAGCTGTTTGTTAACCCCTGATGTCACTCTCTATTCTGAAGGGCAGGCATCAGGGGATTGAAGTGTAAGCTTCTGTGCTCGCAAATACACGTGAGATGAGGACGTTATCCCGCAGGAAGCTCCTAAACCTGTATAAATCATATCTGTGCATTAAGCCTGGGCTATTAGCGCGAGAGGCTGAGAGGCTCCGATGTGTTTCTGCGTCACGATATTTCTTTGTATTCTGTGCCGGTGATCGGGAAATATGGAATAACCATAAACCGTACCGGGCCCTCCCTGTGCCGGGGGGCTGTGATCCGCCGGGCGTCTGGCCCTCCCTGTGCCGGGGGCTGTGACCCGCTGGGCGTTTGGGTGATGCAGGATTGCAGGTCCCGGCGATGTCACAAATCTGCTTATCCGGTGAAGTCTGTCCCTCTATGGACTTTCACTTGTCTGTGTGTCCAGCGGGGTTATTAAGACCGAGCTGTTCTATTGTTTAGCGCAGGCTGTGTAAGGAGTCGGATAGAACGGCTCAGGATCCGAGTCGTGGCGCTGTTGGGAATCTCGTTTCATGCGATTTAATGAAATGTGAGAATTTACTCCGTTCTGCAGAAAACGGAAAGAATGGTTTCTCGTCTCTGCGTTCTTTCTGGGGATTTCCTCCTTAATACAGAATATTTTCGGGAGAAGCAGCGTATTTCTAGAATCACTCGGCACGTTAGTGTCTCGGCGGATGGACACACAGAAGGCTGCTTCTTCACCGCGTTTAGAAGGTAAATGCCGTTTAAAACCCTTTCATGCAGAGCCGTTTCCCCCCGGCGTCCGTACAGGGCGATACGCAGTAAGTATTCGAGACTTTACGGACATTTGGAGGGAAGTCGGCAGGTACACACACTCCTTGGTGTCGCCTTATTCTAGTCCTGGCCCTTCCCGTCGGTGCGCCGGCGGCCACACGGGAAGCTTGAGCACGGTTTAGGCAGAGGCTTCCTTTGGTTTAATGATCTTCAGAAAGCTGCGGCTGACAAACATCGCTTTTGTTCTGTCTGCAGAAGAACCTTATCTGCTGCCCCAGTTTATTAAACCCCCGTGGGGGGGGGGGCGCCGTCTTATTTAACCCCTCGAAGAACGGCAGAACCTGAACTCCTAAACCCAACTTCCTCACCTTGGATCGTCGGGTCCGTTGGAAAGAAATGAAGAGCCCTGCCGCCTAAATAGCGCGGGGCGGCATGTAGTTGTGGGGATAGGAGGTTGGGTTCATCTAGAGGTCAGCTATTGATTTAATAGGCAGGGTCAAAAGTTCAGGTCAGAAGTTAGAAAAAAAAATAAAAAAAAATAGCCTGGGTGATGTAACTTGGAAATTGCTGGATGTGCGCGTGCCGCTTAGTGATTCGCCGCCTTTGCCTCGCGGGCACCTTTGGTGCCCCGCGAGACGCCTCGCGCTGCGCAAAAAGGCGCGAATTCGCGCTATAAATAGGAGCTGTGGGAGCGCTAGCAGTCATGCCACAAGGCGAACTGCTAAGCTGTGAATACTTACCTGTAAAGGCTGGTATTTCGGTGGTGCAGGAGAGCCGCAGGCGAAGATGGAACTTCTTCTTGAAAAGCTCCCATCCCCCCCTCCCTGTTATGAATATTATGATGCTTTATTTTATATATTTGTCGTGTGCTTTTATCAGGGTAAACGTTGTCCCTTCTTAGGGATGGACTGGTGTAATGGTGTATGCCGTCTGGCTTTTAGGGCGGATGGCTTGGTTATATATGTGTATATATATATTTATGGTTTAAGTTATTGGAGGTGAGACTCTGGGTTTGGGCCAAGAGTTTCTTTAAAGTTTGTGATGTTTGTTATAAGCTAAATAAAAGTACACGGCCTGTTTATTCCAATTCGAGTATGGTGTTTTTATTTCAAGTTTACAGTACAAGGATACATTGTTGGTTACAATATCCCTTACAACTACATGTTTCCAAAAACTCGAATAGAATAGAATAGAATATTCGACTCGAGCCGGAAGATAACTGCAGCCTGCGTCCATCCCGTAATCTGCTCAGCAAACAACCGCTTACAGGGCGGACGCCGGCTGCAGTTATCTTCCGGCTCGAGTCGAATATTCTATTCTATTCGAGTTTTTGGAAACATTTCTTTCCAACGGACCCGACGATCCAATCCGAGGAAGTTGGGTTTAGGTGTACAGGTATCTTCCACACGTTATATCTGATGCATATCGTTTATATCCAGGTTTGTCTAATTCCAGGCCCCGAGGGCCATTACTAGACCTGGATACTGAACGCACACGTGATATGTTAAGAGCTGCCAGTGCCCGTCCTGGATATCCAGAAAGCCTGGCCTGTTTGTGGCCCCCGGGGCCTGGAGTTTGAGCCCCCCCATCTCTAGTAAATGCCAGTCTGATCTCCGCTGTCTCCTGTCTGTAGATCCCAGCTCTTCTCTTCTTCATCTCTTCTCCCCTGCGAGGGACTCTATTTCTTGGAGCTCGTGATGTTTGGCCTCCGCCTGCGTGCCAAGGTGCCGCGCGTCAACTGGGACCCAGCGGTGAGTTTCATAAATCTCTCTGCACTCTGCTTTTACTGTAACGTGCTGTTTGGTGCGTTTCGGGTTAATGTAATCACTGATGTCTCCTATTCTGTGCAGCTCTGTAAACCAACATTTATCACGAGCCGTAATGTATGAACTCCGGCAGAAAATGCACCAAGAAGGGAGTCGTCGCCTGATTCGGGGGCTTGTTGCTCACTTTGCCGACTGCGTGTGAACCTGGCCTGCGCAAAACATTATCCTGCAGCCTCCTGAGTAGAGAGGAAATGGAACTTTTCGAGGCTTCCCTGTACAATGACGTGGCGTTGGCTTGAGTCTGACTGCCGACTGCTTCCTGCTTAACTCCGGCGACTGCTTGGGGGCCCTCGACAGAAGAGACCTGACAGGTAAGAGACGCGTTCCTTTTAACAGTCTCTATTTTACATCTAATAAAAATGAATACAAGCAATAACGCGATCTGAGGATGTGGCATTTATTATGACTAAAGACGAGTTCCCCGCACCGCATTTGCTCTGAAAAAAACATTGTCTTATAATCGAGCAAATACGGTATATTCATGCCCCTCGTGAAAATGCATATTCCTGCATCTGTACACAAAAGAAAATTTCCCAATTCCTACTCTGCAGACCCCGTGTTGTTGAACCCTCTGGAGCTTCCCAGACAAAATATCTTCCTAGCAGAAATGTGTCACGTGACCCAAACGCCGGTGCCGACAGCTTCTTACCAAACCAGACAAACATTAGGTGGTTGCTTGCATTTTGTGCCGCTCTTGGGTCGCGGCGTGTGTGTGTGGGTTTGTGGTGCCCTTGGGTCGCGGGGTTTGTGGCGTTTTGTTGCATTTTCAGTGAAAGCAACATTCGCTTCACACTCTAGAGAATAATGTTGTTTCTTCACATTTTCGCCTCCCGCGGGCGCTTCGATTATCCAAACCGTCTTGCTCCTATTTACAAAATGTAATTTAAAACCAGAAACTGCAGCTGTCGGCAGCTTAATAACACTTTACAGACTTCTGGGCTGGATATTCAGTCCATAAAACATTGTTCAGATTGTAAAAGTCGTCACTTCTGTTTTGAAATGGGAAGGAATACAGTAAATAGAGCCGGAGAGACTCGATGTCTGATACCTTTTAGTGGCCAACATGTCTATTAATTACATCGTTAGGGTTAATTTAGGGGCAGTTATGGTTGATGGGGTCTTTAGGGCTAATTTAGGGGCAGTTATGACTGATGGGGTATTATGGGTTAATTTAGGGGCAGTTATGGTTAATGGGGCATTGGGTTAATTTAGGGGCAGTTATGGTTTATGGGGTATTTAGGGTTAATGTAGGGGCAGTTGTGGTTGATTGAGTCTTTAGGGTTCATTTAGGAACATTTATGGTTAATGGGGTGTTTAGGGTTAATCTGGAGGCAGTTGTGGTTGATGGGGTCTTTAGCGCTAATTTAGGGGCTGTTATGGTTAGTAGGGTATTTAGGGTTAATTTAGGGGCAGTTGTGGTTGATGGGGTCTTTAGGGTTAATATAGGGGCAGTTATGGTTAATGAGGTCTTTATTAAATAAAATTAACCCTCAGTCCTCAGCATTAAATTAACCCTAAAGACCCCATTAACCATAACTGCCCCTAAATTAACCTGTAATACCCCATCAGCCATAACTGCCCCTAAATTAGCCCTAAACACCCCTATCAACCATAACTGCCCCTAAATTAACCCTAAACACCCCATTAACCATAACTGCCTTTAAATTAACCCAAGTGAGGTCTCAACAGTGCTCTGTACAACGGCATGAGCACCTACTGCTGACACCTGGCTATACAACCAAGCTTCACGAAAAAAAAGCGTTCTTTAAAAAAAAAAGAAAAATAGACAGGTTGGGGCTTTAAATTTAAATTTTTGCAATTTATCTAAATTAAGAGTTGTGTCAAAGAACCAATATACTTCATTTTTTACACTCACCTTGAATAAACATTATGTTTCTTGTTTTCTGCAAAATTATTATATAGTGAGAACTGTTTTTCACAATTTTTAAATTTATCCACTTAAATTATCTAGGTGTTAAAATATATTTCTTTTCTGTAATGTTATAATTTATTACAATAAGCCCATGTTCGCTTGGTATACAAATTGCTTTAATTCCACTTCTTCTGTATTGATATTAACTTAATGTTCATTCTATGTTTGCATTCCATATCAACAACTTTGTCAATGATGAAGCGTTCATCAAACATCTTTCTATACGTTACCATGAAGTTATTAATATCAGTTTTAACATATAAGTACCATATGCATGGCTTTCAGTACACTTCACAAAACAAAAGACTGGTATTTATTTGCTCAAACCTCAGTAATTTAGTCAGTTTCAATCATTTTGATTAATATGAATGTAAAACAGAGATCCAAAAATGCTGGCCCGTTTGGGATCTTTGGTGCCGGTAGATCCGGGGCCCTGTTCTATCAGCATATTGCTCATGAAAACACTATATTTTACTATCAAAAACAGTAAGGGAACTTCGATATTTCAAAAACCCATTTGAAATGTAAAAAAAAACCAAAGATGGCCGCCCTAATCCCGCATGCCAAGTCGCACGGCCGTGGGCATGAGGTCATCGTATTCTGACAGCCTATATATATGGGGCAAATGGCAGTTATTAGCTATCAGTTCTTGATTCCCAGTGGTGTATACTATTGGTACGAGAACAGCGTTTTATTTGGAGAAATGCCATTCCTAGCGGCTTGGAAACGTAGACGACAGGATGAAGACCCGAAGAACCCTGAACCACCGGGAAAAGAGGAGGGAGAGAGGACCGAAGATCCACCCCGGGACGACCAGCAAAAACGGAAGAAACACAGCTCCCAAGGAAGCGAGACGGACCGCGGAAGAAAGAAGAGGAAGAAGAGCCCTGCAGGAGAGCCCAGCGGATCAGATGATGGACCCAGGAAGCCCCTCAGCCTCACAGACTTCACCTTCTATTCTGAGTTGGGAAGAGGTGGATTTGGCAAAGTAAGTAACGTGTTTATTTTATCTAGGGGTACAGAAAGAGTTTTTAGGGGAAATATGGAACAAGAAACCACATAAAACATGCCTTTGTCTTACTTACTGGGATCATTCTAGGTAGGGAAAACAGTGACACTTTAATCCAATAAATCAGTTTGAACACAGCCCATATTATAGACGGTACGGCCTCCAAAAGCTGTTTATTTTCACTCATTCCAAACACACAAGCTTTACACTTAAGGCTGGGAGACGATATCCTTGGGTTTGGATTGGAGAGCAGCAAACGTAGAGCTTGATACATTGTATCCGGTGTCTATCATACAGGAGAAGCACACTGAGCAGTTACTGGACACTCCACGCGGTGGCGGCGGCAGTTAGGCAGGTTGGAGATACTGATTGGCTCATGCAGCTGTCACTCACGTCATACATCATTCATTCATTAATATGAAACGATCTTAACTTTATCTTTGTAACTAAATGGAACGGTAATGAGTGAAATGTTCAGTATATACCAGAGACTGCCAGGCCTACTGAGTGTCCATATTGCCAGATTAAGGAAAAGTGGATGTGCAAGCGCATTGGTGTCATTTATACATCAGGATGTGCTGGGTATTAAGATAAAATGATGTTTATTTCCGCTATAATAAAAGACGCAGAAAATGTGCATGTGTTGTTTTTTTTAAAAGCTAAAGGGGTATCCTGAAGTTATAATGTGAAGGGTGAGGGGATTCCATGTAAAGTCAGGAAATTTTACTTTACCAAGAGGGTGGTAGATAAATGGCCTCTCAGCAGAAGTGGTAATACATGGTATAGGCAGATGGTTCCTGAATCTAAGGCAAGACCAAGGACTGATTAAGCTGTGAATCTGTACACTAGATGGGCCGGATGGGTCTGCTGGTAGATTCTATGTTTCTATGAATCAGGTAATGTTATCATAGTAACAGATTTAAATGAAAATGCTTAAAGGACTAAAATCAATGCTCTGGGGTCGGCTTTCTACACAAAACTGCAAATGGAATAATTAGGTAAACTACGTCTGAGATAAAATGAGATGTCGATGTTAAAAAGGCATCTGGAGCCTATATTATTCTGTTCATTAAAAGCTGGTCTCAGGTTGTCTTTGCAGATTAAGACATTGAACCTTTTGGGCTGGGTTAAGTATTCTACGACTAGTTTTAAAATTAGATGTACGCATCTATATTGTAGTGGATGGAGTGAGTGGTAGATAGGTGGAATAGCCTCCCAGAACAAGTGGTAGAGGACAAAACAGTGACATAATTTAAACATACATGGAATAGGCATATGGCTCCTGAATATAAAGTAAGACCAAGGACTGATTACGGTTTGAGTCTTTACATTAGGACGTTGGATGGGCTGAATGGATCTGATCTCCCATCAAACTGCACCTTTCTATGTTGATAATGAGCTTCACATTTCACACATCAATTACAACTGTGTCACCCCTTCCTGGTTATCTCAGGTCATGCTCGCGTCATGGAGGAGCAGTAAACATCCGGTGGCTGTTAAGATCATCAAACGCAGCTCATCGTGGAAAGAAGGCATCATGCGGGAAAGACGAGTCTTGGAGCTGGCAGCAGAAAGCCCATTCCTCTGCCACGGCTTTGGTGCTTTTCACACCCAGGTACGGAATTGTCTGTTGCTCTGCAGCCTATTCCCGTCCTTTCACCTTCTACCATGCGCCATTTCTACAGAAGATCTGCATGTGTCACTGTACTATTAGTCTCTGCATGACTGTAACTGTTTTTGCTCTATGTTCAAAATAAGCACCGCGTCTTTCTCGTCATGGAGAACGTGAGCGGAGGCAGCCTGTCAAACCACCTGAGGAGGAACGGCCGGATGGGAACCAGTGCTGCAGTGTGAGCAACAGAGTAGACATAAAGCCAATGATCATTTCCATGCTGTCTAAATGGCTCCTCTAGCTTTAATCCCAATGCAGTGAAATCAGAGGCTCTCCATCTCTGTAAATAACCCTTTGCTAATATTTAGAAACTACTCACTAAACTGTTTGTGTCCTTCTGGCAGGTTCTACGCTGCAGAGATCACCTGCGGTCTTCAGTTTCTACACAGCCATGGAATAGTTCATCGGTTAAAAAAAAATATTTCTGCTCTCAACTGTCCTGTTGTTGAGTCTTATGTCTTCCATCACCCCAAGTTCCCTTCATCTCACCATTTATTCCATTTCAAAATCTTTCAGAATTCTTAAGAGGAAAATGAACATCTTCTTTCTCTGAATCATTTAGGGACCTGAAGCCAGCGAACGTGTTGATGACCAGCGAGGGACACCTGAAGATCTGCGATTTCGGCCTCGTTGTGGAGAAGATCATCGGCGCAGCCAAAACCAAAGGCGTAGTTGGGACCAGAAAATATATGGCCCCCGAGGTGAGAATTTATTAATTAGATTAATGCTATAGTTAATCTAAACCTTAATTACTTTACAATGCATTACCTATCTACATTTTACACATATTGAACTTGTTTTGCAGGTTTTTCAGAAGAAGAAATATGGCGCCTCCGCAGACTGGTGGTCGTTTGGAGTCACTCTGTACCAGATGCTGGTGGGAAGGGTCCCAGTTCCATCATCACAGCCCAAGAGGGAGTACCGGGACTGCACCGTTCACAATGACTTCCCGTACCCAAGCTGGCTGCTAGCAGATCAGAAAGACATCCTCATGAAGGTGAGTGGATCACAAATGTCCTGATAAGGTGTGTGGCTATACAGGAACTTTTATAGACAATAAGGGACTGTAGTGCAGCAGATTCTGGAATGGGCAAAATATGGTTACTAAACTCAACAAAAACTTGGCTAAATACGTCAGGAAATTGGAATACAAAAACCATTTTTTATTTTTCTTTTGCTTTCTCAGCTTCTGCTTAAAGATCCAGAATGCCGGCTTGGGACGAATGGTGATATAAGAGTGCATCCTTTCTTCGGCATCTTGAACTGGGACCATTTGGAACAACGCAAACTCTGGCCCCCATACCTGCCTCTGGTGGTACGTGTAGCCATTACAAAATGCTTTAGATCCACTAAGTTCTAATATCACAACTTATTGCTCTTCAACATTAAAAAGTACTTAATAATGGTATAAGAACACATCCCGTCCACAAACAGAACCCCCACACACATGTAAATTTACTGTATATGATTTCTTCTTCCGAACCTTTGCTACATTTCCTTCCACCAATTAATCATTGCTAAGGAGCCCATCTAATGACAACTGACGAGCGCTTTGTTATTACGTACCTGCCGCCATAGTATACATTATGATGTGTTTTTGAAATCAAGGAACTTTTCGCTTTTTTCTTGCAGGACCCAACTGGAGATCTTCACCTCAGTTCCCAGGATATATCCTTTTCATTTGTAGAGGGGGCTAATTGTAACAAAAACAAAAAAAGTTGGGATTTGCCAGACCTGTCTTTTGTTAGCCCCAAATGGAGGGAATAAACATCCCTCCTTGTATCCAACATCTCAGATGGGAACAAATTCTCTTTTATTCAGGATTCAGCTTGAAGATCTTGCCTGAAAAGTCTCCTGTTGGACGACGACCAATAGTCCAGGATGTCACCTCCCTGCTTCATCTACCACCGCAGCAGAGCTGTCCACCACCACAGCAGAGCGCCTACCTCAACATCACAGCAACTCCACCTGCTGTCCACATCAGAGAAAACCACCTTCTACAGCTGTCCAACATCACTGCGCGGCAATTCCACCTGCTCTGTCCAACATCACTGCGCGGCAATTCCACCTGCTCTGTCCAACATCACTGCGCGGCAATTCCACCTGCTCTGTCCAACATCACTGCGCGGCAATTCCACCTGCTCTGTCCAACATCACTGCGCGGCAATTCCGCCTGCTGTCCAACATCATTGCCAAGCCTCTACTACAGCTGTCCAACACCACAGCACAGCCATTCCACACGCTGTCCAACATCACAGAAAAGCATTTAATGCAACACAACACCACAGAGAACTTCATTGCTGACAAACATCATTGTGCTGCACCTTGTCCTGCTGTTCAACAACTTAGCAGCGAGACTCCATCTGGCCTCTAACACATACCTCCCAACTTTTACCCCCAGTGAATCGGGATGCAGGGGGGGTGGTGGGTGGGCGCATGCATAGTAGAGCTTACCTTTAAGCTCCGTCCCCCGGGGTCCCGATTCACAGAGGATAGAATGTTACTGCACATGCATTCTCCAGTGTTCCAAACACCAGAGAATATAATTAGAAGAAATGTGGTTCTGAATCCTGCTGTCCCATAGAGATCTTCCTCTGTCTTCTGTTTTTGGGAGAGAGCTAGAGTTCGGCAGGGAGATCGAGTGGCCGCACCCAAAGCAGGACAGCTGGGAGCCATGCAGTCTGCTGCCACCTGCCATACTGTGTCACAGACAGGCTTCCATGCTACGTAACATCAAAGTAGAGCATCCCTTGCTGTCCAACATCACACAAAAGTACCTACAACACAGCAGATCATCTCCCAGTCTACCAAATTACAAATAGTATTCCTACCCTACACAATGAAGTAGAGGGAAAAGGTCTATCCGCTTCTTAAAATGTGTTTCTTCTTTGTTCTAGATCCAGTGTGGACCAATTGGACTGAAACGAGTGGAACATGATGATAATGAGATGTACCACGGACAGAACTAAAGGGCACTGATTTATTTAAGAAGGTCTTTTGAGTTACTCTGTAAGTTATTAAACCTTCAAGAGGTTCGCTTTGTCTGGCAGCTGAAACTGTCCCTCTTCCTTCTATGTAGGTCTATGTGAGATTTTGTCAGAGTCGCCTGGTGCTTGAGGAATGAGCCCTTCAAACCGGAAAAATTTTGAATGAATTCTGTCTTTTATCTGTAAGTCTCTTGTCCCTCACTAAAGGTTATGGGTAGTTTAAAATAGTCTACATGTACTAACTTATTACTCATTTCTTGTTTCTCTTCTTTTCATATTTAGAATTCTGCATGGATTTACTCATTCTCCTATTCCATTATTGGTTCTTCAGAAACTTCTTCTGGGACCTACAAGTACAGTTGGTACAAGTAAGTAAATCTTCAGACTGTATTTGCTGTAAATACTATTGAGATTAGAGATAGGAAATATTTAAATGTATACCTTATTTTAATTAATGTTTGGGCTACGGTTACTTGTCTATCTGGTATTTGGCATCTATTTCTTCTTTCTCTTAGATCAAGCACTGACCAAGTTAACCACATATACTCCTGGACTTAGTGCTACATGCAGGATGATCCGATGTACCATGGAACAAAACGAGCCAGTTGAATCATTTCAGAAGTTTTTCACTTTCATTGTAAGTTATGAAACCTATAAGAAGGTTATTACAAATTCTGCGGTTGCTCAGTCTGGCTGCTGAAACCATTCCTCTTCCTTTTGCACAGATCTTCAAACCTGCTTGGAAGATCTTGCGTCTGTGTCATATTCTCCTGGTGCCTGAGGAATGAACCCTTCACACTGGAAGTCTTTTGTCTGTGAGTCTCTTCTTTTTATTTGTCATAAACATGAAATTACCCAATAACTAGTTTTATTTAAAACCAACAAGCTAATTTTCCTTTACTAATTCCTCCCTCCTATTCTCCCATTGGTTCTTGTCTAGCGATGACTGTATCTTCAGGCCGTATATATGCTGTAAATTTAACTTATTTTGATTTGTGCATAGGATGAGATTTCATTTTAATGAGCTTTTTGTTACCTATGCCAGGTGTGATGCTCAGATGTGAATTTGTGTCAACTATCCTTCAAAGCCTGTTCCAAGTAGATCTGTAACAGGTCGGTATCTCCTGTCCCTAACATTTCTTACATGTAACAATTGTGTCTTGTTCCCCATTTCATCTTCTATGCATTCTGTGATCACTTGACCTACATTGTTTGATCTTGTATTTGTCAGTTTGTCCACACTGTTCCTTAAACATCTCCTCTATTCATTCTTCCCATAAGAACGTGTAATTTTCTTACCATGATTTTCCTGGCTTTCATAATCACAGGTTTCTTATTCTTGTTTTCTCAGCTACCAGAATGGCTTGAGATGTCTGGAAGATCTTTCATCCTTCAAGCTTCCTCTCCTGAAGATCTCTAGAACTTCAACTTCACGGCCAAAGCAAATTTATCTCCACTCATCAGATGCTGATCCTCTTCTTCTTGTCATTGACGATTAAACCTACAGCATGACACACATGTTACCATGTTGCAGTTCTTTAAACTATACAGCCCTATATAAGTAAACTCATTTAAACCCCTTAAGTTACCTGTACAGCATCCAATGTGTCATTTGCATACTTTATATATTATCTTGGTTTCACCCAGTTTAATAAAATCCTTTAACTTTATTTATATTTCAGTGATTACTAATGGATTCATTTAAACATTTCATTAATTGACTTTTATTTCTCCACATACTGTACACAATACATTCAAGCCTCTGTAAACAGTTACAGCAATGTTCTCTGTCAACTCACAAAGTGTTCCAAAATAACACACACAATGTAACGTTACTATTGTGTGTTATTTGCTTGTACAACATCTGCTTTCAAACTACCGTATTTGCTCGATTATAGGACGAGGTTTTTTTCAGAGCAAATGCTCTGAAAAATACCCCTCGTGTTATAATCGAGGTCGTCTTCTAATTAGACCTCAAAAAAATGTCTGCTGGGGCCAGGCTGCTTACCGGTGCTTTGGTCCCGAGCAGCGTCTCTTCTATTAGCAGCAGGAAGCTAGCAGAGTGTCACATAATTCTGCCTCCCCCTCCTTCCTCTGGGGGCCAGAGAAGTTGCTCGCACAGCCGGGCCCCTGCAGAAGTCTTCAAGTGAGAGAGCTGCAGTTCAGGTAAGGGGGTGGGGGAGGGTTTTTGTGATTAATGTGTGAAGTATGTGTGATTAATGGAATGAATGAGTATTTAAATGTTTGTGAATGAGTGTGTGTGTGATAGCATGGATGTGTAAGGGGGAGGGTGGTAGCATGGCATAGGGAGGCTGTACTCAAACTCCTATCATCCCCAGGTTCCAGCATGTACTGGCTGCCTTGGCTTGATAGGAGTTTGATTGCTGTTAGCAGTTATATATATATATATATATATATATATATATACCTCCAGAAATGCCTTTTAACCCCCTATATGCCACTCTGGCATATAGGGGGTTAAAAGGCATATCATGGGGCAGAGTGGCATATATGAGGGCATAAGACATTTCTGGAGGCAGACTGGCATATAGAGGGTTAAAAGGCACATCATGGGGCAGAGTGGCAAATAAAGGGGGATTAAGGCATTTCTGAGGGCAGAGTGGCAACCTTGTGGGCAGATGTGCATTACTGGGGAGGGGCAGGTTGGCAAATAAAAAGAAATAAAAAATATATATATTTTTCTCAATCATAGCTTTTATTAAATATGAAAAAATTGTTTACATGAATTAATATTTACTAGTAAAACTTTTTTTCCTATAGGGTAGTCTTATATTCAGGCTTTTTGTTTTTTTCCTAAATTAATATTTAGATTTTGGGGGGTCGTCTTATAATCAGGGTCGTCTTATAATCGGGCAAATACGGTTGTTATTTTTTAACTTTGACTTATTTGTTTTCCTGCAATAATAAGATATTGAGTGTGGGGCATGTGTTTCTACTCAAAGAAATCAAACCATGTATAACACAACTTAATACGACTTATATAAACGATAAATAGTACAAAAGTGAATGTACACAGCGCCTGATTAGCTGCATTTCCCTCTGTCTCAACCAGAAAAAAATTCAAAATCAAATTTACACCGATGGGCATAAAAGATTAAAATTTGGCACCTTCATTCTCATAACGTAGAATCTATATCCATATAGGAAAAAACAGAAACAAATATATAGTGCAATATGTTTAAATCATATCAACATATAGCACTTTATCTGATTAAAACTTATTGCACTATATATTTGTTTCGGTTTTTTTCCATCATGGTTCCATGATTATTTTTTTTTGGCAAATGGGAGACGAGCCTTTGTTTTGTTTTTGGTCAGGAGTGCATTAAAACATTAAAACGTGTCTCTGGACTGTGAGCCTCTGCCAGAATACGCCACGGGCTGTATATACAATAAGGATGTTTAGCCTTGAAGAAAAGTGGGTTATTTATGGCAGTGGCACTAAAGTCTTAATAACTAAAAATCCAATTCTTCATTTACCTAAATGTCCCTCTAAGACATTGGTTCCCCACGGGCGGTATGAAAAGGAGCCAGGGTGCTTCTCAAGTACATTGGCTGCTTGGCTTCTACGACTTGTCATTAACTTAAAATGTGGGAAAGAAAATTAAACTAATAAAGTTAATAAAAAAGTTTAATTTCATCTAATTCCTCCAAATGAAAAGATAGCTCTGCAGGCAGGAATAGTTGCCGCAGTTCCACTGATAGCCAGCAGGTGGTGCTCCTAAACCTATAAGTATTCAGCATAGAGACACACTTTATAATATAGTACCTGAAGAAGAGACCGAGAGTCTCTATAACATGCTTTTTATTTCTACGGCTACAACTCCACACCTTATACTTCATAATGAGCATAAGCTGTTTGTTTATATGCCTTTGGCACGAGAGTTAATGTAAGGAAGTTCTACTTCACTGAGAGGAACAGCCTTCCAGCAGAAGTGGTAGAGGCTGATACACCGAGGGAAGTTAAATATGCATGGGGTAGGAGGAGAACGTCCCGGGATTCATCCCATCGCAAAAAACAGGCAATGTTTCAACCTTCGTCAAAGCTTTAGAACCTTGATGATCTTGTGCTATGGGCCGACATTGTAGACAACATGCGCAGGCATACAATGTATCAGTTCATCAACTGCGCTTTATCAACGCTTTATTTACAGGGTCCTGGGAGGACCAAAAGACTCAAGGAGCAGGTTAGAGAGATGGGCAATTGATTTTTTTGCTAATTTCCATCTTGTAATCTCCAAGTAACGGATCAATACGAGACTGATAGAAGAAATTAGAATGCGCGTCCTAGCACCATGGCCGCGCTATTTATCACAGAGCAGATGGCCCGTGCCAGATCTATCTTTATTCCAAATAAATTAAATTGCATTTCCTCCAAGTAATTTTTCACCGGCGTGGCCTGCTTTTCTTAGTTTGCTTGAAAGACCTAGGGCCTCCGCATCTACTAGTGACAGGCTATCCGTGGGTGGAAATTGGCAAACATTCATTCCTTAGAAGTATAGCGGTTTCCCGTTAGACAATCTGCAGTCTCTATATACGCTCTAATGGAGTCTGTATTGTATAGTTTTTGCCCAAAAAAAGTATTTTCGAGCGGGGGTTTGATTAGAAAGAATGAAACATTATGGTTAAAAAACAGGAACTATTTCTCGTGATTAAGCCGAGGAGAGTCAGAGGGCGAGGGGCTGATGAAGGCGAGCCCTAAGGGCAGCAGAATTTGCTAAAGAGTGCGGCTGTATGAAGAGCGACATGATGAAGAGTGCGATGAAGGCCACTTGACTCGGGTAATCCAACGACCCCTCACCCCGATGAGAAACCTCAATGGACTCCATCGACAGCAACGCCCAGCACCTGCACAGCGTTACGGAGGCCGAGAACCTCCCTGCAGCCTCCAAAGTCTTATCTACGTCCACTCACCATCCTTGTGACCTTCTTACCCCAGAGGAGAAGACGGCTAAGATCCCACAGCAGGCGAGACCCCCTGCAGCTGCATTTCTAACCACCAAGACTAATAAGCAATTAACTTAGAATTAGCCTTAAAAATGTTTTTTCCCCGGTTATTTTTATCATTAAGGGCAGGTGTCTAAACATGTCACCTTTCCTGAATTACAGATCGCTAATAAAACAAGCTACAAAGGCAAAAACATACGTAAAAACGGCGGATCGGGAAGAGGTCTGATGCATACTGGGAAGATTAGGGGTACCATGGAAGCAGGATCTGCACGATTATTCCCCCTCATTAGGTTATCTCTCCCATATTGTTAAGCTGCTGATTGCTGTGGATTGGGTCAGACAGCCATTGTGAGAAATTGTGGGAGGAAATTGATTAAAAGATGCTCTTTTCTGCCACAACCAAACAAATCTAATCAAATCTAATTTTTTTATAGTAAATTCTAGAGGTAATGTGTGTGTATATATATATATATATAAATACACATGCACATATACACACACATAATATGTAATTATATCTCGTGAAATGTAATATTATAGTATATTATAGTATATTTATATATATATATATATATATATTTTACAATGTGAATACACTTATTTATATATATATATATATATATATAACATTTGAATATATATATAATGTGTATATATATATATACATATAAATATATGTTATTAAGTCAGTCTTTTTTGTTTTTTTATATAATAATAATAGGGAAATCGGCAATTGCCCCCCCCCCCCAGCCATTAGAATCCAATTTTCTTTATTTCGGTCTCAAACAAAATGAATAATTTTGAAAGGCTGGAGGACGCTGCCAGAGCGGCCATAATGAAAGAGAGGTCGGGTGTTTTCAAAGAAGAATATATATTTGTAAGGGCCAGGGCTGAATTGTTAAATGCCATTTAATAGGCAAGCGACAGCAGGAAACGGACTAATCTTTATAGAGCGCTGATTAGTAAGTAAGGCTTCCCGGGTGATAATTAGTATTGCTCTGGCCAAGTTCCAGCATCTGACGGCGGCATCCACGGCGTAACGGTTAATTGCCAGACACTTTTAACTGTCGTTAAATGTCACCATTTTATTTCCACGGCCAGAGCATGTGGTGAAATTTTTTGGGGGGAACAAAATGACCCCAAGGGTGAGTTTAACTCTTTAGCAATGCGTTGCATTCAAGCAGGGCCCTCAAAGGGTTAATCAAGATAATATCTTTCTCTTGTTCTACATAGAATGACTCAAAATTGTCTCGATTTCTCTGGAAATTACCTGGCTTCAATTCTTATCATGCTTGCCAACATGTCAAAAGGTCACTTTACTGACAGAGGGACTGGCCAAACAAAACATGGGACAATTGGTAGGTACATAAAAGAAAATAACAGGACTAGACGATCTATGTTTCTATGCATTTTTGGGGACAAAACTGTTCAATTAAGAACCTAAACATGTTTGA
Source organism: Spea bombifrons (assembly GCF_027358695.1). Classification (NCBI taxonomy): domain Eukaryota; kingdom Metazoa; phylum Chordata; class Amphibia; order Anura; family Pelobatidae; genus Spea; species Spea bombifrons. Next base: position 35,775,672 of record NC_071089.1, read on the forward strand.
TTTAATGTAACGGAGATGCAGCTCATCACACCTTGACAGCCATCACTACTAAAGAATAAAAACCTACAAGTCAAAACAGCCCAATCCGTCTCAATGTAAAACAATAAAAAAACCTTATAAGCGCCGTAGACCTTTTTTTTTTTTATCCGTAAACATCTGCCCCAGGGGTCTGTTCCTCAGAAAAGCAAGGAATTACGTTACGGTGTTTTCATCCGCACTCCGAACGAAGCGGTTGCTTTTGCGAGGTACGAGCGACCATTGCTGGGTTAGCCGACGACTCTGTGCCTCCAGTTGGCGTTAAATCAACCCCCCGTCGTGCCTAATCCTGTGCAAAGAACGTCGCTGAAGTCTGGAACGCCGAGGTATAATTCCGACTTTTTTTTTCTTATCAATTCTAAGAAATTGCTCGGAGCAATCAGACTTCTCTCAGCCAAAAAGTACATTAGTCAGTGACAAAGACCGGCGCGCCACTTAATCAGAAGGCGCTGTGATTGATAGCGCGTCGATGCGGCCTTTAATCAGGGATGCGCTATTCAGATTTCCAGCCATTAAACCGGCCAATCTATATGATCGCGCCGGCTCGACGGTTCATTTGTCACATTCGTCAAACACGGGGCTTTTAAACCGCTTGCCGACAGCGGTACCGGCCAGCATCTTATTTCGCGTCACATTGTCAGATTTTTTTCTATTTTTTCTACTAAATAGGATGGAACCTTAAAAAAAAATAGATCGATTGTGAAATAATGTAGATTAGTAAAAAGTAATTTTAAGACAGAGAATCGCGCACATTGTCACTTAACTGTGAAAAGCACCAATTGTTCCTTTAAAGGAAATAGCTTGCATTCTATCCCCTATTAACTCATAAATAAGGATTTTGACCCAAAATGAATTTTTACTCCCAAAATTGGGGAAACAAATTAGAGTGCAGATAGAGGGGCGGAGAGCTGCGCAAGCAGCAGTGATGATGGGAGAGAGTGAGCGTGTGTGTATGGTGTTTGAGTGTACGTGTGTAAGTGTATGGTGTTAGCATGAATGTGTGAATGTCAGCATATGGTGTCGGGGTGAGCTTAAGGTTTGTGGTGCGAGAGAGAGGGGAGAGATATGTTAGTTTGTATGTGTAAGTGTACGCTGTTAGAATGAGTGGGTGCTAGAGTGAGTTTGCGTGTTAGTATGTGTGTGCGTGTTTTGGTTACAGAGTGTGGGAGGCTGCTGTCACTAGGGGTCAATAAACCTAGGCTCACCCCTGGCGCGGTCCAAGCTTGCTTCTATATCTGTCAATATAGTAATCTGGGTCTAAACTGCTAGCTTTAACAACTATTTGGCAAACCGGTGGCCAAAGATATGAGGTGTGAGCGTCTTTGGACTACAGGGGTCACTTTAATACCCTCAACACAACCTTCTCCAGAAGCTCTCTGGGGTGAAGGTACTGATCAATGCGCTGAGGCCACGTTACAAGAAGGTCGCATGTCCATCCGGCTTCTAAATAAATTCTCTTTGCTTCAGTCGATCGCACAACCTGAACAATGAGGGATTTCATAATTACTTCACGCTACTCAATTAAAAATACATTAAGGTGCGAGATCTCTTCCACAAATCCCCTGAGGAGGGCAATTTGTGATTAAAGCATGCACCTACATATGGAAAGGTCACTTTGCCGACTGTGCCGTACATCAGTAATATAATGACGGAGAGGGGGGGGTGCACACGCTGGGTTCAGGGAAGATGAAGACGTAATATATTATGATTTTTAATAAGAATAAGGGCATTTTGATCATAATGAAAATATTCAGCAGAATTCTGGAAGTCTGGCACTTGAGGTTATTAGCGTTGGGAAACTTCACTTTGTATCTATTACTTAAACATGGGATAAAGGAGATTTATTACCTGAACCTGTTCTAGATACCCTACTTTCACACCCCCTAACATTACAGGCGTGCAAAGTGGGACATCTGTGTTGGGGGGCTTCGCAAGAGGTGGAGAGGGGCAAGAAGAAGTGGGTAGTTCCAGAGAAGCAGCCACCTTATCCTCACCTCACTCGGTTTCAGAACGGCATGAGGAGACCAGCAGCAATGGAGGTCTGTTCTACAACCTCAATTAATTGTAAAGGCTCCCTGATCTGGTCTGTGGCGATCACAACATCTCCCTGACAGGTCCATGACAAAAGCAGGACAGTGCCCAGAAATCAGGACTTTCCTGTGAAGTCTGGGACTGTTGGGAGGTATGTACATTGTATATTATTTAAATATATTTTCAGTATGTTTAATGCTAAAACACCTACATTTCCATAAAACATTCCATCTGTGGAACTCCCAATGTTTACTTAGAGCTCCATTTGGGGTTTGCGCATGCAGAACTGCAAGCGGCCTCTATAGTTAGGACATCTGCCATGACACGGCACAATCGGAGTAGTTACGACTGTTGGCAGCTATACTTCCTGGCTGCTGGTCTTACTACTGAGCCTTGCCCTAAAACTGGACATTAGACCCCGGAGAGACATCTCCACCATGTGACACCTTTCCGTGACAGATCCCATTCCGAGACTCCTCCACAGACGCGGGCAGTGATCGCTGTACGCAGAGTGCAGATGATTTATTGGACGGTCTCACAATGTATAATGAAAAATTAAAGTAGTTCATCATATTACAGATGACTCTGATATTAATTCCAACTCATTCCGATAAACAAATAGATCATTAATCTACCATTCATGGTGAAGCCATTAACAAAGTCACACAAGCCCAAAATATATCATCCTGCGTCATTTGCATTTAATAATTACTTATATCCTTAGAATCTTATATTTTTGTCCACTAAAACAACCAGTCTAAAAAAGTCAATAAAGAAATGAAGTGCCAATAATGAAGGCATAATTCTGTATATTACCCTGTATGATGTAGCACAAGAAAAAAAGAAATTTGTGACATGTATATGTTCTGTTATACACTGGTCAGTGATGGTCTCATCTTCAATGGAGTTCAATCTCATACAACAGACAAATTTTAGGGCTCTCCTAAGTTGTCAGACGGACAACCACCGACTGCAAAGGTTCTAAACATCTCAAAACTACTCAACTTTGACCAAATATTAGGGAAATATACGGAACTATACAAGAGCTCCAGGACCTATTTCGCTTCTCCATGGTGGCCTCTGAGCTCTTTGTAAAAGCTTTGTTGGAGAAGATGAGATGTTTCCTTCTAAAACTCATACTCTTGGAGCAGGTGGTGTTATTCCAAGGAAGGAGGAAAGGATAATATCTAGAAACATTGTTTCGGGATTTGCTGAAAATTCTGTTACTTTAGAAATATCCCAGCAGAGCAGCTTCTCTATTCCGCTCTCCCCGCGCGTCAGATATTGGAAGGGAGAGATTTATTGGATTAGATGTGAAGTATCAAGCCAGTAAAAATGATTGTCTGTGTCTATTACAGTAACAAAAAGTGCAGTGAAGTATATTACAAGTAGGTAATGAAGTATCTTGCAGAAACGTGGCTCATTCCGATACAAAACCAAAAGAGTAATTATCGTCTCCGAGCCAAACATCTTTCTTTCTTAGTTTAAGCCAGTAACAGCTCCAGATTTTTATCTTATTTTATTTATTTATTTTTTAATTGAAAATGTTTGATTGGCTGAAATAGTGTTTAATGGAGTCATCACGGCGTTAACTGCCACGCTTCATAATTTTAAATAGTCTTCAGTTAGCTAAAACATCAATTTCAATTTTAAGTAAGTCACTTAAAGCCCGGCTTAATCTTGCTGAAATGGATTTTTGTTTAAAAAAAACCTCCAAAAGGTAAAAAGTAAGATTTCATAAATGGATATTTCGGTTCTGTTTCATTTCTGGCTTGAAAAGTCGCGCAGAATACACGGAAAACAAAATGATTCCTTTTTGGTGCAAAGTTTCAATGTTGATCTTATCACCATGGCAACCATTGACCTGGTTCTTCTGCTTAGACCATTCCTATGGTTGCTATGGTGATAGACCTGATAGAACATTCCATTGGTTCCAACGTTCCAAATGTAGCAGTTGCTCTCAGTACGTTGATCAAATTAAACTGACCCGTTATGGTCTGTATCTTGAACATGGTGTGGTTTGTGCGTTCGATTGCGAACATAATCTCTAGGTAGAGGTCGGCTTCATTTGCCTTTCGTCCTCCACTACGTTTTCCAAATCCAACAAGTAATAAAAGCATCATGAAGGTGCAGAGGCACCCCACGATTATCAGAAGAGTATCTAACATCTTCTCACTCGCCTGCTCTGCCGAGCAATGAGAAGTGTCTGAGTTTCATCTGCTTTATATAACCTCCTATGATGACATCACAGAGGCTGATGATGCAATAGTGGGCGTTGCTGCATCAAGTGGGCGGGGTCTAAATCATTTCACTTCCAACCACAAATGAGACAAGTCCCTTAAAGCCTGGCTTAATCTTACAGAAATGGATTTTTGTTTAATAAAAAAAAAAAAGGTAAAAAGTAATATTTCATAAATGGATATTTCGGTTCTGTTTCATTTCTGGCTTGAAAAGTCGCGCAGAATACACGGAAAACAAAATGATTCCTTTTTGGTGCAAAGTTTCAATGTTGATCTTATCACCATGGCAACCATTGACCTGGTTCTTCTGCTTAGACCATTCCTATGGTTGTTATGGTGATAGACCTGATAGAACATTCCATTGGTTCCAACGTTCCAAATGTAGCTGTTGCTCTCAGTACGTTGATATTGCCCTTGATCAAATTAAACTGACCCGTTATCTTAGAACATTAACTGATAATTGCTAAATATCACACGTTATTTGTGGGAAATAATAATATTTTTAAATAAACAGCATGAACTATACTAAATGTTAACAGAATTTTATTGACACGTTAAATTGGAAGTTCAGTTTACAGATAACATGAAAATCCTCTGGTGGAGGTCAGTGTAGGATGATGGTCTTGGACTCCATGGTGTAGCCAGCGAGACAAACAGGCAGATGATGCAATAATAGGCGTGGCTGAATCAAGTGGGCGGGGCCTAAATCATTTCAGTTCCAACCACAAATGAGACAAGTCGTGGGCAAAGCAGGCTCAGGAGGGCCAACCACATATCCATACATGCGTGGTAGAGCAGCTTGTCAGCGTAACTACCAACATGTCAAGATCATGTCACAGGTGCAATCTCACCTCTCAAAGTCCCTCAAATAAATATAAAATATATTTTCTCCATTTGAGTTTTTCCTCATATTACTATGGCATTTAATTCCACCATCTAAGCGTGCCGACCCTGGCATATGTTGTGTACAGTCACCTACATAGACCTCATGTTCAATCTACATGTATGTACAAACACATGTATGGGATACATTTATAAAGGCCTTTTAAGAACATTTTGTTTCTGTTCCTTTCTTTTTTTTAACTTAATTTGTTAGATATTGGGACATACTGGGGAAAATGTTTTATGTAAATACAAAAAGGAGCACATGGGAGAAGACAATACCTGAGTCTAAGTAGCAATAGGTAATATCTATAATGCTGGAAGTGAAAAGTTATCCTAGGATGAGTGATGTTATTAAGGTGAGGGTATTAAACATGCATGGGATAGACATACGGCTCCTGAATCTAAGACGAGACCAACGACTGATTAAGGTTTGAGTCTTTACAGCAGGAGAAACGTGCGAGTAGACGGGGGCCGAATGGGGCCGATCTGTCGGCAGGTTCCATGATTCTATAATATTAGATTTAAAAGAGCAAAATGCGCTATGCGTTGCTTTGAGACCCTTTGTATCATATTTGTTCAACATTGTGGCTTCACAGAGTCACCTGCTAACCGCTACAATGTAGCAAAATAATGAAAGCATAATTCTGTATATTATGCTGTATGATGTAGCAAAAGGAAAAAAGAATGCATGCAATTTGTGACATGTATATGTTCTGTTACACACACACACACTTTTTACGTAAAAAGTCTATAAGGGGAGGCCAAGGAACGGTTGGAGCCTCTCGAAAAAAACAAGACTCCCCCTGAAAATGTTTGATTGGCTGAAATAGTTTTTAATGGAGTCATCACGGCGTTAACTGCCACGCTTCATAATTTTAAATAGTCTTCAGTTAGCTAAAACATCAATTTCAATTTTAAGTAAGTCACTTAAAGCCCGGCTTAATCTTGCTGAAATGGATTTTTGTTTAAAAAAAACCTCCAAAAGGTAAAAAGTAAGATTTCGTAAATGGATATTTCGGTTCTGTTTCATTTCTAGCTTCCAAAGTCGCGCAGAATACACAGAAAACAAAATGATTCCTTTTTGGTGCAAAGTTTCAATGTTGATCTTATCACCATGGCAACCATTGACCTGGTTCTTCTGCTTAGACCATTCCTATGGTTGCTATGGTGATAGACCTGATAGAACATTCCATTGGTTCCAACGTTCCAAATGTAGCTGTTGCTCTCAGTACGTTGATCAAATTAAACTGACCCGTTATGGTCTGTATCTTGAACATGGTGTGGTTTGTGCATTTGATTGCGAACATAATCTCTAGGTAGAGGTCGGCTTCATTTGCCTTTCGTCCTCCACTACGTTTTCCTAATCCAACAAGTAATAAAAGCATCATGAAGGTGCAGAGGCACCCCACGATTATCAGAAGAGTATCTAACATCTTCTCACTCGCCTGCTCTGCTGAGCAATGAGAAGTGTCTGAGTTTCACCTGCTTTATATAACCTCCTATGATGACATCACAGAGGCTGATGATGCAATAGTGGGTGTGGGTGCATCAAGTGGGCGGGGTCTAAATCATTTCACTTCCAACCACAAATGAGACAAGTCCCTTAAAGCCTGGCTTAATCTTACAGAAATGGATTTTTGTTTAATAAAAAAAACCCAAAAGGTTAAAAGTAATATTTCATAAATGGATATTTCGGTTCTGTTTCATTTCTGGCTTGAAAAGTCGCGCAGAATACACGGAAAACAAAATGATTCCTTTTTGGTGCAAAGTTTCAATGTTGATCTTATCACCATGGCAACCATTGACCTGGTTCTTCTGCTTAGACCATTCCTATGGTTGCTATGGTGATAGACCTGATAGAACATTCCATTGGTTCCAACGTTCCAAATGTAGCTGTTGCTCTCAGTACGTTGATATTGCCCTTGATCAAATTAAACTGACCCGTTATCTTAGAACATTAACTGATAATTGCTAAATATCACACGTTATTTGTGGGAAATAATAATATTTTTAAATAAACAGCATGAACTATACTAAATGTTAACAGAATTTTATTGACACGTTAAATTGGAAGTTCAGTTTACAGATAACATGAAAATCCTCTGGTGGAGGTCAGTGTAGGATGATGGTCTTGGACTCCATGGTGTAGCCAGCGAGACAAACAGGCGGATGATGCAATAATAGGCGTGGCTGAATCAAGTGGGCGGGGCCTAAATCATTTCAGTTCCAACCACAAATGAGACAAGTCGTGGGCAAAGCAGGCTCAGGAGGGCCAACCACATATCCATACATGCGTGGTAGAGCAGCTTGTCAGCGTAACTACCAACATGTCAAGATCATGTCACAGGTGCAATCTCACCTCTCAAAGTCCCTCAAATAAATATAAAATATATTGTCTCCATTTGAGTTTTTCCTCATATTACTATGGCATTTAATTCCACCATCTAAGCGTGCCGACCCTGGCATATGTTGTGTACAGTCACCTACATAGACCTCATGTTCAATCTACATGTATGTACAAACACATGTATGGGATACATTTATAAAGGCCTTTTAAGAACATTTTGTTTCTGTTCCTTTCTTTTTTTTAACTTAATTTGTTAGATATTGGGACATACTGGGGAAAATGTTTTATGTAAATACAAAAAGGAGCACATGGGAGAAGACAATACCTGAGTCTAAGTAGCAATAGGTAATATCTATAATGCTGGAAGTGAAAAGTTATCCTAGGATGAGTGATGTTATTAAGGTGAGGGTATTAAACATGCATGGGATAGACATACGGCTCCTGAATCTAAGACGAGACCAACGACTGATTAAGGTTTGAGTCTTTACAGCAGGAGAAACGTGCGAGTAGACGGGGGCCGAATGGGGCCGATCTGTCGGCAGGTTCCATGATTCTATAATATTAGATTTAAAAGAGCAAAATGCGCTATGCGTTGCTTTGAGACCCTTTGTATCATATTTGTTCAACATTGTGGCTTCACAGAGTCACCTGTTAACCGCTACAATGTAGCAAAATAATGAAAGCATAATTCTGTATATTATGCTGTATGATGTAGCAAAAGGAAAAAAGAATGCATGCAATTTGTGACATGTATATGTTCTGTTACACACACACACACTTTTTACGTAAAAAGTCTATAAGGGGAGGCCAAGGAACGGTTGGAGCCTCTCGAAAAAAACAAGACTCCCCCTGAAAATGTTTGATTGGCTGAAATAGTTTTTAATGGAGTCATCACGGCGTTAACTGCCACGCTTCATAATTTTATTTTTTTTTGTAAATCAAAGATTTTTATTGATTTTGTCTATAAAGGGGGAAGGGAGGGGTATACAGAAAAGAAAAGGGAGAAGGGGGGGGGCCCTGACGCAGCAGGACCAGGCACAGTACAGAAGGAACAAAACAAATAAACAATAAAATACAGGACATGGCAGAAAATACACAGCAGAGTACTAACATAACAAGAGACATGGCTTGGTAAGGCTCCAGATGTGCCCCAGAGCGCAGCAGAAAACATAGAAATCAAACTACACCCATCATGGAAGGGCCCCAGCCACAAAACGAGACCAGTAGAACCATTTCTTCCCATGTTGTGCCTCTCGACCCATGTGCCCTGCCACCAACTCCTCAAGGGCCCGTGTATTCTCCACCCTCGACACCCATTCCCTAAAGGAGGGCGGCGACACCTGATTCCAATACAGGGGAATCAAGGCTTTAGCCTCATTGAGTAAGTGTGGCACTACAGATTTTTTGTACGTAGCAATCGAGGCAGAGGTATGGTGTAGTAGGTAAGACACAGGCTGAAAAGGCGGCGGGGAATCAGTGAGAAGACGGATGGTAGCACTAACCTCCCTCCAAAAAGGAATAATAAGGGGACATTCCCACCAAATGTGCAGAATCGACCCACCCGGTTGACCACAACGCCAGCACACGTCCGGGTGATCGGGAAAAATAGCATGTAGGCGAGCCGGCGTACGGTACCACATGGTGAGAAACTTGTAGGAAAGCTCCTGTGTCTTAGTATTCATAGAGCATACATGAGTAAACTGAAAGATTTTTTCCCAGTCTGCTTTAGACAACGAAACCCCTAAACCACGCTCCCACTTCCCAGTGAATGCGGGCAAGGAATCATCCACCACCCGAGTAAGAATCCCATATAAAAGCGAGATCCCATGCGGCGGAAGAGCATCTCGGCCATGCAGCATCTCAAAAGGTGTTAACTGTCGCGAGAGGTTGTGCTTCTGTGGGATTGAATTAACAAAGTTCCGCAGTTGAAGGTATTGGAGGGATTGAAGGGCAGACGGAGCGACCCCCTGGAACACGGCAGAAAAAGAGCGGAGCGCGCGCCTACTCATGTAAGCACTCAACGGCACAGATTCCCCAGGTCGCAGCAATAGAAAGGCCCCCCCACTCATGCCCGGGGGAAAGTCTGGGTTATAGCGGATGGGAGTTAGAGGCGAGGGATACGAAGTCAAATGGTGTTTACGGTGCGCAACATGCAAAACCGCGAGGGAAGCCAATACAAAAGGATTATCCCCAGCCGCACGCCGAGCAACACCCGGATCTAACCACGGCAGAACACGAATAGGAACGGAGGCAGCGGCTGCCTCCAGAGCAATCCACGATTTATGGGGCGGGTGGTGACACCATTCCAATGTGCGCAGTAGATGGCAAGCAGTATAGTAGGTGTGAAGACAAGGTAAACCCAGACCACCCTCAGCCTTGGGTTTTTGTAGCAAAGAGATCGCCAACCGCGGGGATTTACCCGCCCAAATGAAGGTGAGAAACAGCGTCCTGAGCGACGAAAAAAAACCACGGGGTATCCGAATGGGTAAAGCCTGCAATAAGTACAACACTCTGGGGAGCACATTCATTTTGAGAACATTAATCCGTCCCACCCACGAAATATAAAGAGAATTCCAAGCCAAAACATCTTTCCTGATTGCCTCAAGAAGAGGGGGAAAGTTGAATGTATACAGAAGGGAAGCGTCAACAGTCAACCACACGCCCAAATGCCGCATCTTAGAAGAGCACCATCGAAACGGGAAGGCAGAAGACAGAGATTCCACGTCCACCGGGGGGAGAGAGATGTTCAACAACTCGGATTTAGAGAAGTTGATTTTCAAATTGGACAGGTGGCCATAGGTGCGAAATTCCGCCATGAGCACAGGCAAGGAAACCCTGGGGTTTGTAAGAGCAAAGAGCATGTCGTCAGCAAAGGCAACCACCTTATGGTGGACACCCCCGCAGCGCACTCCCGTAACATCAGGGTTAACTCTCACCGCCGCAAGAAAGGGCTCCAAAGACAGGACGAAAAGCATAGGGGACAGGGGGCAGCCCTGCCTAGTACCATTGGTTATGGGAAACGAGGGAGATAGCGCTCCATTGATCCGAACCCTCGCAGAGGGTACCGAGTAAAGGGAGGCAATCCACTGAAGCATATGAGGGCCAAAACCCACACCCTTAAGAACAGCGAACATGAAGGACCAGTCAAGGCGATCGAACGCCTTTTCTGCGTCCGTGGAGAGAAGCACAGCCCCGGCGCCCGAGCGCTTGAGCAAATGAATGAGGTTAAGGGCCCGGATAGTACCATCCCTACACTCCCTAGCAGGTACAAAGCCAGATTGATCCGAATGGATCAATGTCGGCAGAAACCGACCGATCCGTAAAGCCAAAACTTTTGCGAACAGTTTGAGATCCACATTTAAAAGGGATATAGGCCGATAATTGCCACACTGGTCGGCATCCCTCCCTTCCTTAGGAATCACCGAAATAGTCGCAGCCAGAGTATGGGGATGGAAAGACGCACCGTCTAAAATAGAATTATAAACCGCAAGCAAACGGGTACCCAAAACATCAAAGAATTTTTTATAATAGACAAGGGAGAAACCATCCGGCCCAGGACATTTTCCCGCCTTGGAGAGCTTAAGTGCCATCTCCAACTCAACCAAAGAGATCGGGCTCTCCAAAGACTCGGAAGCCTCAAGAGCCAGCTTGCGGGTCAAGTATTTTGACAGGTATTGGGTTATAACTGACGCTTCATAATTTTAAATAGTCTTCAGTTAGCTAAAACATCAATTTCAATTTTAAGTAAGTCACTTAAAGCCCGGCTTAATCTTGCTGAAATGGATTTTTGTTTAAAAAAAACCTCCAAAAGGTAAAAAGTAAGATTTCGTAAATGGATATTTCGGTTCTGTTTTATTTCTAGCTTCCAAAGTCGCGCAGAATACACAGAAAACAAAATGATTCCTTTTTGGTGCAAAGTTTCAATGTTGATCTTATCACCGTGGCAACCATTGACTTGGTTCTTCTGCTTAGACCATTCCTATGGTTGCTATGGTGATAAAACTGATAGAACATTCCATTGGTTCCAACGTTCCAAACGTAGCAGTTGCTCTCAGTACGTTGATCAAATTAAACTGACCCGTTATGGTCTGTATCTTGAACATGGTGTGGTTTGTGCGTTTGATTGCGAACATAATCTCTAGGTAGAGGTCGGCTTCATTTGCCTTTCGTCCTCCACTACGTTTTCCTAATCCAACAATTAATAAAAGCATCATGAAGGTGCAGAGGCACCCCACGATTATCAGAAGAGTATCTAACATCTTCTCACTCGCCTGCTCTGCTGAGCAATGAGAAGTGTCTGAGTTTCACCTGCTTTATATAACCTCCTATGATGACATCACAGAGGCTGATGATGCAATAGTGGGTGTGGGTGCATCAAGTGGGCGGGGTCTAAATCATTTCACTTCCAACCACAAATGAGACAAGTCCCTTAAAGCCTGGCTTAATCTTACAGAAATGGATTTTTGTTTAATAAAAAAAACCCAAAAGGTTAAAAGTAATATTTCATAAATGGATATTTCGGTTCTGTTTCATTTCTGGCTTGAAAAGTCGCGCAGAATACACGGAAAACAAAATGATTCCTTTTTGGTGCAAAGTTTCAATGTTGATCTTATCACCATGGCAACCATTGACCTGGTTCTTCTGCTTAGACCATTCCTATGGTTGCTATGGTGATAGACCTGATAGAACATTCCATTGGTTCCAACGTTCCAAATGTAGCTGTTGCTCTCAGTACGTTGATATTGCCCTTGATCAAATTAAACTGACCCGTTATCTTAGAACATTAACTGATAATTGCTAAATATCACACGTTATTTGTGGGAAATAATAATATTTTTAAATAAACAGCATGAACTATACTAAATGTTAACAGAATTTTATTGACACGTTAAATTGGAAGTTCAGTTTACAGATAACATGAAAATCCTCTGGTGGAGGTCAGTGTAGGATGATGGTCTTGGACTCCATGGTGTAGCCAGCGAGACAAACAGGCAGATGATGCAATAATAGGCGTGGCTGAATCAAGTGGGCGGGGCCTAAATCATTTCAGTTCCAACCACAAATGAGACAAGTCGTTGGCAAAGCAGGCTCAGGAGGGCCAACCACATATCCATACATGCGTGGTAGAGCAGTTTGTCAGCGTAGCTACCAACATGTCAAGATCATGTCACAGGTGCAATCTCACCTCTCAAAGTCCCTCAAATAAATATAAAATATATTTTCTCCATTTGAGTTTTTCCTCATATTACTATGGCATTTAATTCCACCATCTAAGCGTGCCGACCCTGGCATATGTTGTGTACAGTCACCTACATAGACCTCATGTTCAATCTACATGTATGTACAAACACATGTATGGGATACATTTATAAAGGCCTTTTAAGAACATTTTGTTTCTGTTCCTTTCTTTTTTTTAACTTAATTTGTTAGATATTGGGACATACTGGGGAAAATGTTTTATGTAAATACAAAAAGGAGCACATGGGAGAAGACAATACCTGAGTCTAAGTAGCAATAGGTAATATCTATAATGCTGGAAGTGAAAAGTTATCCTAGGATGAGTGATGTTATTAAGGTGAGGGTATTAAACATGCATGGGATAGACATACGGCTCCTGAATCTAAGACGAGACCAACGACTGATTAAGGTTTGAGTCTTTACAGCAGGAGAAACGTGCGAGTAGACGGGGGCCGAATGGGGCCGATCTGTCGGCAGGTTCCATGATTCTATAATATTAGATTTAAAAGAGCAAAATGCGCTATGCGTTGCTTTGAGACCCTTTGTATCATATTTGTTCAACATTGTGGCTTCACAGAGTCACCTGTTAACCGCTACAATGTAGCAAAATAATGAAAGCATAATTCTGTATATTATGCTGTATGATGTAGCAAAAGGAAAAAAGAATGCATGCAATTTGTGACATGTATATGTTCTGTTACACACACACACACTTTTTACGTAAAAAGTCTATAAGGGGAGGCCAAGGAACGGTTGGAGCCTCTCGAAAAAAACAAGACTCCCCCTGAAAATGTTTGATTGGCTGAAATAGTTTTTAATGGAGTCATCACGGCGTTAACTGCCACGCTTCATAATTTTAAATAGTCTTCAGTTAGCTAAAACATCAATTTCAATTTTAAGTAAGTCACTTAAAGCCCGGCTTAATCTTGCTGAAATGGATTTTTGTTTAAAAAAAACCTCCAATAGGTAAAAAGTAAGATTTCGTAAATGGATATTTCGGTTCTGTTTCATTTCTAGCTTCCAAAGTCGCGCAGAATACACAGAAAACAAAATGATTCCTTTTTGGTGCAAAGTTTCAATGTTGATCTTATCACCGTGGCAACCATTGACTTGGTTCTTCTGCTTAGACCATTCCTATGGTTGCTATGGTGATAAAACTGATAGAACATTCCATTGGTTCCAACGTTCCAAACGTAGCAGTTGCTCTCAGTACGTTGATCAAATTAAACTGACCCGTTATGGTCTGTATCTTGAACATGGTGTGGTTTGTGCGTTTGATTGCGAACATAATCTCTAGGTAGAGGTCGGCTTCATTTGCCTTTCGTCCTCCACTACGTTTTCCTAATCCAACAAGTAATAAAAGCATCATGAAGGTGCAGAGGCACCCCACGATTATCAGAAGAGTATCTAACATCTTCTCACTCGCCTGCTCTGCTGAGCAATGAGAAGTGTCTGAGTTTCACCTGCTTTATATAACCTCCTATGATGACATCACAGAGGCTGATGATGCAATAGTGGGCGTGGCTGCATCAAGTGGGCGGGGTCTAAATCATTTCACTTCCAACCACAAATGAGACAAGTCCCTTAAAGCCTGGCTTAATCTTACAGAAATGGATTTTTGTTTAATAAAAAAAAAAAACAAAAGGTTAAAAGTAATATTTCATAAATGGATATTTCGGTTCTGTTTCATTTCTGGCTTGAAAAGTCGCGCAGAATACACGGAAAACAAAATGATTCCTTTTTGGTGCAAAGTTTCAATGTTGATCTTATCACCATGGCAACCATTGACCTGGTTCTTCTGCTTAGACCATTCCTATGGTTGCTATGGTGATAGACCTGATAGAACATTCCATTGGTTCCAACGTTACAAATGTAGCTGTTGCTCTCAGTACGTTGATATTGCCCTTGATCAAATTAAACTGACCCGTTATCTTAGAACATTAACTGATAATTGCTAAATATCACACGTTATTTGTGGGAAATAATAATATTTTTAAATAAACAGCATGAACTATACTAAATGTTAACAGAATTTTATTGACACGTTAAATTGGAAGTTCAGTTTACAGATAACATGAAAATCCTCTGGTGGAGGTCAGTGTAGGATGATGGTCTTGGACTCCATGGTGTAGCCAGCGAGACAAACAGGCAGATGATGCAATAATAGGCGTGGCTGAATCAAGTGGGCGGGGCCTAAATCATTTCAGTTCCAACCACAAATGAGACAAGTCGTTGGCAAAGCAGGCTCAGGAGGGCCAACCACATATCCATACATGCGTGGTAGAGCAGTTTGTCAGCGTAGCTACCAACATGTCAAGATCATGTCACAGGTGCAATCTCACCTCTCAAAGTCCCTCAAATAAATATAAAATATATTTTCTCCATTTGAGTTTTTCCTCATATTACTATGGCATTTAATTCCACCATCTAAGCGTGCCGACCCTGGCATATGTTGTGTACAGTCACCTACATAGACCTCATGTTCAATCTACATGTATGTACAAACACATGTATGGGATACATTTATAAAGGCCTTTTAAGAACATTTTGTTTCTGTTCCTTTCTTTTTTTTAACTTAATTTGTTAGATATTGGGACATACTGGGGAAAATGTTTTATGTAAATACAAAAAGGAGCACATGGGAGAAGACAATACCTGAGTCTAAGTAGCAATAGGTAATATCTATAATGCTGGAAGTGAAAAGTTATCCTAGGATGAGTGATGTTATTAAGGTGAGGGTATTAAACATGCATGGGATAGACATACGGCTCCTGAATCTAAGACGAGACCAACGACTGATTAAGGTTTGAGTCTTTACAGCAGGAGAAACGTGCGAGTAGACGGGGGCCGAATGGGGCCGATCTGTCGGCAGGTTCCATGATTCTATAATATTAGATTTAAAAGAGCAAAATGCGCTATGCGTTGCTTTGAGACCCTTTGTATCATATTTGTTCAACATTGTGGCTTCACAGAGTCACCTGTTAACCGCTACAATGTAGCAAAATAATGAAAGCATAATTCTGTATATTATGCTGTATGATGTAGCAAAAGGAAAAAAGAATGCATGCAATTTGTGACATGTATATGTTCTGTTACACACACACACACTTTTTACGTAAAAAGTCTATAAGGGGAGGCCAAGGAACGGTTGGAGCCTCTCGAAAAAAACAAGACTCCCCCTGAAAATGTTTGATTGGCTGAAATAGTTTTTAATGGAGTCATCACGGCGTTAACTGCCACGCTTCATAATTTTAAATAGTCTTCAGTTAGCTAAAACATCAATTTCAATTTTAAGTAAGTCACTTAAAGCCCGGCTTAATCTTGCTGAAATGGATTTTTGTTTAAAAAAAACCTCCAAAAGGTAAAAAGTAAGATTTCGTAAATGGATATTTCGGTTCTGTTTCATTTCTAGCTTCCAAAGTCGCGCAGAATACACAGAAAACAAAATGATTCCTTTTTGGTGCAAAGTTTCAATGTTGATCTTATCACCGTGGCAACCATTGACTTGGTTCTTCTGCTTAGACCATTCCTATGGTTGCTATGGTGATAAAACTGATAGAACATTCCATTGGTTCCAACGTTCCAAACGTAGCAGTTGCTCTCAGTACGTTGATCAAATTAAACTGACCCGTTATGGTCTGTATCTTGAACATGGTGTGGTTTGTGCGTTTGATTGCGAACATAATCTCTAGGTAGAGGTCGGCTTCATTTGCCTTTCGTCCTCCACTACGTTTTCCTAATCCAACAAGTAATAAAAGCATCATGAAGGTGCAGAGGCACCCCACGATTATCAGAAGAGTATCTAACATCTTCTCACTCGCCTGCTCTGCTGAGCAATGAGAAGTGTCTGAGTTTCACCTGCTTTATATAACCTCCTATGATGACATCACAGAGGCTGATGATGCAATAGTGGGCGTGTTTGCATCAAGTGGGCGGGGTCTAAATCATTTCACTTCCAACCACAAATGAGACAAGTCCCTTAAAGCCTGGCTTAATCTTACAGAAATGGATTTTTGTTTAATAAAAAAAAACCAAAAGGTTAAAAGTAATATTTCATAAATGGATATTTCGGTTCTGTTTCATTTCTGGCTTGAAAAGTCGCGCAGAATACACGGAAAACAAAATGATTCCTTTTTGGTGCAAAGTTTCAATGTTGATCTTATCACCATGGCAACCATTGACCTGGTTCTTCTGCTTAGACCATTCCTATGGTTGCTATGGTGATAGACCTGATAGAACATTCCATTGGTTCCAACGTTCCAAATGTAGCTGTTGCTCTCAGTACGTTGATATTGCCCTTGATCAAATTAAACTGACCCGTTATCTTAGAACATTAACTGAGAATTGATAAATATCATACGTTATTTGTGGGAAAGAATACTATTTTTAAATAAACAGCATGAACTATACTAAATGTTAACAGAATTTTATTGACACGTTAAATTGGAAGTTCAGTTTACAGATAACATGAAAATCCTCTGGTGGAGGTCAGTGTAGGATGATGGTCTTGGACTCCATGGTGTAGCCAGCGAGACAAACAGGCAGATGATGCAATAATAGGCGTGGCTGAATCAAGTGGGCGGGGCCTAAATCATTTCAGTTCCAACCACAAATGAGACAAGTCGTTGGCAAAGCAGGCTCAGGAGGGCCAACCACATATCCATACATGCGTGGTAGAGCAGCTTGTCAGCGTAACTACCAACATGTCAAGATCATGTCACAGGTGCAATCTCACCTCTCAAAGTCCCTCAAATAAATATAAAATATATTTTCTCCATTTGAGTTTTTCCTCATATTACTATGGCATTTAATTCCACCATCTAAGCGTGCCGACCCTGGCATATGTTGTGTACAGTCACCTACATAGACCTCATGTTCAATCTACATGTATGTACAAACACATGTATGGGATACATTTATAAAGGCCTTTTAAGAAAATTTTGTTTCTGTTCCTTTCTTTCTTTTAACTTGATTTGTTAGATATTGGGACATACTGGGGGAAAATGTTTTATGTAAATACAAAAAGGAGCACATGGGAGAAGACAATACCTGAGTCTAAGTAGCAATAGGTAATATCTATAATGCTGGAAGTGAAAAGTTATCCTAGGATGAGTGATGTTATTAAGGTGAGGGTATTAAACATGCATGGGATAGACATACGGCTCCTGAATCTAAGACAAGACCAACGACTGATTAAGGTTTGAGTCTTTACAGCAGAAGAAACGGGCGAGTAGACGGGGGCCGAATGGGGCCGATCTGTCGGCAGGTTCCATGATTCTATAATATTAGATTTAAAAGCGCAAAATGCGCTATGTGTTGCTTTGAGACCCTTTGTATCATATTTGTTCAACATTGTGGCTTCACAGAGTCACCTGTTAACCGCTACAATGTAGCAAAATAATGAAAGCATAATTCTGTATATTATGCTGTATGATGTAGCAAAAGGAAAAAAGAATGCATGCAATTTGTGACATGTATATGTTCTGTTACACACACACACACACTTTTTACGTAAAAAGTCTATAAGGGGAGGCCAAGGAACGGTTGGAGCCTCTCGAAAAAAACAAGACTCCCCCTGAAAATGTTTGATTGGCTGAAATAGTTTTTAATGGAGTCATCACGGCGTTAACTGCCACGCTTCATAATTTTAAATAGTCTTCAGTTAGCTAAAACATCAATTTCAATTTTAAGTAAGTCACTTAAAGCCCGGCTTAATCTTGCTGAAATGGATTTTTGTTTAAAAAAAACCTCCAATAGGTAAAAAGTAAGATTTCGTAAATGGATATTTCGGTTCTGTTTCATTTCTAGCTTCCAAAGTCGCGCAGAATACACAGAAAACAAAATGATTCCTTTTTGGTGCAAAGTTTCAATGTTGATCTTATCACCGTGGCAACCATTGACTTGGTTCTTCTGCTTAGACCATTCCTATGGTTGCTATGGTGATAAAACTGATAGAACATTCCATTGGTTCCAACGTTCCAAACGTAGCAGTTGCTCTCAGTACGTTGATCAAATTAAACTGACCCGTTATGGTCTGTATCTTGAACATGGTGTGGTTTGTGCGTTTGATTGCGAACATAATCTCTAGGTAGAGGTCGGCTTCATTTGCCTTTCGTCCTCCACTACGTTTTCCTAATCCAACAAGTAATAAAAGCATCATGAAGGTGCAGAGGCACCCCACGATTATCAGAAGAGTATCTAACATCTTCTCACTCGCCTGCTCTGCTGAGCAATGAGAAGTGTCTGAGTTTCACCTGCTTTATATAACCTCCTATGATGACATCACAGAGGCTGATGATGCAATAGTGGGCGTGGCTGCATCAAGTGGGCGGGGTCTAAATCATTTCACTTCCAACCACAAATGAGACAAGTCCCTTAAAGCCTGGCTTAATCTTACAGAAATGGATTTTTGTTTAATAAAAAAAAAAAACAAAAGGTTAAAAGTAATATTTCATAAATGGATATTTCGGTTCTGTTTCATTTCTGGCTTGAAAAGTCGCGCAGAATACACGGAAAACAAAATGATTCCTTTTTGGTGCAAAGTTTCAATGTTGATCTTATCACCATGGCAACCATTGACCTGGTTCTTCTGCTTAGACCATTCCTATGGTTGCTATGGTGATAGACCTGATAGAACATTCCATTGGTTCCAACGTTCCAAATGTAGCTGTTGCTCTCAGTACGTTGATATTGCCCTTGATCAAATTAAACTGACCCGTTATCTTAGAACATTAACTGATAATTGCTAAATATCACACGTTATTTGTGGGAAATAATAATATTTTTAAATAAACAGCATGAACTATACTAAATGTTAACAGAATTTTATTGACACGTTAAATTGGAAGTTCAGTTTACAGATAACATGAAAATCCTCTGGTGGAGGTCAGTGTAGGATGATGGTCTTGGACTCCATGGTGTAGCCAGCGAGACAAACAGGCAGATGATGCAATAATAGGCGTGGCTGAATCAAGTGGGCGGGGCCTAAATCATTTCAGTTCCAACCACAAATGAGACAAGTCGTGGGCAAAGCAGGCTCAGGAGGGCCAACCACATATCCATACATGCGTGGTAGAGCAGCTTGTCAGCGTAACTACCAACATGTCAAGATCATGTCACAGGTGCAATCTCACCTCTCAAAGTCCCTCAAATAAATATAAAATATATTGTCTCCATTTGAGTTTTTCCTCATATTACTATGGCATTTAATTCCACCATCTAAGCGTGCCGACCCTGGCATATGTTGTGTACAGTCACCTACATAGACCTCATGTTCAATCTACATGTATGTACAAACACATGTATGGGATACATTTATAAAGGCCTTTTAAGAACATTTTGTTTCTGTTCCTTTCTTTTTTTTAACTTAATTTGTTAGATATTGGGACATACTGGGGAAAATGTTTTATGTAAATACAAAAAGGAGCACATGGGAGAAGACAATACCTGAGTCTAAGTAGCAATAGGTAATATCTATAATGCTGGAAGTGAAAAGTTATCCTAGGATGAGTGATGTTATTAAGGTGAGGGTATTAAACATGCATGGGATAGACATACGGCTCCTGAATCTAAGACGAGACCAACGACTGATTAAGGTTTGAGTCTTTACAGCAGGAGAAACGTGCGAGTAGACGGGGGCCGAATGGGGCCGATCTGTCGGCAGGTTCCATGATTCTATAATATTAGATTTAAAAGAGCAAAATGCGCTATGCGTTGCTTTGAGACCCTTTGTATCATATTTGTTCAACATTGTGGCTTCACAGAGTCACCTGTTAACCGCTACAATGTAGCAAAATAATGAAAGCATAATTCTGTATATTATGCTGTATGATGTAGCAAAAGGAAAAAAGAATGCATGCAATTTGTGACATGTATATGTTCTGTTACACACACACACACTTTTTACGTAAAAAGTCTATAAGGGGAGGCCAAGGAACGGTTGGAGCCTCTCGAAAAAAACAAGACTCCCCCTGAAAATGTTTGATTGGCTGAAATAGTTTTTAATGGAGTCATCACGGCGTTAACTGCCACGCTTCATAATTTTAAATAGTCTTCAGTTAGCTAAAACATCAATTTCAATTTTAAGTAAGTCACTTAAAGCCCGGCTTAATCTTGCTGAAATGGATTTTTGTTTAAAAAAACCTCCAAAAGGTAAAAAGTAAGATTTCGTAAATGGATATTTCGGTTCTGTTTCATTTCTAGCTTCCAAAGTCGCGCAGAATACACAGAAAACAAAATGATTCCTTTTTGGTGCAAAGTTTCAATGTTGATCTTATCACCGTGGCAACCATTGACTTGGTTCTTCTGCTTAGACCATTCCTATGGTTGCTATGGTGATAAAACTGATAGAACATTCCATTGGTTCCAACGTTCCAAACGTAGCAGTTGCTCTCAGTACGTTGATCAAATTAAACTGACCCGTTATGGTCTGTATCTTGAACATGGTGTGGTTTGTGCGTTTGATTGCGAACATAATCTCTAGGTAGAGGTCGGCTTCATTTGCCTTTCGTCCTCCACTACGTTTTCCTAATCCAACAAGTAATAAAAGCATCATGAAGGTGCAGAGGCACCCCACGATTATCAGAAGAGTATCTAACATCTTCTCACTCGCCTGCTCTGCTGAGCAATGAGAAGTGTCTGAGTTTCACCTGCTTTATATAACCTCCTATGATGACATCACAGAGGCTGATGATGCAATAGTGGGCGTGGGTGCATCAAGTGGGCGGGGTCTAAATCATTTCACTTCCAACCACAAATGAGACAAGTCCCTTAAAGCCTGGCTTAATCTTACAGAAATGGATTTTTGTTTAATAAAAAAAAACCAAAAGGTTAAAAGTAATATTTCATAAATGGATATTTCGGTTCTGTTTCATTTCTGGCTTGAAAAGTCGCGCAGAATACACGGAAAACAAAATGATTCCTTTTTGGTGCAAAGTTTCAATGTTGATCTTATCACCATGGCAACCATTGACCTGGTTCTTCTGCTTAGACCATTCCTATGGTTGATATGGTGATAGACCTGATAGAACATTCCATTGGTTCCAACGTTCCAAATGTAGCTGTTGCTCTCAGTACGTTGATCTTGCCCTTGATCAAATTAAACTGACCCGTTATCTTAGAACATTAACTGAGAATTGATAAATATCATACGTTATTTGTGGGAAATAATAATATTTTTAAATAAACAGCATGAACTATACTAAATGTTAACAGAATTTTATTGACACGTTAAATTGGAAGTTCAGTTTACAGATAACATGAAAATCCTCTGGTGGAGGTCAGTGTAGGATGATGGTCTTGGACTCCATGGTGTAGCCAGCGAGACAAACAGGCAGATGATGCAATAATAGGCGTGGCTGAATCAAGTGGGCGGGGCCTAAATCATTTCAGTTCCAACCACAAATGAGACAAGTCGTTGGCAAAGCAGGCTCAGGAGGGCCAACCACATATCCATACATGCGTGGTAGAGCAGCTTGTCAGCGTAACTACCAACATGTCAAGATCATGTCACAGGTGCAATCTTACCTCTCAAAGTCCCTCAAATAAATATAAAATATATTTTCTCCATTTGAGTTTTTCCTCATATTACTATGGCATTTAATTCCACCATCTAAGCGTGCCGACCCTGGCATATGTTGTGTACAGTCACCTACATAGACCTCATGTTCAATCTACATGTATGTACAAACACATGTATGGGATACATTTATAAAGGCCTTTTAAGAAAATTTTGTTTCTGTTCCTTTCTTTTTTTAACTTGATTTGTTAGATATTGGGACATACTGGGGAAAATGTTTTATGTAAATACAAAAAGGAGCACATGGGAGAAGACAATACCTGAGTCTAAGTAGCAATAGGTAATATCTATAATGCTGGAAGTGAAAAGTTATCCTAGGATGAGTGATGTTATTAAGGTGAGGGTATTAAACATGCATGGGATAGACATACGGCTCCTGAATCTAAGACGAGACCAACGACTGATTAAGGTTTGAGTCTTTACAGCAGGAGAAACGTGCGAGTAGACGGGGGCCGAATGGGGCCGATCTGTCGGCAGGTTCCATGATTCTATAATATTAGATTTAAAAGAGCAAAATGCGCTATGCGTTGCTTTGAGACCCTTTGTATCATATTTGTTCAACATTGTGGCTTCACAGAGTCACCTGTTAACCGCTACAATGTAGCAAAATAATGAAAGCATAATTCTGTATATTATGCTGTATGATGTAGCAAAAGGAAAAAAGAATGCATGCAATTTGTGACATGTATATGTTCTGTTACACACACACACACTTTTTACGTAAAAAGTCTATAAGGGGAGGCCAAGGAACGGTTGGAGCCTCTCGAAAAAAACAAGACTCCCCCTGAAAATGTTTGATTGGCCGAAATAGTTTTTAATGGAGTCATCACGGCGTTAACTGCCACGCTTCATAATTTTAAATAGTCTTCAGTTAGCTAAAACATCAATTTCAATTTTAAGTAAGTCACTTAAAGCCCGGCTTAATCTTGCTGAAATGGATTTTTGTTTAAAAAAAACCTCCAAAAGGTAAAAAGTAAGATTTCGTAAATGGATATTTCGGTTCTGTTTCATTTCTAGCTTCCAAAGTCGCGCAGAATACACAGAAAACAAAATGATTCCTTTTTGGTGCAAAGTTTCAATGTTCATCTTATCACTGTGGCAACCATTGACTTGGTTCTTCTGCTTAGACCATTCCTATGGTTGCTATGGTGATAAAACTGATAGAACATTCCATTGGTTCCAACGTTCCAAACGTAGCAGTTGCTCTCAGTACGTTGATCAAATTAAACTGACCCGTTATGGTCTGTATCTTGAACATGGTGTGGTTTGTGCGTTCGATTGCGAACATAATCTCTAGGTAGAGGTCGGCTTCATTTGCCTTTCGTCCTCCACTACGTTTTCCTAATCCAACAAGTAATAAAAGCATCATGAAGGTGCAGAGGCACCCCACGATTATCAGAAGAGTATCTAACATCTTCTCACTCGCCTGCTCTGCTGAGCAATGAGAAGTGTCTGAGTTTCACCTGCTTTATATAACCTCCTATGATGACATCACAGAGGCTGATGATGCAATAGTGGGCGTGGCTGCATCAAGTGGGCGGGGTCTAAATCATTTCACTTCCAACCACAAATGAGACAAGTCCCTTAAAGCCTGGCTTAATCTTACAGAAATGGATTTTTGTTTAATAAAAAAAAAAAAAAAAAGGTTAAAAGTAATATTTCATAAATGGATATTTCGGTTCTGTTTCATTTCTGGCTTGAAAAGTCGTGCAGAATACACGGAAAACAAAATGATTCCTTTTTGGTGCAAAGTTTCAATGTTGATCTTATCACCATGGCAACCATTGACCTGGTTCTTCTGCTTAGACCATTCCTATGGTTGCTATGGTGATAGACCTGATAGAACATTCCATTGGTTCCAACGTTCCAAATGTAGCTGTTGCTCTCAGTACGTTGATCTTGCCCTTGATCAAATTAAACTGACCCGTTATCTTAGAACATTAACTGAGAATTGATAAATATCATACGTTATTTGTGGGAAATAATAATATTTTTAAATAAACAGCATGAACTATACTAAATGTTAACAGAATTTTATTGACACGTTAAATTGGAAGTTCAGTTTACAGATAACATGAAAATCCTCTGGTGGAGGTCAGTGTAGGATGATGGTCTTGGACTCCATGGTGTAGCCAGCGAGACAAACAGGCAGATGATGCAATAATAGGCGTGGCTGAATCAAGTGGGCGGGGCCTAAATCATTTCAGTTCCAACCACAAATGAGACAAGTCGTTGGCAAAGCAGGCTCAGGAGGGCCAACCACATATTCATACATGCGTGGTAGAGCAGCTTGTCAGCGTAACTACCAACATGTCAAGATCATGTCACAGGTGCAATCTTACCTCTCAAAGTCCCTCAAATAAATATAAAATATATTTTCTCCATTTGAGTTTTTCCTCATATTACTATGGCATTTAATTCCACCATCTAAGCGTGCCGACCCTGGCATATGTTGTGTACAGTCACCTACATAGACCTCATGTTCAATCTACATGTATGTACAAACACATGTATGGGATACATTTATAAAGGCCTTTTAAGAACATTTTGTTTCTGTTCCTTTCTTTTTTTAACTTGATTTGTTAGATATTGGGACATACTGGGGAAAATGTTTTATGTAAATACAAAAAGGAGCACATGGGAGAAGACAATACCTGAGTCTAAGTAGCAATAGGTAATATCTATAATGCTGGAAGTGAAAAGTTATCCTAGGATGAGTGATGTTATTAAGGTGAGGGTATTAAACATGCATGGGATAGACATACGGCTCCTGAATCTAAGACGAGACCAACGACTGATTAAGGTTTGAGTCTTTACAGCAGGAGAAACGTGCGAGTAGACGGGGGCCGAATGGGGCCGATCTGTCGGCAGGTTCCATGATTCTATAATATTAGATTTAAAAGAGCAAAATGCGCTATGCGTTGCTTTGAGACCCTTTGTATCATATTTGTTCAACATTGTGGCTTCACAGAGTCACCTGTTAACCGCTACAATGTAGCAAAATAATGAAAGCATAATTCTGTATATTATGCTGTATGATGTAGCAAAAGGAAAAGAGAATGCATGCAATTTGTGACATGTATATGTTCTGTTAAACACACACACACTTTTTACGTAAAAAGTCTATAAGGGGAGGCCAAGGAACGGTTGGAGCCTCTCGAAAAAAACAAGACTCCCCCTGAAAATGTTTGATTGGCCGAAATAGTTTTTAATGGAGTCATCACGGCGTTAACTGCCACGCTTCATAATTTTAAATAGTCTTCAGTTAGCTAAAACATCAATTTCAATTTTAAGTAAGTCACTTAAAGCCCGGCTTAATCTTGCTGAAATGGATTTTTGTTTAAAAAAAACCTCCAAAAGGTAAAAAGTAAGATTTCGTAAATGGATATTTCGGTTCTGTTTCATTTCTAGCTTCCAAAGTCGCGCAGAATACACAGAAAACAAAATGATTCCTTTTTGGTGCAAAGTTTCAATGTTGATCTTATCACCGTGGCAACCATTGACTTGGTTCTTCTGCTTAGACCATTCCTATGGTTGCTATGGTGATAAAACTGATAGAACATTCCATTGGTTCCAACGTTCCAAACGTAGCAGTTGCTCTCAGTACGTTGATCAAATTAAACTGACCCGTTATGGTCTGTATCTTGAACATGGTGTGGTTTGTGCGTTTGATTGCGAACATAATCTCTAGGTAGAGGTCGGCTTCATTTGCCTTTCGTCCTCCACTACGTTTTCCTAATCCAACAAGTAATAAAAGCATCATGAAGGTGCAGAGGCACCCCACGATTATCAGAAGAGTATCTAACATCTTCTCACTCGCCTGCTCTGCTGAGCAATGAGAAGTGTCTGAGTTTCACCTGCTTTATATAACCTCCTATGATGACATCACAGAGGCTGATGATGCAATAGTGGGCGTGGGTGCATCAAGTGGGCGGGGTCTAAATCATTTCACTTCCAACCACAAATGAGACAAGTCCCTTAAAGCCTGGCTTAATCTTACAGAAATGGATTTTTGTTTAATAAAAAAAAACCAAAAGGTTAAAAGTAATATTTCATAAATGGATATTTCGGTTCTGTTTCATTTCTGGCTTGAAAAGTCGCGCAGAATACACGGAAAACAAAATGATTCCTTTTTGGTGCAAAGTTTCAATGTTGATCTTATCACCATGGCAACCATTGACCTGGTTCTTCTGCTTAGACCATTCCTATGGTTGATATGGTGATAGACCTGATAGAACATTCCATTGGTTCCAACGTTCCAAATGTAGCTGTTGCTCTCAGTACGTTGATCTTGCCCTTGATCAAATTAAACTGACCCGTTATCTTAGAACATTAACTGAGAATTGATAAATATCATACGTTATTTGTGGGAAATAATAATATTTTTAAATAAACAGCATGAACTATACTAAATGTTAACAGAATTTTATTGACACGTTAAATTGGAAGTTCAGTTTACAGATAACATGAAAATCCTCTGGTGGAGGTCAGTGTAGGATGATGGTCTTGGACTCCATGGTGTAGCCAGCGAGACAAACAGGCAGATGATGCAATAATAGGCGTGTCTGAATCAAGTGGGCGGGGCCTAAATCATTTCAGTTCCAACCACAAATGAGACAAGTCGTTGGCGAAGCAGGCTCAGGAGGGCCAACCACATATCCATACATGCGTGGTAGAGCAGCTTGTCAGCGTAACTACCAACATGTCAAGATCATGTCACAGGTGCAATCTCACCTCTCAAAGTCCCTCAAATAAATATAAAATATATTTTCTCCATTTGAGTTTTTCCTCATATTACTATGGCATTTAATTCCACCATCTAAGCGTGCCGACCCTGGCATATGTTGTGTACAGTCACCTACATAGACCTCATGTTCAATCTACATGTATGTACAAACACATGTATGGGATACATTTATAAAGGCCTTTTAAGAACATTTTGTTTCTGTTCCTTTCTTTTTTTAACTTGATTTGTTAGATATTGGGACATACTGGGGAAAATGTTTTATGTAAATACAAAAAGGAGCACATGGGAGAAGACAATACCTGAGTCTAAGTAGCAATAGGTAATATCTATAATGCTGGAAGTGAAAAGTTATCCTAGGATGAGTGATGTTATTAAGGTGAGGGTATTAAACATGCATGGGATAGACATACGGCTCCTGAATCTAAGACGAGACCAACGACTGATTAAGGTTTGAGTCTTTACAGCAGGAGAAACGTGCGAGTAGACGGGGGCCGAATGGGGCCGATCTGTCGGCAGGTTCCATGATTCTATAATATTAGATTTAAAAGAGCAAAATGCGCTATGCGTTGCTTTGAGACCCTTTGTATCATATTTGTTCAACATTGTGGCTTCACAGAGTCACCTGTTAACCGCTACAATGTAGCAAAATAATGAAAGCATAATTCTGTATATTATGCTGTATGATGTAGCAAAAGGAAAAAAGAATGCATGCAATTTGTGACATGTATATGTTCTGTTACACACACACACACTTTTTACGTAAAAAGTCTATAAGGGGAGGCCAAGGAACGGTTGGAGCCTCTCGAAAAAAACAAGACTCCCCCTGAAAATGTTTGATTGGCTGAAATAGTTTTTAATGGAGTCATCACGGCGTTAACTGCCACGCTTCATAATTTTAAATAGTCTTCAGTTAGCTAAAACATCAATTTCAATTTTAAGTAAGTCACTTAAAGCCCGGCTTAATCTTGCTGAAATGGATTTTTGTTTAAAAAAAAAAACCTCCAAAAGGTAAAAAGTAAGATTTCGTAAATGGACATTTCGGTTCTGTTTCATTTCTAGCTTCCAAAGTCGCGCAGAATACACAGAAAACAAAATGATTCCTTTTTGGTGCAAAGTTTCAATGTTGATCTTATCACCGTGGCAACCATTGACTTGGTTCTTCTGCTTAGACCATTCCTATGGTTGCTATGGTGATAAAACTGATAGAACATTCCATTGGTTCCAACGTTCCAAACGTAGCAGTTGCTCTCAGTACGTTGATCAAATTAAACTGACCCGTTATGGTCTGTATCTTGAACATGGTGTGGTTTGTGCGTTTGATTGCGAACATAATCTCTAGGTAGAGGTCGGCTTCATTTGCCTTTCGTCCTCCACTACGTTTTCCTAATCCAACAAGTAATAAAAGCATCATGAAGGTGCAGAGGCACCCCACGATTATCAGAAGAGTATCTAACATCTTCTCACTCGCCTGCTCTGCTGAGCAATGAGAAGTGTCTGAGTTTCACCTGCTTTATATAACCTCCTATGATGACATCACAGAGGCTGATGATGCAATAGTGGGTGTGGGTGCATCAAGTGGGCGGGGTCTAAATCATTTCACTTCCAACCACAAATGAGACAAGTCCCTTAAAGCCTGGCTTAATCTTACAGAAATGGATTTTTGTTTAATAAAAAAAAACCAAAAGGTTAAAAGTAATATTTCATAAATGGATATTTCGGTTCTGTTTCATTTCTGGCTTGAAAAGTCGCGCAGAATACACGGAAAACAAAATGATTCCTTTTTGGTGCAAAGTTTCAATGTTGATCTTATCACCATGGCAACCATTGACCTGGTTCTTCTGCTTAGACCATTCCTATGGTTGCTATGGTGATAGACCTGATAGAACATTCCATTGGTTCCAACGTTCCAAATGTAGCTGTTGCTCTCAGTACGTTGATATTGCCCTTGATCAAATTAAACTGACCCGTTATCTTAGAACATTAACTGATAATTGCTAAATATCACACGTTATTTGTGGGAAATAATAATATTTTTAAATAAACAGCATGAACTATACTAAATGTTAACAGAATTTTATTGACACGTTAAATTGGAAGTTCAGTTTACAGATAACATGAAAATCCTCTGGTGGAGGTCAGTGTAGGATGATGGTCTTGGACTCCATGGTGTAGCCAGCGAGACAAACAGGCAGATGATGCAATAATAGGCGTGGCTGAATCAAGTGGGCGGGGCCTAAATCATTTCAGTTCCAACCACAAATGAGACAAGTCGTGGGCAAAGCAGGCTCAGGAGGGCCAACCACATATCCATACATGCGTGGTAGAGCAGCTTGTCAGCGTAACTACCAACATGTCAAGATCATGTCACAGGTGCAATCTCACCTCTCAAAGTCCCTCAAATAAATATAAAATATATTGTCTCCATTTGAGTTTTTCCTCATATTACTATGGCATTTAATTCCACCATCTAAGCGTGCCGACCCTGGCATATGTTGTGTACAGTCACCTACATAGACCTCATGTTCAATCTACATGTATGTACAAACACATGTATGGGATACATTTATAAAGGCCTTTTAAGAACATTTTGTTTCTGTTCCTTTCTTTTTTTTAACTTAATTTGTTAGATATTGGGACATACTGGGGAAAATGTTTTATGTAAATACAAAAAGGAGCACATGGGAGAAGACAATACCTGAGTCTAAGTAGCAATAGGTAATATCTATAATGCTGGAAGTGAAAAGTTATCCTAGGATGAGTGATGTTATTAAGGTGAGGGTATTAAACATGCATGGGATAGACATACGGCTCCTGAATCTAAGACGAGACCAACGACTGATTAAGGTTTGAGTCTTTACAGCAGGAGAAACGTGCGAGTAGACGGGGGCCGAATGGGGCCGATCTGTCGGCAGGTTCCATGATTCTATAATATTAGATTTAAAAGAGCAAAATGCGCTATGCGTTGCTTTGAGACCCTTTGTATCATATTTGTTCAACATTGTGGCTTCACAGAGTCACCTGTTAACCGCTACAATGTAGCAAAATAATGAAAGCATAATTCTGTATATTATGCTGTATGATGTAGCAAAAGGAAAAAAGAATGCATGCAATTTGTGACATGTATATGTTCTGTTACACACACACACACTTTTTACGTAAAAAGTCTATAAGGGGAGGCCAAGGAACGGTTGGAGCCTCTCGAAAAAATCAAGACTCCCCCTGAAAATGTTTGATTGGCTGAAATAGTTTTTAATGGAGTCATCACGGCGTTAACTGCCACGCTTCATAATTTTAAATAGTCTTCAGTTAGCTAAAACATCAATTTCAATTTTAAGTAAGTCACTTAAAGCCCGGCTTAATCTTGCTGAAATGGATTTTTGTTTAAAAAAAACCTCCAAAAGGTAAAAAGTAAGATTTCGTAAATGGATATTTCGGTTCTGTTTCATTTCTAGCTTCCAAAGTCGCGCAGAATACACAGAAAACAAAATGATTCCTTTTTGGTGCAAAGTTTCAATGTTGATCTTATCACCGTGGCAACCATTGACTTGGTTCTTCTGCTTAGACCATTCCTATGGTTGCTATGGTGATAAAACTGATAGAACATTCCATTGGTTCCAACGTTCCAAACGTAGCAGTTGCTCTCAGTACGTTGATCAAATTAAACTGACCCGTTATGGTCTGTATCTTGAACATGGTGTGGTTTGTGCGTTTGATTGCGAACATAATCTCTAGGTAGAGGTCGGCTTCATTTGCCTTTCGTCCTCCACTACGTTTTCCTAATCCAACAAGTAATAAAAGCATCATGAAGGTGCAGAGGCACCCCACGATTATCAGAAGAGTATCTAACATCTTCTCACTCGCCTGCTCTGCTGAGCAATGAGAAGTGTCTGAGTTTCACCTGCTTTATATAACCTCCTATGATGACATCACAGAGGCTGATGATGCAATAGTGGGTGTGGGTGCATCAAGTGGGCGGGGTCTAAATCATTTCACTTCCAACCACAAATGAGACAAGTCCCTTAAAGCCTGGCTTAATCTTACAGAAATGGATTTTTGTTTAATAAAAAAAAACCAAAAGGTTAAAAGTAATATTTCATAAATGGATATTTCGGTTCTGTTTCATTTCTGGCTTGAAAAGTCGCGCAGAATACACGGAAAACAAAATGATTCCTTTTTGGTGCAAAGTTTCAATGTTGATCTTATCACCATGGCAACCATTGACCTGGTTCTTCTGCTTAGACCATTCCTATGGTTGCTATGGTGATAGACCTGATAGAACATTCCATTGGTTCCAACGTTCCAAATGTAGCTGTTGCTCTCAGTACGTTGATATTGCCCTTGATCAAATTAAACTGACCCGTTATCTTAGAACATTAACTGATAATTGCTAAATATCACACGTTATTTGTGGGAAATAATAATATTTTTAAATAAACAGCATGAACTATACTAAATGTTAACAGAATTTTATTGACACGTTAAATTGGAAGTTCAGTTTACAGATAACATGAAAATCCTCTGGTGGAGGTCAGTGTAGGATGATGGTCTTGGACTCCATGGTGTAGCCAGCGAGACAAACAGGCAGATGATGCAATAATAGGCGTGGCTGAATCAAGTGGGCGGGGCCTAAATCATTTCAGTTCCAACCACAAATGAGACAAGTCGTGGGCAAAGCAGGCTCAGGAGGGCCAACCACATATCCATACGTGCGTGGTAGAGCAGCTTGTCAGCGTAACTACCAACATGTCAAGATCATGTCACAGGTGCAATCTCACCTCTCAAAGTCCCTCAAATAAATATAAAATATATTGTCTCCATTTGAGTTTTTCCTCATATTACTATGGCATTTAATTCCACCATCTAAGCGTGCCGACCCTGGCATATGTTGTGTACAGTCACCTACATAGACCTCATGTTCAATCTACATGTATGTACAAACACATGTATGGGATACATTTATAAAGGCCTTTTAAGAACATTTTGTTTCTGTTCCTTTCTTTTTTTTAACTTAATTTGTTAGATATTGGGACATACTGGGGAAAATGTTTTATGTAAATACAAAAAGGAGCACATGGGAGAAGACAATACCTGAGTCTAAGTAGCAATAGGTAATATCTATAATGCTGGAAGTGAAAAGTTATCCTAGGATGAGTGATGTTATTAAGGTGAGGGTATTAAACATGCATGGGATAGACATACGGCTCCTGAATCTAAGACGAGACCAACGACTGATTAAGGTTTGAGTCTTTACAGCAGGAGAAACGTGCGAGTAGACGGGGGCCGAATGGGGCCGATCTGTCGGCAGGTTCCATGATTCTATAATATTAGATTTAAAAGAGCAAAATGCGCTATGCGTTGCTTTGAGACCCTTTGTATCATATTTGTTCAACATTGTGGCTTCACAGAGTCACCTGTTAACCGCTACAATGTAGCAAAATAATGAAAGCATAATTCTGTATATTATGCTGTATGATGTAGCAAAAGGAAAAAAGAATGCATGCAATTTGTGACATGTATATGTTCTGTTACACACACACACACTTTTTACGTAAAAAGTCTATAAGGGGAGGCCAAGGAACGGTTGGAGCCTCTCGAAAAAAACAAGACTCCCCCTGAAAATGTTTGATTGGCTGAAATAGTTTTTAATGGAGTCATCACGGCGTTAACTGCCACGCTTCATAATTTTAAATAGTCTTCAGTTAGCTAAAACATCAATTTCAATTTTAAGTAAGTCACTTAAAGCACGGCTTAATCTTGCTGAAATGGATTTTTGTTTAAAAAAACCTCCAAAAGGTAAAAAGTAAGATTTCGTAAATGGATATTTCGGTTCTGTTTCATTTCTAGCTTCCAAAGTCGCGCAGAATACACAGAAAACAAAATGATTCCTTTTTGGTGCAAAGTTTCAATGTTGATCTTATCACCGTGGCAACCATTGACTTGGTTCTTCTGCTTAGACCATTCCTATGGTTGCTATGGTGATAAAACTGATAGAACATTCCATTGGTTCCAACGTTCCAAACGTAGCAGTTGCTCTCAGTACGTTGATCAAATTAAACTGACCCGTTATGGTCTGTATCTTGAACATGGTGTGGTTTGTGCGTTTGATTGCGAACATAATCTCTAGGTAGAGGTCGGCTTCATTTGCCTTTCGTCCTCCACTACGTTTTCCTAATCCAACAAGTAATAAAAGCATCATGAAGGTGCAGAGGCACCCCACGATTATCAGAAGAGTATCTAACATCTTCTCACTCGCCTGCTCTGCTGAGCAATGAGAAGTGTCTGAGTTTCACCTGCTTTATATAACCTCCTATGATGACATCACAGAGGCTGATGATGCAATAGTGGGCGTGGGTGCATCAAGTGGGCGGGGTCTAAATCATTTCACTTCCAACCACAAATGAGACAAGTCCCTTAAAGCCTGGCTTAATCTTACAGAAATGGATTTTTGTTTACTAAAAAAAAACCAAAAGGTTAAAAGTAATATTTCATAAATGGATATTTCGGTTCTGTTTCATTTCTGGCTTGAAAAGTCGCGCAGAATACACGGAAAACAAAATGATTCCTTTTTGGTGCAAAGTTTCAATGTTGATCTTATCACCATGGCAACCATTGACCTGGTTCTTCTGCTTAGACCATTCCTATGGTTGCTATGGTGATAGACCTGATAGAACATTCCATTGGTTCCAACGTTCCAAATGTAGCTGTTGCTCTCAGTACGTTGATCTTGCCCTTGATCAAATTAAACTGACCCGTTATCTTAGAACATTAACTGAGAATTGATAAATATCATACGTTATTTGTGGGAAATAATAATATTTTTAAATAAACAGCATGAACTATACTAAATGTTAACAGAATTTTATTGACACGTTAAATTGGAAGTTCAGTTTACAGATAACATGAAAATCCTCTGGTGGAGGTCAGTGTAGGATGATGGTCTTGGACTCCATGGTGTAGCCAGCGAGACAAACAGGCAGATGATGCAATAATAGGCGTGTCTGAATCAAGTGGGCGGGGCCTAAATCATTTCAGTTCCAACCACAAATGAGACAAGTCGTTGGCAAAGCAGGCTCAGGAGGGCCAACCACATATCCATACATGCGTGGTAGAGCAGCTTGTCAGCGTAACTACCAACATGTCAAGATCATGTCACAGGTGCAATCTCACCTCTCAAAGTCCCTCAAATAAATATAAAATATATTTTCTCCATTTGAGTTTTTCCTCATATTACTATGGCATTTAATTCCACCATCTAAGCGTGCCGACCCTGGCATATGTTGTGTACAGTCACCTACATAGACCTCATGTTCAATCTACATGTATGTACAAACACATGTATGGGATACATTTATAAAGGCCTTTTAAGAAAATTTTGTTTCTGTTCCTTTCTTTTTTTTAACTTGATTTGTTAGATATTGGGACATACTGGGGAAAATGTTTTATGTAAATACAAAAAGGAGCACATGGGAGAAGACAATACCTGAGTCTAAGTAGCAATAGGTAATATATATAATGCTGGAAGTGAAAAGTTATCCTAGGATGAGTGATGTTATTAAGGTGAGGGTATTAAACATGCATGGGATAGACATACGGCTCCTGAATCTAAGACGAGACCAACGACTGATTAAGGTTTGAGTCTTTACAGCAGGAGAAACGTGCGAGTAGACGGGGGCCGAATGGGGCCGATCTGTCGGCAGGTTCCATGATTCTATAATATTAGATTTAAAAGAGCAAAATGCGCTATGCGTTGCTTTGAGACCCTTTGTATCATATTTGTTCAACATTGTGGCTTCACAGAGTCACCTGTTAACCGCTACAATGTAGCAAAATAATGAAAGCATAATTCTGTATATTATGCTGTATGATGTAGCAAAAGGAAAAAAGAATGCATGCAATTTGTGACATGTATATGTTCTGTTACACACACACACACTTTTTACGTAAAAAGTCTATAAGGGGAGGCCAAGGAACGGTTGGAGCCTCTCGAAAAAAACAAGACTCCCCCTGAAAATGTTTGATTGGCTGAAATAGTTTTTAATGGAGTCATCACGGCGTTAACTGCCACGCTTCATAATTTTAAATAGTCTTCAGTTAGCTAAAACATCAATTTCAATTTTAAGTAAGTCACTTAAAGCCCGGCTTAATCTTGCTGAAATGGATTTTTGTTTAAAAAAAAAAACCTCCAAAAGGTAAAAAGTAAGATTTCATAAATGGATATTTCGGTTCTGTTTCATTTCTAGCTTCCAAAGTCGCGCAGAATACACAGAAAACAAAATGATTCCTTTTTGGTGCAAAGTTTCAATGTTGATCTTATCACCGTGGCAACCATTGACTTGGTTCTTCTGCTTAGACCATTCCTATGGTTGCTATGGTGATAGAACTGATAGAACATTCCATTGGTTCCAACGTTCCAAACGTAGCAGTTGCTCTCAGTACGTTGATCAAATTAAACTGACCCGTTATGGTCTGTATCTTGAACATGGTGTGGTTTGTGCGTTCGATTGCGAACATAACCTCTAGGTAGAGGTCGGCTTCATTTGCCTTTCGTCCTCCACTACGTTTTCCTAATCCAACAAGTAATAAAAGCATCATGAAGGTGCAGAGGCACCCCACGATTATCAGAAGAGTATCTAACATCTTCTCACTCGCCTGCTCTGCTGAGCAATGAGAAGTGTCTGAGTTTCACCTGCTTTATATAACCTCCTATGATGACATCACAGAGGCTGATGATGCAATAGTGGGCGTGGCTGCATCAAGTGGGCGGGGTCTAAATCATTTCACTTCCAACCACAAATGAGACAAGTCCCTTAAAGCCTGGCTTAATCTTACAGAAATGGATTTTTGTTTAATAAAAAAAAAAAACAAAAGGTTAAAAGTAATATTTCATAAATGGATATTTCGGTTCTGTTTCATTTCTGGCTTGAAAAGTTGCGCAGAATACACGGAAAACAAAATGATTCCTTTTTGGTGCAAAGTTTCAATGTTGATCTTATCACCATGGCAACCATTGACCTGGTTCTTCTGCTTAGACCATTCCTATGGTTGCTATGGTGATAGACCTGATAGAACATTCCATTGGTTCCAACGTTCCAAATGTAGCTGTTGCTCTCAGTACGTTGATCTTGCCCTTGATCAAATTAAACTGACCCGTTATCTTAGAACATTAACTGAGAATTGATAAATATCATACGTTATTTGTGGGAAATAATAATATTTTTAAATAAACAGCATGAACTATACTAAATGTTAACAGAATTTTATTGACACGTTAAATTGGAAGTTCAGTTTACAGATAACATGAAAATCCTCTGGTGGAGGTCAGTGTAGGATGATGGTCTTGGACTCCATGGTGTAGCCAGCGAGACAAACAGGCAGATGATGCAATAATAGGCGTGTCTGAATCAAGTGGGCGGGGCCTAAATCATTTCAGTTCCAACCACAAATGAGACAAGTCGTTGGCAAAGCAGGCTCAGGAGGGCCAACCACATATCCATACATGCGTGGTAGAGCAGCTTGTCAGCGTAACTACCAACATGTCAAGATCATGTCACAGGTGCAATCTCACCTCTCAAAGTCCCTCAAATAAATATAAAATATATTGTCTCCATTTGAGTTTTTCCTCATATTACTATGGCATTTAATTCCACCATCTAAGCGTGCCGACCCTGGCATATGTTGTGTACAGTCACCTACATAGACCTCATGTTCAATCTACATGTATGTACAAACACATGTATGGGATACATTTATAAAGGCCTTTTAAGAAAATTTTGTTTCTGTTCCTTTCTTTTTTTTAACTTGATTTGTTAGATATTGGGACATACTGGGGAAAATGTTTTATGTAAATACAAAAAGGAGCACATGGGAGAAGACAATACCTGAGTCTAAGTAGCAATAGGTAATATCTATAATGCTGGAAGTGAAAAGTTATCCTAGGATGAGTGATGTTATTAAGGTGAGGGTATTAAACATGCATGGGATAGACATACGGCTCCTGAATCTAAGACAAGACCAACGACTGATTAAGGTTTGAGTCTTTACAGCAGAAGAAACGGGCGAGTAGACGGGGGCCGAATGGGGCCGATCTGTCGGCAGGTTCCATGATTCTATAATATTAGATTTAAAAGAGCAAAATGTGCTATGCGTTGCTTTGAGACCCTTTGTATCATATTTGTTCAACATTGTGGCTTCACAGAGTCACCTGTTAACCGCTACAATGTAGCAAAATAATGAAAGCATAATTCTGTATATTATGCTGTATGATGTAGCAAAAGGAAAAAAGAATGCATGCAATTTGTGACATGTATATGTTCTGTTACATACACACACACTTTTTACGTAAAAAGTCTGTAAGGGGAGGCCAAGGAACGGTTGGAGCCTCTCGAAAAAAACAAGACTCCCCCTGAAAATGTTTGATTGGCTGAAATAGTTTTTAATGGAGTCATCACGGCGTTAACTGCCACGCTTCATAATTTTAAATAGTCTTCAGTTAGCTAAAACATCAATTTCAATTTTAAGTAAGTCACTTAAAGCCCGGCTTAATCTTGCTGAAATGGATTTTTGTTTAAAAAAAAAAACCACCAAAAGGTAAAAAGTAAGATTTCATAAATGGATATTTCGGTTCTGTTTCATTTCTAGCTTCCAAAGTCGCGCAGAATACACAGAAAACAAAATGATTCCTTTTTGGTGCAAAGTTTCAATGTTGATCTTATCACCGTGGCAACCATTGACTTGGTTCTTCTGCTTAGACCATTCCTATGGTTGCTATGGTGATAAAACTGATAGAACATTCCATTGGTTCCAACGTTCCAAACGTAGCAGTTGCTCTCAGTACGTTGATCAAATTAAACTGACCCGTTATGGTCTGTATCTTGAACATGGTGTGGTTTGTGCGTTTGATTGCGAACATAATCTCTAGGTAGAGGTCGGCTTCATTTGCCTTTCGTCCTCCACTACGTTTTCCTAATCCAACAAGTAATAAAAGCATCATCAAGGTGCAGAGGCACCCCACGATTATCAGAAGAGTATCTAACATCTTCTCACTCGCCTGCTCTGCTGAGCAATGAGAAGTGTCTGAGTTTCACCTGCTTTATATAACCTCCTATGATGACATCACAGAGGCTGATGATGCAATAGTGGGCGTGGCTGCATCAAGTGGGCGGGGTCTAAATCATTTCACTTCCAACCACAAATGAGACAAGTCCCTTAAAGCCTGGCTTAATCTTACAGAAATGGATTTTTGTTTAATAAAAAAAAAAAAAAAAAAGGTTAAAAGTAATATTTCATAAATGGATATTTCGGTTCTGTTTAATTTCTGGCTTGAAAAGTCGAGCAGAATACACGGAAAACAAAATGATTCCTTTTTGGTGCAAAGTTTCAATGTTGATCTTATCACCATGGCAACCATTGACCTGGTTCTTCTGCTTAGACCATTCCTATGGTTGCTATGGTGATAGACCTGATAGAACATTCCATTGGTTCCAACGTTCCAAATGTAGCTGTTGCTCTCAGTACGTTGATATTGCCCTTGATCAAATTAAACTGACCCGTTATCTTAGAACATTAACTGATAATTGCTAAATATCACACGTTATTTGTGGGAAATAATAATATTTTTAAATAAACAGCATGAACTATACTAAATGTTAACAGAATTTTATTGACACGTTAAATTGGAAGTTCAGTTTACAGATAACATGAAAATCCTCTGGTGGAGGTCAGTGTAGGATGATGGTCTTGGACTCCATGGTGTAGCCAGCGAGACAAACAGGCAGATGATGCAATAATAGGCGTGGCTGAATCAAGTGGGCGGGGCCTAAATCATTTCAGTTCCAACCACAAATGAGACAAGTCGTGGGCAAAGCAGGCTCAGGAGGGCCAACCACATATCCATACATGCGTGGTAGAGCAGCTTGTCAGCGTAACTACCAACATGTCAAGATCATGTCACAGGTGCAATCTCACCTCTCAAAGTCCCTCAAATAAATATAAAATATATTTTCTCCATTTGAGTTTTTCCTCATATTACTATGGCATTTAATTCCACCATCTAAGCGTGCCGACCCTGGCATATGTTGTGTACAGTCACCTACATAGACCTCATGTTCAATCTACATGTATGTACAAACACATGTATGGGATACATTTATAAAGGCCTTTTAAGAACATTTTGTTTCTGTTCCTTTCTTTTTTTTAACTTAATTTGTTAGATATTGGGACATACTGGGGAAAATGTTTTATGTAAATACAAAAAGGAGCACATGGGAGAAGACAATACCTGAGTCTAAGTAGCAATAGGTAATATATATAATGCTGGAAGTGAAAAGTTATCCTAGGATGAGTGATGTTATTAAGGTGAGGGTATTAAACATGCATGGGATAGACATACGGCTCCTGAATCTAAGACGAGACCAACGACTGATTAAGGTTTGAGTCTTTACAGCAGGAGAAACGTGCGAGTAGACGGGGGCCGAATGGGGCCGATCTGTCGGCAGGTTCCATGATTCTATAATATTAGATTTAAAAGAGCAAAATGCGCTATGCGTTGCTTTGAGACCCTTTGTATCATATTTGTTCAACATTGTGGCTTCACAGAGTCACCTGTTAACCGCTACAATGTAGCAAAATAATGAAAGCATAATTCTGTATATTATGCTGTATGATGTAGCAAAAGGAAAAAAGAATGCATGCAATTTGTGACATGTATATGTTCTGTTACACACACACACACTTTTTACGTAAAAAGTCTATAAGGGGAGGCCAAGGAACGGTTGGAGCCTCTCGAAAAAAACAAGACTCCCCCTGAAAATGTTTGATTGGCCGAAATAGTTTTTAATGGAGTCATCACGGCGTTAACTGCCACGCTTCATAATTTTAAATAGTCTTCAGTTAGCTAAAACATCAATTTCAATTTTAAGTAAGTCACTTAAAGCCCGGCTTAATCTTGCTGAAATGGATTTTTGTTTAAAAAAAACCTCCAAAAGGTAAAAAGTAAGATTTCGTAAATGGATATTTCGGTTCTGTTTCATTTCTAGCTTCCAAAGTCGCGCAGAATACACAGCAAACAAAATGATTCCTTTTTGGTGCAAAGTTTCAATGTTGATCTTATCACCGTGGCAACCATTGACTTGGTTCTTCTGCTTAGACCATTCCTATGGTTGCTATGGTGATAAAACTGATAGAACATTCCATTGGTTCCAACGTTCCAAACGTAGCAGTTGCTCTCAGTACGTTGATCAAATTAAACTGACCCGTTATGGTCTGTATCTTGAACATGGTGTGGTTTGTGCGTTTGATTGCGAACATAATCTCTAGGTAGAGGTCGGCTTCATTTGCCTTTCGTCCTCCACTACGTTTTCCTAATCCAACAAGTAATAAAAGCATCATGAAGGTGCAGAGGCACCCCACGATTATCAGAAGAGTATCTAACATCTTCTCACTCGCCTGCTCTGCTGAGCAATGAGAAGTGTCTGAGTTTCACCTGCTTTATATAACCTCCTATGATGACATCACAGAGGCTGATGATGCAATAGTGGGCGTGGCTGCATCAAGTGGGCGGGGTCTAAGTCATTTCACTTCCAACCACAAATGAGACAAGTCCCTTAAAGCCTGGCTTAATCTTACAGAAATGGATTTTTGTTTAATAAAAAAAAACCAAAAGGTTAAAAGTAATATTTCATAAATGGATATTTCGGTTCTGTTTCATTTCTGGCTTGAAAAGTCGCGCAGAATACACGGAAAACAAAATGATTCCTTTTTGGTGCAACGTTTCAATGTTGATCTTATCACCATGGCAACCATTGACCTGGTTCTTCTGCTTAGACCATTCCTATGGTTGCTATGGTGATAGACCTGATAGAACATTCCATTGGTTCCAACGTTCCAAATGTAGCTGTTGCTCTCAGTACGTTGATATTGCC
This sequence comes from Spea bombifrons, assembly GCF_027358695.1. NCBI lineage: Eukaryota > Metazoa > Chordata > Amphibia > Anura > Pelobatidae > Spea > Spea bombifrons. Next base: position 35,816,692 of record NC_071089.1, read on the forward strand.
CTTGATCAAATTAAACTGACCCGTTATCTTAGAACATTAACTGATAATTGCTAAATATCACACGTTATTTGTGGGAAATAATAATATTTTTAAATAAACAGCATGAACTATACTAAATGTTAACAGAATTTTATTGACACGTTAAATTGGAAGTTCAGTTTACAGATAACATGAAAATCCTCTGGTGGAGGTCAGTGTAGGATGATGGTCTTGGACTCCATGGTGTAGCCAGCGAGACAAACAGGCAGATGATGCAATAATAGGCGTGGCTGAATCAAGTGGGCGGGGCCTAAATCATTTCAGTTCCAACCACAAATGAGACAAGTCGTGGGCAAAGCAGGCTCAGGAGGGCCAACCACATATCCATACATGCGTGGTAGAGCAGCTTGTCAGCGTAACTACCAACATGTCAAGATCATGTCACAGGTGCATTCTCACCTCTCAAAGTCCCTCAAATAAATATAAAATATATTGTCTCCATTTGAGTTTTTCCTCATATTACTATGGCATTTAATTCCACCATCTAAGCGTGCCGACTAGGGCTGAAACAACGAATCGATAAAATCGATAATAATCGATAACGGAAATCGTTGTCGACGATTTCCGTTATCGATTAATCGAGTGATCGATTAGTTGTTGGAGCACTCGGCTCCTTTTACTTACCTCTGCGAGCGTTCCCCGCTTCTGCTACACGCTCTGCAGTCTCCGCCTTCTTTCAGCTACGTGACGGATGTGACGCGTTCCGGAGGTAAGTATTCTTCATGTCTACGTGCGAATCGCTCTGTGCGAGTGGCTCCATTCGCACAGAGCGATTCGCTCTGTGCGAGTGGCTCCATTCGCACAGAGCGATTCGCTCTGTGCGAGTGGCTCCATTCGCACAGAGCGATTCAGGGGATTCAGAGCGGTTTCAGGGGATGCAGGGCAGGGTGTGAGTGTGGGTGCAGGGCAGAGTGGGGGTGGGGGGTGCAGGGCAGAGTGGGGGTGGGGGGTGCAGGGCAGAGTGGGGGTGGGGGGTGCAGGGCAGAGTGGGGGGGCAGGCCAGGGTAGGTGACTGGGTGCAGGGCAGAGTGGGGGTGGGGGGGTCAGGCCAGGGTAGGTGACTGAGTGCAGGGCAGAGTGGGGGTGGGGATGCAGGGCAGGGTGTGAGTGTGGGTGCAGGGCAGAGTGGGGGTGGGGGGGCAGGGCAGGAGACTGGGTAGAGGGCAGAGTGGGGATGCAGGCTGTGAGTGTGGGTGCAGGGCAGAGTGGGAGACTGGGTGCAGGGCAGAGTGGGGGTGGGGATGCAGGGCAGGGTGTGAGTGTGGGTGCAGGGCAGAGTGTGGGGGCAGGGCAGAATGTGGGGGCAGGGCTGGGTGCAGGTCAGAGTTGGAGACTGGGTGCAGGGGCACAGTGCAAAGTGCTGGGTGCAAAGTTCCAGGGCTGGGGCAAAGTGCTGGGTGCAAAGTGCCAGGGCTGGGTGCAACGTGCTGGGTGCAAAGTGCTGGGTGCAAAGTGCAAAGTGCCAGGGCTGGGTGCAAAGTGCTGGGTGCAAAGTGCAAAGTGCTGGGTGCAAAGTGCCAGGGCTGGGGCAAAGTTTCTTGAACAGTAATAGTCCACCTCTTTTCAGAATGTTTGGAGTTATTTTGTTTCATAAATATTGTGTTTGGGTTCTTGTACTTTGAAAATATTGTTTTTTATTACATCATAACAAAATAAGAATGTTAATGTAAATTTTAAGTTGTTTTTTAACATCCAGTTCATTAAATTATTTTAAATAAATGAAAAATTTGCATATTGTTTTTTTTATCCGATTAATCGATTAATCGAAAAAATAATCGGCCAACTAATCGATTATTTAAATAATCGTTAGTTGCAGCCCTAGTGCCGACCCTGGCATATGTTGTGTACAGTCACCTACATAGACCTCATGTTCAATCTACATGTATGTACAAACACATGTATGGGATACATTTATAAAGGCCTTTTAAGAACATTTTGTTTCTGTTCCTTTCTTTTTTTTAACTTAATTTGTTAGATATTGGGACATACTGGGGAAAATGTTTTATGTAAATACAAAAAGGAGCACATGGGAGAAGACAATACCTGAGTCTAAGTAGCAATAGGTAATATCTATAATGCTGGAAGTGAAAAGTTATCCTAGGATGAGTGATGTTATTAAGGTGAGGGTATTAAACATGCATGGGATAGACATACGGCTCCTGAATCTAAGACGAGACCAACGACTGATTAAGGTTTGAGTCTTTACAGCAGGAGAAACGTGCGAGTAGACGGGGGCCGAATGGGGCCGATCTGTCGGCAGGTTCCATGATTCTATAATATTAGATTTAAAAGAGCAAAATGCGCTATGCGTTGCTTTGAGACCCTTTGTATCATATTTGTTCAACATTGTGGCTTCACAGAGTCACCTGTTAACCGCTACAATGTAGCAAAATAATGAAAGCATAATTCTGTATATTATGCTGTATGATGTAGCAAAAGGAAAAAAGAATGCATGCAATTTGTGACATGTATATGTTCTGTTACACACACACACACTTTTTACGTAAAAAGTCTATAAGGGGAGGCCAAGGAACGGTTGGAGCCTCTCGAAAAAAACAAGACTCCCCCTGAAAATGTTTGATTGGCTGAAATAGTTTTTAATGGAGTCATCACGGCGTTAACTGCCACGCTTCATAATTTTAAATAGTCTTCAGTTAGCTAAAACATCAATTTCAATTTTAAGTAAGTCACTTAAAGCCCGGCTTAATCTTGCTGAAATGGATTTTTGTTTAAAAAAAACCTCCAAAAGGTAAAAAGTAAGATTTCGTAAATGGATATTTCGGTTCTGTTTCATTTCTAGCTTCCAAAGTCGCGCAGAATACACAGAAAACAAAATGATTCCTTTTTGGTGCAAAGTTTCAATGTTCATCTTATCACCGTGGCAACCATTGACTTGGTTCTTCTGCTTAGACCATTCCTATGGTTGCTATGGTGATAAAACTGATAGAACATTCCATTGGTTCCAACGTTCCAAACGTAGCAGTTGCTCTCAGTACGTTGATCAAATTAAACTGACCCGTTATGGTCTGTATCTTGAACATGGTGTGGTTTGTGCGTTTGATTGCGAACATAATCTCTAGGTAGAGGTCGGCTTCATTTGCCTTTCGTCCTCCACTACGTTTTCCTAATCCAACAAGTAATAAAAGCATCATGAAGGTGCAGAGGCACCCCACGATTATCAGAAGAGTATCTAACATCTTCTCACTCGCCTGCTCTGCTGAGCAATGAGAAGTGTCTGAGTTTCACCTGCTTTATATAACCTCCTATGATGACATCACAGAGGCTGATGATGCAATAGTGGGCGTGGCTGCATCAAGTGGGCGGGGTCTAAATCATTTCACTTCCAACCACAAATGAGACAAGTCCCTTAAAGCCTGGCTTAATCTTACAGAAATGGATTTTTGTTTAATAAAAAAAAAACAAAAGGTTAAAAGTAATATTTCATAAATGGATATTTCGGTTCTGTTTCATTTCTGGCTTGAAAAGTCGCGCAGAATACACGGAAAACAAAATGATTCCTTTTTGGTGCAAAGTTTCAATGTTGATCTTATCACCATGGCAACCATTGACCTGGTTCTTCTGCTTAGACCATTCCTATGGTTGCTATGGTGATAGACCTGATAGAACATTCCATTGGTTCCAACGTTCCAAATGTAGCTGTTGCTCTCAGTACGTTGATATTGCCCTTGATCAAATTAAACTGACCCGTTATCTTAGAACATTAACTGATAATTGCTAAATATCACACGTTATTTGTGGGAAATAATAATATTTTTAAATAAACAGCATGAACTATACTAAATGTTAACAGAATTTTATTGACACGTTAAATTGGAAGTTCAGTTTACAGATAACATGAAAATCCTCTGGTGGAGGTCAGTGTAGGATGATGGTCTTGGACTCCATGGTGTAGCCAGCGAGACAAACAGGCAGATGATGCAATAATAGGCGTGGCTGAATCAAGTGGGCGGGGCCTAAATCATTTCAGTTCCAACCACAAATGAGACAAGTCGTGGGCAAAGCAGGCTCAGGAGGGCCAACCACATATCCATACGTGCGTGGTAGAGCAGCTTGTCAGCGTAACTACCAACATGTCAAGATCATGTCACAGGTGCAATCTCACCTCTCAAAGTCCCTCAAATAAATATAAAATATATTGTCTCCATTTGAGTTTTTCCTCATATTACTATGGCATTTAATTCCACCATCTAAGCGTGCCGACCCTGGCATATGTTGTGTACAGTCACCTACATAGACCTCATGTTCAATCTACATGTATGTACAAACACATGTATGGGATACATTTATAAAGGCCTTTTAAGAACATTTTGTTTCTGTTCCTTTCTTTTTTTTAACTTAATTTGTTAGATATTGGGACATACTGGGGAAAATGTTTTATGTAAATACAAAAAGGAGCACATGGGAGAAGACAATACCTGAGTCTAAGTAGCAATAGGTAATATCTATAATGCTGGAAGTGAAAAGTTATCCTAGGATGAGTGATGTTATTAAGGTGAGGGTATTAAACATGCATGGGATAGACATACGGCTCCTGAATCTAAGACGAGACCAACGACTGATTAAGGTTTGAGTCTTTACAGCAGGAGAAACGTGCGAGTAGACGGGGGCCGAATGGGGCCGATCTGTCGGCAGGTTCCATGATTCTATAATATTAGATTTAAAAGAGCAAAATGCGCTATGCGTTGCTTTGAGACCCTTTGTATCATATTTGTTCAACATTGTGGCTTCACAGAGTCACCTGTTAACCGCTACAATGTAGCAAAATAATGAAAGCATAATTCTGTATATTATGCTGTATGATGTAGCAAAAGGAAAAAAGAATGCATGCAATTTGTGACATGTATATGTTCTGTTACACACACACACACTTTTTACGTAAAAAGTCTATAAGGGGAGGCCAAGCAACGGTTGGAGCCTCTCGAAAAAAACAAGACTCCCCCTGAAAATGTTTGATTGGCTGAAATAGTTTTTAATGGAGTCATCACGGCGTTAACTGCCACGCTTCATAATTTTAAATAGTCTTCAGTTAGCTAAAACATCAATTTCAATTTTAAGTAAGTCACTTAAAGCCCGGCTTAATCTTGCTGAAATGGATTTTTGTTTAAAAAAAACCTCCAAAAGGTAAAAAGTAAGATTTCGTAAATGGATATTTCGGTTCTGTTTCATTTCTAGCTTCCAAAGTCGCGCAGAATACACAGAAAACAAAATGATTCCTTTTTGGTGCAAAGTTTCAATGTTGATCTTATCACCGTGGCAACCATTGACTTGGTTCTTCTGCTTAGACCATTCCTATGGTTGCTATGGTGATAAAACTGATAGAACATTCCATTGGTTCCAACGTTCCAAACGTAGCAGTTGCTCTCAGTACGTTGATCAAATTAAACTGACCCGTTATGGTCTGTATCTTGAACATGGTGTGGTTTGTGCGTTTGATTGCGAACATAATCTCTAGGTAGAGGTCGGCTTCATTTGCCTTTCGTCCTCCACTACGTTTTCCTAATCCAACAAGTAATAAAAGCATCATGAAGGTGCAGAGGCACCCCACGATTATCAGAAGAGTATCTAACATCTTCTCACTCGCCTGCTCTGCTGAGCAATGAGAAGTGTCTGAGTTTCACCTGCTTTATATAACCTCCTATGATGACATCACAGAGGCTGATGATGCAATAGTGGGCGTGGCTGCATCAAGTGGGCGGGGTCTAAGTCATTTCACTTCCAACCACAAATGAGACAAGTCCCTTAAAGCCTGGCTTAATCTTACAGAAATGGATTTTTGTTTAATAAAAAAAAAACAAAAGGTTAAAAGTAATATTTCATAAATGGATATTTCGGTTCTGTTTCATTTCTGGCTTGAAAAGTCGCGCAGAATACACGGAAAACAAAATGATTCCTTTTTGGTGCAAAGTTTCAATGTTGATCTTATCACCTGGCAACCATTGACCTGGTTCTTCTGCTTAGACCATTCCTATGGTTGCTATGGTGATAGACCTGATAGAACATTCCATTGGTTCCAACGTTCCAAATGTAGCTGTTGCTCTCAGTACGTTGATATTGCCCTTGATCAAATTAAACTGACCCGTTATCTTAGAACATTAACTGATAATTGCTAAATATCACACGTTATTTGTGGGAAATAATAATATTTTTAAATAAACAGCATGAACTATACTAAATGTTAACAGAATTTTATTGACACGTTAAATTGGAAGTTCAGTTTACAGATAACATGAAAATCCTCTGGTGGAGGTCAGTGTAGGATGATGGTCTTGGACTCCATGGTGTAGCCAGCGAGACAAACAGGCAGATGATGCAATAATAGGCGTGGCTGAATCAAGTGGGCGGGGCCTAAATCATTTCAGTTCCAACCACAAATGAGACAAGTCGTGGGCAAAGCAGGCTCAGGAGGGCCAACCACATATCCATACATGCGTGGTAGAGCAGCTTGTCAGCGTAACTACCAACATGTCAAGATCATGTCACAGGTGCAATCTCACCTCTCAAAGTCCCTCAAATAAATATAAAATATATTGTCTCCATTTGAGTTTTTCCTCATATTACTATGGCATTTAATTCCACCATCTAAGCGTGCCGACCCTGGCATATGTTGTGTACAGTCACCTACATAGACCTCATGTTCAATCTACATGTATGTACAAACACATGTATGGGATACATTTATAAAGGCCTTTTAAGAACATTTTGTTTCTGTTCCTTTCTTTTTTTTAACTTAATTTGTTAGATATTGGGACATACTGGGGAAAATGTTTTATGTAAATACAAAAAGGAGCACATGGGAGAAGACAATACCTGAGTCTAAGTAGCAATAGGTAATATCTATAATGCTGGAAGTGAAAAGTTATCCTAGGATGAGTGATGTTATTAAGGTGAGGGTATTAAACATGCATGGGATAGACATACGGCTCCTGAATCTAAGACGAGACCAACGACTGATTAAGGTTTGAGTCTTTACAGCAGGAGAAACGTGCGAGTAGACGGGGGCCGAATGGGGCCGATCTGTCGGCAGGTTCCATGATTCTATAATATTAGATTTAAAAGAGCAAAATGCGCTATGCGTTGCTTTGAGACCCTTTGTATCATATTTGTTCAACATTGTGGCTTCACAGAGTCACCTGTTAACCGCTACAATGTAGCAAAATAATGAAAGCATAATTCTGTATATTATGCTGTATGATGTAGCAAAAGGAAAAAAGAATGCATGCAATTTGTGACATGTATATGTTCTGTTACACACACACACACTTTTTACGTAAAAAGTCTATAAGGGGAGGCCAAGGAACGGTTGGAGCCTCTCGAAAAAAACAAGACTCCCCCTGAAAATGTTTGATTGGCTGAAATAGTTTTTAATGGAGTCATCACGGCGTTAACTGCCACGCTTCATAATTTTAAATAGTCTTCAGTTAGCTAAAACATCAATTTCAATTTTAAGTAAGTCACTTAAAGCACGGCTTAATCTTGCTGAAATGGATTTTTGTTTAAAAAAACCTCCAAAAGGTAAAAAGTAAGATTTCGTAAATGGATATTTCGGTTCTGTTTCATTTCTAGCTTCCAAAGTCGCGCAGAATACACAGAAAACAAAATGATTCCTTTTTGGTGCAAAGTTTCAATGTTGATCTTATCACCGTGGCAACCATTGACTTGGTTCTTCTGCTTAGACCATTCCTATGGTTGCTATGGTGATAAAACTGATAGAACATTCCATTGGTTCCAACGTTCCAAACGTAGCAGTTGCTCTCAGTACGTTGATCAAATTAAACTGACCCGTTATGGTCTGTATCTTGAACATGGTGTGGTTTGTGCGTTTGATTGCGAACATAATCTCTAGGTAGAGGTCGGCTTCATTTGCCTTTCGTCCTCCACTACGTTTTCCTAATCCAACAAGTAATAAAAGCATCATGAAGGTGCAGAGGCACCCCACGATTATCAGAAGAGTATCTAACATCTTCTCACTCGCCTGCTCTGCTGAGCAATGAGAAGTGTCTGAGTTTCACCTGCTTTATATAACCTCCTATGATGACATCACAGAGGCTGATGATGCAATAGTGGGCGTGGGTGCATCAAGTGGGCGGGGTCTAAATCATTTCACTTCCAACCACAAATGAGACAAGTCCCTTAAAGCCTGGCTTAATCTTACAGAAATGGATTTTTGTTTAATAAAAAATAACCAAAAGGTTAAAAGTAATATTTCATAAATGGATATTTCGGTTCTGTTTCATTTCTGGCTTGAAAAGTCGCGCAGAATACACGGAAAACAAAATGATTCCTTTTTGGTGCAAAGTTTCAATGTTGATCTTATCACCATGGCAACCATTGACCTGGTTCTTCTGCCTAGACCATTCCTATGGTTGCTATGGTGATAGACCTGATAGAACATTCCATTGGTTCCAACGTTCCAAATGTAGCTGTTGCTCTCAGTACGTTGATCTTGCCCTTGATCAAATTAAACTGACCCGTTATCTTAGAACATTAACTGAGAATTGATAAATATCATACGTTATTTGTGGGAAATAATAATATTTTTAAATAAACAGCATGAACTATACTAAATGTTAACAGAATTTTATTGACACGTTAAATTGGAAGTTCAGTTTACAGATAACATGAAAATCCTCTGGTGGAGGTCAGTGTAGGATGATGGTCTTGGACTCCATGGTGTAGCCAGCGAGACAAACAGGCAGATGATGCAATAATAGGCGTGGCTGAATCAAGTGGGCGGGGCCTAAATCATTTCAGTTCCAACCACAAATGAGACAAGTCGTTGGCAAAGCAGGCTCAGGAGGGCCAACCACATATCCATACATGCGTGGTAGAGCAGCTTGTCAGCGTAACTACCAACATGTCAAGATCATGTCACAGGTGCAATCTCACCTCTCAAAGTCCCTCAAATAAATATAAAATATATTGTCTCCATTTGAGTTTTTCCTCATATTACTATGGCATTTAATTCCACCATCTAAGCGTGCCGACCCTGGCATATGTTGTGTACAGTCACCTACATAGACCTCATGTTCAATCTACATGTATGTACAAACACATGTATGGGATACATTTATAAAGGCCTTTTAAGAAAATTTTGTTTCTGTTCCTTTCTTTTTTTTAACTTGATTTGTTAGATATTGGGACATACTGGGGAAAATGTTTTATGTAAATACAAAAAGGAGCACATGGGAGAAGACAATACCTGAGTCTAAGTAGCAATAGGTAATATCTATAATGCTGGAAGTGAAAAGTTATCCTAGGATGAGTGATGTTATTAAGGTGAGGGTATTAAACATGCATGGGATAGACATACGGCTCCTGAATCTAAGACAAGACCAACGACTGATTAAGGTTTGAGTCTTTACAGCAGAAGAAACGGGCGAGTAGACGGGGGCCGAATGGGGCCGATCTGTCGGCAGGTTCCATGATTCTATAATATTAGATTTAAAAGAGCAAAATGCGCTATGCGTTGCTTTGAGACCCTTTGTATCATATTTGTTCAACATTGTGGCTTCACAGAGTCACCTGTTAACCGCTACAATGTAGCAAAATAATGAAAGCATAATTCTGTATATTATGCTGTATGATGTAGCAAAAGGAAAAAAGAATGCATGCAATTTGTGACATGTATATGTTCTGTTACATACACACACACTTTTTACGTAAAAAGTCTGTAAGGGGAGGCCAAGGAACGGTTGGAGCCTCTCGAAAAAAACAAGACTCCCCCTGAAAATGTTTGATTGGCTGAAATAGTTTTTAATGGAGTCATCACGGCGTTAACTGCCACGCTTCATAATTTTAAATAGTCTTCAGTTAGCTAAAACATCAATTTCAATTTTAAGTAAGTCACTTAAAGCCCGGCTTAATCTTGCTGAAATTGATTTTTGTTTAAAAAAAAAAACCACCAAAAGGTAAAAAGTAAGATTTCATAAATGGATATTTCGGTTCTGTTTCATTTCTAGCTTCCAAAGTCGCGCAGAATACACAGAAAACAAAATGATTCCTTTTTGGTGCAAAGTTTCAATGTTGATCTTATCACCGTGGCAACCATTGACTTGGTTCTTCTGCTTAGACCATTCCTATGGTTGCTATGGTGATAAAACTGATAGAACATTCCATTGGTTCCAACGTTCCAAACGTAGCAGTTGCTCTCAGTACGTTGATCAAATTAAACTGACCCGTTATGGTCTGTATCTTGAACATGGTGTGGTTCGTGCGTTTGATTGCGAACATAATCTCTAGGTAGAGGTCGGCTTCATTTGCCTTTCGTCCTCCACTACGTTTTCCTAATCCAACAAGTAATAAAAGCATCATCAAGGTGCAGAGGCACCCCACGATTATCAGAAGAGTATCTAACATCTTCTCACTCGCCTGCTCTGCTGAGCAATGAGAAGTGTCTGAGTTTCACCTGCTTTATATAACCTCCTATGATGACATCACAGAGGCTGATGATGCAATAGTGGGCGTGGCTGCATCAAGTGGGCGGGGTCTAAATCATTTCACTTCCAACCACAAATGAGACAAGTCCCTTAAAGCCTGGCTTAATCTTACAGAAATGGATTTTTGTTTAATAAAAAAAAAAAAAAAAAAGGTTAAAAGTAATATTTCATAAATGGATATTTCGGTTCTGTTTAATTTCTGGCTTGAAAAGTCGAGCAGAATACACGGAAAACAAAATGATTCCTTTTTGGTGCAAAGTTTCAATGTTGATCTTATCACCATGGCAACCATTGACCTGGTTCTTCTGCTTAGACCATTCCTATGGTTGCTATGGTGATAGACCTGATAGAACATTCCATTGGTTCCAACGTTCCAAATGTAGCTGTTGCTCTCAGTACGTTGATATTGCCCTTGATCAAATTAAACTGACCCGTTATCTTAGAACATTAACTGATAATTGCTAAATATCACACGTTATTTGTGGGAAATAATAATATTTTTAAATAAACAGCATGAACTATACTAAATGTTAACAGAATTTTATTGACACGTTAAATTGGAAGTTCAGTTTACAGATAACATGAAAATCCTCTGGTGGAGGTCAGTGTAGGATGATGGTCTTGGACTCCATGGTGTAGCCAGCGAGACAAACAGGCAGATGATGCAATAATAGGCGTGGCTGAATCAAGTGGGCGGGGCCTAAATCATTTCAGTTCCAACCACAAATGAGACAAGTCGTGGGCAAAGCAGGCTCAGGAGGGCCAACCACATATCCATACATGCGTGGTAGAGCAGCTTGTCAGCGTAACTACCAACATGTCAAGATCATGTCACAGGTGCAATCTCACCTCTCAAAGTCCCTCAAATAAATATAAAATATATTTTCTCCATTTGAGTTTTTCCTCATATTACTATGGCATTTAATTCCACCATCTAAGCGTGCCGACCCTGGCATATGTTGTGTACAGTCACCTACATAGACCTCATGTTCAATCTACATGTATGTACAAACACATGTATGGGATACATTTATAAAGGCCTTTTAAGAACATTTTGTTTCTGTTCCTTTCTTTTTTTTAACTTAATTTGTTAGATATTGGGACATACTGGGGAAAATGTTTTATGTAAATACAAAAAGGAGCACATGGGAGAAGACAATACCTGAGTCTAAGTAGCAATAGGTAATATATATAATGCTGGAAGTGAAAAGTTATCCTAGGATGAGTGATGTTATTAAGGTGAGGGTATTAAACATGCATGGGATAGACATACGGCTCCTGAATCTAAGACGAGACCAACGACTGATTAAGGTTTGAGTCTTTACAGCAGGAGAAACGTGCGAGTAGACGGGGGCCGAATGGGGCCGATCTGTCGGCAGGTTCCATGATTCTATAATATTAGATTTAAAAGAGCAAAATGCGCTATGCGTTGCTTTGAGACCCTTTGTATCATATTTGTTCAACATTGTGGCTTCACAGAGTCACCTGTTAACCGCTACAATGTAGCAAAATAATGAAAGCATAATTCTGTATATTATGCTGTATGATGTAGCAAAAGGAAAAAAGAATGCATGCAATTTGTGACATGTATATGTTCTGTTACACACACACACACTTTTTACGTAAAAAGTCTATAAGGGGAGGCCAAGGAACGGTTGGAGCCTCTCGAAAAAAACAAGACTCCCCCTGAAAATGTTTGATTGGCTGAAATAGTTTTTAATGGAGTCATCACGGCGTTAACTGCCACGCTTCATAATTTGAAATAGTCTTCAGTTAGCTAAAACATCAATTTCAATTTTAAGTAAGTCACTTAAAGCCCGGCTTAATCTTGCTGAAATGGATTTTTGTTTAAAAAAAACCTCCAAAAGGTAAAAAGTAAGATTTCGTAAATGGATATTTCGGTTCTGTTTCATTTCTAGCTTCCAAAGTCGCGCAGAATACACAGAAAACAAAATGATTCCTTTTTGGTGCAAAGTTTCAATGTTGATCTTATCACCGTGGCAACCATTGACTTGGTTCTTCTGCTTAGACCATTCCTATGGTTGCTATGGTGATAAAACTGATAGAACATTCCATTGGTTCCAACGTTCCAAACGTAGCAGTTGCTCTCAGTACGTTGATCAAATTAAACTGACCCGTTATGGTCTGTATCTTGAACATGGTGTGGTTTGTGCGTTTGATTGCGAACATAATCTCTAGGTAGAGGTCGGCTTCATTTGCCTTTCGTCCTCCACTACGTTTTCCTAATCCAACAAGTAATAAAAGCATCATGAAGGTGCAGAGGCACCCCACGATTATCAGAAGAGTATCTAACATCTTCTCACTCGCCTGCTCTGCTGAGCAATGAGAAGTGTCTGAGTTTCACCTGCTTTATATAACCTCCTATGATGACATCACAGAGGCTGATGATGCAATAGTGGGCGTGGCTGCATCAAGTGGGCGGGGTCTAAATCATTTCACTTCCAACCACAAATGAGACAAGTCCCTTAAAGCCTGGCTTAATCTTACAGAAATGGATTTTTGTTTAATAAAAAAAAACCAAAAGGTTAAAAGTAATATTTCATAAATGGATATTTCGGTTCTGTTTCATTTCTGGCTTGAAAAGTCGCGCAGAATACACGGAAAACAAAATGATTCCTTTTTGGTGCAACGTTTCAATGTTGATCTTATCACCATGGCAACCATTGACCTGGTTCTTCTGCTTAGACCATTCCTATGGTTGCTATGGTGATAGACCTGATAGAACATTCCATTGGTTCCAACGTTCCAAATGTAGCTGTTGCTCTCAGTACGTTGATATTGCCCTTGATCAAATTAAACTGACCCGTTATCTTAGAACATTAACTGATAATTGCTAAATATCACACGTTATTTGTGGGAAATAATAATATTTTTAAATAAACAGCATGAACTATACTAAATGTTAACAGAATTTTATTGACACGTTAAATTGGAAGTTCAGTTTACAGATAACATGAAAATCCTCTGGTGGAGGTCAGTGTAGGATGATGGTCTTGGACTCCATGGTGTAGCCAGCGAGACAAACAGGCAGATGATGCAATAATAGGCGTGGCTGAATCAAGTGGGCGGGGCCTAAATCATTTCAGTTCCAACCACAAATGAGACAAGTCGTGGGCAAAGCAGGCTCAGGAGGGCCAACCACATATCCATACATGCGTGGTAGAGCAGCTTGTCAGCGTAACTACCAACATGTCAAGATCATGTCACAGGTGCAATCTCACCTCTCAAAGTCCCTCAAATAAATATAAAATATATTTTCTCCATTTGAGTTTTTCCTCATATTACTATGGCATTTAATTCCACCATCTAAGCGTGCCGACTAGGGCTGAAACAACGAATCGATAAAATCGATAATAATCGATAACGGAAATCGTTGTCGACGATTTCCGTTATCGATTAATCGAGTGATCGATTAGTTGTTGGAGCACTCGGCTCCTTTTACTTACCTCTGCGAGCGTTCCCCGCTTCTGCTACACGCTCTGCAGTCTCCGCCTTCTTTCAGCTACGTGACGGATGTGACGCGTTCCGGAGGTAAGTATTCTTCATGTCTACGTGCGAATCGCTCTGTGCGAGTGGCTCCATTCGCACAGAGCGATTCGCTCTGTGCGAGTGGCTCCATTCGCACAGAGCGATTCGCTCTGTGCGAGTGGCTCCATTCGCACAGAGCGATTCAGGGGATTCAGAGCGGTTTCAGGGGATGCAGGGCAGGGTGTGAGTGTGGGTGCAGGGCAGAGTGGGGGTGGGGGGTGCAGGGCAGAGTGGGGGTGGGGGGTGCAGGGCAGAGTGGGGGTGGGGGGTGCAGGGCAGAGTGGGGGGGCAGGCCAGGGTAGGTGACTGGGTGCAGGGCAGAGTGGGGGTGGGGGGGTCAGGCCAGGGTAGGTGACTGAGTGCAGGGCAGAGTGGGGGTGGGGATGCAGGGCAGGGTGTGAGTGTGGGTGCAGGGCAGAGTGGGGGTGGGGGGGCAGGGCAGGAGACTGGGTAGAGGGCAGAGTGGGGATGCAGGGTGTGAGTGTGGGTGCAGGGCAGAGTGGGAGACTGGGTGCAGGGCAGAGTGGGGGTGGGGATGCAGGGCAGGGTGTGAGTGTGGGTGCAGGGCAGAGTGTGGGGGCAGGGCAGAATGTGGGGGCAGGGCTGGGTGCAGGTCAGAGTTGGAGACTGGGTGCAGGGGCACAGTGCAAAGTGCTGGGTGCAAAGTTCCAGGGCTGGGGCAAAGTGCTGGGTGCAAAGTGCCAGGGCTGGGTGCAACGTGCTGGGTGCAAAGTGCTGGGTGCAAAGTGCAAAGTGCCAGGGCTGGGTGCAAAGTGCTGGGTGCAAAGTGCAAAGTGCTGGGTGCAAAGTGCCAGGGCTGGGGCAAAGTTTCTTGAACAGTAATAGTCCACCTCTTTTCAGAATGTTTGGAGTTATTTTGTTTCATAAATATTGTGTTTGGGTTCTTGTACTTTGAAAATATTGTTTTTTATTACATCATAACAAAATAAGAATGTTAATGTAAATTTTAAGTTGTTTTTTAACATCCAGTTCATTAAATTATTTTAAATAAATGAAAAATTTGCATATTGTTTTTTTTATCCGATTAATCGATTAATCGAAAAAATAATCGGCCAACTAATCGATTATTTAAATAATCGTTAGTTGCAGCCCTAGTGCCGACCCTGGCATATGTTGTGTACAGTCACCTACATAGACCTCATGTTCAATCTACATGTATGTACAAACACATGTATGGGATACATTTATAAAGGCCTTTTAAGAACATTTTGTTTCTGTTCCTTTCTTTTTTTTAACTTAATTTGTTAGATATTGGGACATACTGGGGAAAATGTTTTATGTAAATACAAAAAGGAGCACATGGGAGAAGACAATACCTGAGTCTAAGTAGCAATAGGTAATATATATAATGCTGGAAGTGAAAAGTTATCCTAGGATGAGTGATGTTATTAAGGTGAGGGTATTAAACATGCATGGGATAGACATACGGCTCCTGAATCTAAGACGAGACCAACGACTGATTAAGGTTTGAGTCTTTACAGCAGGAGAAACGTGCGAGTAGACGGGGGCCGAATGGGGCCGATCTGTCGGCAGGTTCCATGATTCTATAATATTAGATTTAAAAGAGCAAAATGCGCTATGCGTTGCTTTGAGACCCTTTGTATCATATTTGTTCAACATTGTGGCTTCACAGAGTCACCTGTTAACCGCTACAATGTAGCAAAATAATGAAAGCATAATTCTGTATATTATGCTGTATGATGTAGCAAAAGGAAAAAAGAATGCATGCAATTTGTGACATGTATATGTTCTGTTACACACACACACACTTTTTACGTAAAAAGTCTATAAGGGGAGGCCAAGGAACGGTTGGAGCCTCTCGAAAAAAACAAGACTCCCCCTGAAAATGTTTGATTGGCCGAAATAGTTTTTAATGGAGTCATCACGGCGTTAACTGCCACGCTTCATAATTTTAAATAGTCTTCAGTTAGCTAAAACATCAATTTCAATTTTAAGTAAGTCACTTAAAGCCCGGCTTAATCTTGCTGAAATGGATTTTTGTTTAAAAAAAACCTCCAAAAGGTAAAAAGTAAGATTTCGTAAATGGATATTTCGGTTCTGTTTCATTTCTAGCTTCCAAAGTCGCGCAGAATACACAGAAAACAAAATGATTCCTTTTTGGTGCAAAGTTTCAATGTTGATCTTATCACCGTGGCAACCATTGACTTGGTTCTTCTGCTTAGACCATTCCTATGGTTGCTATGGTGATAAAACTGATAGAACATTCCATTGGTTCCAACGTTCCAAACGTAGCAGTTGCTCTCAGTACGTTGATCAAATTAAACTGACCCGTTATGGTCTGTATCTTGAACATGGTGTGGTTTGTGCGTTTGATTGCGAACATAATCTCTAGGTAGAGGTCGGCTTCATTTGCCTTTCGTCCTCCACTACGTTTTCCTAATCCAACAAGTAATAAAAGCATCATGAAGGTGCAGAGGCACCCCACGATTATCAGAAGAGTATCTAACATCTTCTCACTCGCCTGCTCTGCTGAGCAATGAGAAGTGTCTGAGTTTCACCTGCTTTATATAACCTCCTATGATGACATCACAGAGGCTGATGATGCAATAGTGGGCGTGGCTGCATCAAGTGGGCGGGGTCTAAGTCATTTCACTTCCAACCACAAATGAGACAAGTCCCTTAAAGCCTGGCTTAATCTTACAGAAATGGATTTTTGTTTAATAAAAAAAAACCAAAAGGTTAAAAGTAATATTTCATAAATGGATATTTCGGTTCTGTTTCATTTCTGGCTTGAAAAGTCGCGCAGAATACACGGAAAACAAAATGATTCCTTTTTGGTGCAACGTTTCAATGTTGATCTTATCACCATGGCAACCATTGACCTGGTTCTTCTGCTTAGACCATTCCTATGGTTGCTATGGTGATAGACCTGATAGAACATTCCATTGGTTCCAACGTTCCAAATGTAGCTGTTGCTCTCAGTACGTTGATATTGCCCTTGATCAAATTAAACTGACCCGTTATCTTAGAACATTAACTGATAATTGCTAAATATCACACGTTATTTGTGGGAAATAATAATATTTTTAAATAAACAGCATGAACTATACTAAATGTTAACAGAATTTTATTGACACGTTAAATTGGAAGTTCAGTTTACAGATAACATGAAAATCCTCTGGTGGAGGTCAGTGTAGGATGATGGTCTTGGACTCCATGGTGTAGCCAGCGAGACAAACAGGCAGATGATGCAATAATAGGCGTGGCTGAATCAAGTGGGCGGGGCCTAAATCATTTCAGTTCCAACCACAAATGAGACAAGTCGTGGGCAAAGCAGGCTCAGGAGGGCCAACCACATATCCATACATGCGTGGTAGAGCAGCTTGTCAGCGTAACTACCAACATGTCAAGATCATGTCACAGGTGCAATCTCACCTCTCAAAGTCCCTCAAATAAATATAAAATATATTTTCTCCATTTGAGTTTTTCCTCATATTACTATGGCATTTAATTCCACCATCTAAGCGTGCCGACTAGGGCTGAAACAACGAATCGATAAAATCGATAATAATCGATAACGGAAATCGTTGTCGACGATTTCCGTTATCGATTAATCGAGTGATCGATTAGTTGTTGGAGCACTCGGCTCCTTTTACTTACCTCTGCGAGCGTTCCCCGCTTCTGCTACACGCTCTGCAGTCTCCGCCTTCTTTCAGCTACGTGACGGATGTGACGCGTTCCGGAGGTAAGTATTCTTCATGTCTACGTGCGAATCGCTCTGTGCGAGTGGCTCCATTCGCACAGAGCGATTCAGGGGATTCAGAGCGGTTTCAGGGGATGCAGGGCAGGGTGTGAGTGTGGGTGCAGGGCAGAGTGGGGGTGGGGGGTGCAGGGCAGAGTGGGGGTGGGGGGTGCAGGGCAGAGTGGGGGTGGGGGGTGCAGGGCAGAGTGGGGGGGCAGGCCAGGGTAGGTGACTGGGTGCAGGGCAGAGTGGGGGTGGGGGGGTCAGGCCAGGGTAGGTGACTGAGTGCAGGGCAGAGTGGGGGTGGGGATGCAGGGCAGGGTGTGAGTGTGGGTGCAGGGCAGAGTGGGGGTGGGGGGGCAGGGCAGGAGACTGGGTAGAGGGCAGAGTGGGGATGCAGGGTGTGAGTGTGGGTGCAGGGCAGAGTGGGAGACTGGGTGCAGGGCAGAGTGGGGGTGGGGATGCAGGGCAGGGTGTGAGTGTGGGTGCAGGGCAGAGTGTGGGGGCAGGGCAGAATGTGGGGGCAGGGCTGGGTGCAGGTCAGAGTTGGAGACTGGGTGCAGGGGCACAGTGCAAAGTGCTGGGTGCAAAGTTCCAGGGCTGGGGCAAAGTGCTGGGTGCAAAGTGCCAGGGCTGGGTGCAACGTGCTGGGTGCAAAGTGCTGGGTGCAAAGTGCAAAGTGCCAGGGCTGGGTGCAAAGTGCTGGGTGCAAAGTGCAAAGTGCTGGGTGCAAAGTGCCAGGGCTGGGCAAAGTTTCTTGAACAGTAATAGTCCACCTCTTTTCAGAATGTTTGGAGTTATTTTGTTTCATAAATATTGTGTTTGGGTTCTTGTACTTTGAAAATATTGTTTTTTATTACATCATAACAAAATAAGAATGTTAATGTAAATTTTAAGTTGTTTTTTAACATCCAGTTCATTAAATTATTTTAAATAAATGAAAAATTTGCATATTGTTTTTTTTATCCGATTAATCGATTAATCGAAAAAATAATCGGCCAACTAATCGATTATTTAAATAATCGTTAGTTGCAGCCCTAGTGCCGACCCTGGCATATGTTGTGTACAGTCACCTACATAGACCTCATGTTCAATCTACATGTATGTACAAACACATGTATGGGATACATTTATAAAGGCCTTTTAAGAACATTTTGTTTCTGTTCCTTTCTTTTTTTTAACTTAATTTGTTAGATATTGGGACATACTGGGGAAAATGTTTTATGTAAATACAAAAAGGAGCACATGGGAGAAGACAATACCTGAGTCTAAGTAGCAATAGGTAATATATATAATGCTGGAAGTGAAAAGTTATCCTAGGATGAGTGATGTTATTAAGGTGAGGGTATTAAACATGCATGGGATAGACATACGGCTCCTGAATCTAAGACGAGACCAACGACTGATTAAGGTTTGAGTCTTTACAGCAGGAGAAACGTGCGAGTAGACGGGGGCCGAATGGGGCCGATCTGTCGGCAGGTTCCATGATTCTATAATATTAGATTTAAAAGAGCAAAATGCGCTATGCGTTGCTTTGAGACCCTTTGTATCATATTTGTTCAACATTGTGGCTTCACAGAGTCACCTGTTAACCGCTACAATGTAGCAAAATAATGAAAGCATAATTCTGTATATTATGCTGTATGATGTAGCAAAAGGAAAAAAGAATGCATGCAATTTGTGACATGTATATGTTCTGTTACACACACACACACTTTTTACGTAAAAAGTCTATAAGGGGAGGCCAAGGAACGGTTGGAGCCTCTCGAAAAAAACAAGACTCCCCCTGAAAATGTTTGATTGGCTGAAATAGTTTTTAATGGAGTCATCACGGCGTTAACTGCCACGCTTCATAATTTTAAATAGTCTTCAGTTAGCTAAAACATCAATTTCAATTTTAAGTAAGTCACTTAAAGCCCGGCTTAATCTTGCTGAAATGGATTTTTGTTTAAAAAAAACCTCCAAAAGGTAAAAAGTAAGATTTCGTAAATGGATATTTCGGTTCTGTTTCATTTCTAGCTTCCAAAGTCGCGCAGAATACACAGAAAACAAAATGATTCCTTTTTGGTGCAAAGTTTCAATGTTGATCTTATCACCGTGGCAACCATTGACTTGGTTCTTCTGCTTAGACCATTCCTATGGTTGCTATGGTGATAAAACTGATAGAACATTCCATTGGTTCCAACGTTCCAAACGTAGCAGTTGCTCTCAGTACGTTGATCAAATTAAACTGACCCGTTATGGTCTGTATCTTGAACATGGTGTGGTTTGTGCGTTTGATTGCGAACATAATCTCTAGGTAGAGGTCGGCTTCATTTGCCTTTCGTCCTCCACTACGTTTTCCTAATCCAACAAGTAATAAAAGCATCATGAAGGTGCAGAGGCACCCCACGATTATCAGAAGAGTATCTAACATCTTCTCACTCGCCTGCTCTGCTGAGCAATGAGAAGTGTCTGAGTTTCACCTGCTTTATATAACCTCCTATGATGACATCACAGAGGCTGATGATGCAATAGTGGGCGTGGCTGCATCAAGTGGGCGGGGTCTAAGTCATTTCACTTCCAACCACAAATGAGACAAGTCCCTTAAAGCCTGGCTTAATCTTACAGAAATGGATTTTTGTTTAATAAAAAAAAACCAAAAGGTTAAAAGTAATATTTCATAAATGGATATTTCGGTTCTGTTTCATTTCTGGCTTGAAAAGTCGCGCAGAATACACGGAAAACAAAATGATTCCTTTTTGGTGCAACGTTTCAATGTTGATCTTATCACCATGGCAACCATTGACCTGGTTCTTCTGCTTAGACCATTCCTATGGTTGCTATGGTGATAGACCTGATAGAACATTCCATTGGTTCCAACGTTCCAAATGTAGCTGTTGCTCTCAGTACGTTGATATTGCCCTTGATCAAATTAAACTGACCCGTTATCTTAGAACATTAACTGATAATTGCTAAATATCACACGTTATTTGTGGGAAATAATAATATTTTTAAATAAACAGCATGAACTATACTAAATGTTAACAGAATTTTATTGACACGTTAAATTGGAAGTTCAGTTTACAGATAACATGAAAATCCTCTGGTGGAGGTCAGTGTAGGATGATGGTCTTGGACTCCATGGTGTAGCCAGCGAGACAAACAGGCAGATGATGCAATAATAGGCGTGGCTGAATCAAGTGGGCGGGGCCTAAATCATTTCAGTTCCAACCACAAATGAGACAAGTCGTGGGCAAAGCAGGCTCAGGAGGGCCAACCACATATCCATACATGCGTGGTAGAGCAGCTTGTCAGCGTAACTACCAACATGTCAAGATCATGTCACAGGTGCAATCTCACCTCTCAAAGTCCCTCAAATAAATATAAAATATATTTTCTCCATTTGAGTTTTTCCTCATATTACTATGGCATTTAATTCCACCATCTAAGCGTGCCGACTAGGGCTGAAACAACGAATCGATAAAATCGATAATAATCGATAACGGAAATCGTTGTCGACGATTTCCGTTATCGATTAATCGAGTGATCGATTAGTTGTTGGAGCACTCGGCTCCTTTTACTTACCTCTGCGAGCGTTCCCCGCTTCTGCTACACGCTCTGCAGTCTCCGCCTTCTTTCAGCTACGTGACGGATGTGACGCGTTCCGGAGGTAAGTATTCTTCATGTCTACGTGCGAATCGCTCTGTGCGAGTGGCTCCATTCGCACAGAGCGATTCAGGGGATTCAGAGCGGTTTCAGGGGATGCAGGGCAGGGTGTGAGTGTGGGTGCAGGGCAGAGTGGGGGTGGGGGGTGCAGGGCAGAGTGGGGGTGGGGGGTGCAGGGCAGAGTGGGGGTGGGGGGTGCAGGGCAGAGTGGGGGGGCAGGCCAGGGTAGGTGACTGGGTGCAGGGCAGAGTGGGGGTGGGGGGGTCAGGCCAGGGTAGGTGACTGAGTGCAGGGCAGAGTGGGGGTGGGGATGCAGGGCAGGGTGTGAGTGTGGGTGCAGGGCAGAGTGGGGGTGGGGGGGCAGGGCAGGAGACTGGGTAGAGGGCAGAGTGGGGATGCAGGGTGTGAGTGTGGGTGCAGGGCAGAGTGGGAGACTGGGTGCAGGGCAGAGTGGGGGTGGGGATGCAGGGCAGGGTGTGAGTGTGGGTGCAGGGCAGAGTGTGGGGGCAGGGCAGAATGTGGGGGCAGGGCTGGGTGCAGGTCAGAGTTGGAGACTGGGTGCAGGGGCACAGTGCAAAGTGCTGGGTGCAAAGTTCCAGGGCTGGGGCAAAGTGCTGGGTGCAAAGTGCCAGGGCTGGGTGCAACGTGCTGGGTGCAAAGTGCTGGGTGCAAAGTGCAAAGTGCCAGGGCTGGGTGCAAAGTGCTGGGTGCAAAGTGCAAAGTGCTGGGTGCAAAGTGCCAGGGCTGGGCAAAGTTTCTTGAACAGTAATAGTCCACCTCTTTTCAGAATGTTTGGAGTTATTTTGTTTCATAAATATTGTGTTTGGGTTCTTGTACTTTGAAAATATTGTTTTTTATTACATCATAACAAAATAAGAATGTTAATGTAAATTTTAAGTTGTTTTTTAACATCCAGTTCATTAAATTATTTTAAATAAATGAAAAATTTGCATATTGTTTTTTTTATCCGATTAATCGATTAATCGAAAAAATAATCGGCCAACTAATCGATTATTTAAATAATCGTTAGTTGCAGCCCTAGTGCCGACCCTGGCATATGTTGTGTACAGTCACCTACATAGACCTCATGTTCAATCTACATGTATGTACAAACACATGTATGGGATACATTTATAAAGGCCTTTTAAGAACATTTTGTTTCTGTTCCTTTCTTTTTTTTAACTTAATTTGTTAGATATTGGGACATACTGGGGAAAATGTTTTATGTAAATACAAAAAGGAGCACATGGGAGAAGACAATACCTGAGTCTAAGTAGCAATAGGTAATATATATAATGCTGGAAGTGAAAAGTTATCCTAGGATGAGTGATGTTATTAAGGTGAGGGTATTAAACATGCATGGGATAGACATACGGCTCCTGAATCTAAGACGAGACCAACGACTGATTAAGGTTTGAGTCTTTACAGCAGGAGAAACGTGCGAGTAGACGGGGGCCGAATGGGGCCGATCTGTCGGCAGGTTCCATGATTCTATAATATTAGATTTAAAAGAGCAAAATGCGCTATGCGTTGCTTTGAGACCCTTTGTATCATATTTGTTCAACATTGTGGCTTCACAGAGTCACCTGTTAACCGCTACAATGTAGCAAAATAATGAAAGCATAATTCTGTATATTATGCTGTATGATGTAGCAAAAGGAAAAAAGAATGCATGCAATTTGTGACATGTATATGTTCTGTTACACACACACACACTTTTTACGTAAAAAGTCTATAAGGGGAGGCCAAGGAACGGTTGGAGCCTCTCGAAAAAAACAAGACTCCCCCTGAAAATGTTTGATTGGCTGAAATAGTTTTTAATGGAGTCATCACGGCGTTAACTGCCACGCTTCATAATTTTAAATAGTCTTCAGTTAGCTAAAACATCAATTTCAATTTTAAGTAAGTCACTTAAAGCCCGGCTTAATCTTGCTGAAATGGATTTTTGTTTAAAAAAAACCTCCAAAAGGTAAAAAGTAAGATTTCGTAAATGGATATTTCGGTTCTGTTTCATTTCTAGCTTCCAAAGTCGCGCAGAATACACAGAAAACAAAATGATTCCTTTTTGGTGCAAAGTTTCAATGTTGATCTTATCACCGTGGCAACCATTGACTTGGTTCTTCTGCTTAGACCATTCCTATGGTTGCTATGGTGATAAAACTGATAGAACATTCCATTGGTTCCAACGTTCCAAACGTAGCAGTTGCTCTCAGTACGTTGATCAAATTAAACTGACCCGTTATGGTCTGTATCTTGAACATGGTGTGGTTTGTGCGTTTGATTGCGAACATAATCTCTAGGTAGAGGTCGGCTTCATTTGCCTTTCGTCCTCCACTACGTTTTCCTAATCCAACAAGTAATAAAAGCATCATGAAGGTGCAGAGGCACCCCACGATTATCAGAAGAGTATCTAACATCTTCTCACTCGCCTGCTCTGCTGAGCAATGAGAAGTGTCTGAGTTTCACCTGCTTTATATAACCTCCTATGATGACATCACAGAGGCTGATGATGCAATAGTGGGCGTGGCTGCATCAAGTGGACGGGGTCTAAATCATTTCACTTCCAACCACAAATGAGACAAGTCCCTTAAAGCCTGGCTTAATCTTACAGAAATGGATTTTTGTTTAATAAAAAAAAACCAAAAGGTAAAAAGTAAGATTTCATAAATGGATATTTCGGTTCTGTTTCATTTCTAGCTTCCAAAGTCACGCAGAATACACAGAAAACAAAATGATTCCTTTTTGGTGCAAAGTTTCAATGTTGATCTTATCACCGTGGCAACCATTGACTTGGTTCTTCTGCTTAGACCATTCCTATGGTTGCTATGGTGATAAAACTGATAGAACATTCCATTGGTTCCAACGTTCCAAACGTAGCAGTTGCTCTCAGTACGTTGATCAAATTAAACTGACCCGTTATGGTCTGTATCTTGAACATGGTGTGGTTTGTGCGTTCGATTGCGAACATAATCTCTAGGTAGAGGTCGGCTTCATTTGCCTTTCGTTCTCCCAGGGCCGGCCCTATAATGGGGCAGACTGGGGCAATTGCCCCAGGCGGCACATTAGAAGGGGCGGCACTTTGCCGCCCCAAGCGCTTTTTTTTGTTTTTGAAGCGGAGGAGAGAGAGGGGCACCGAGTGGTTTTCGCTTTCCCGCTCGGCGCTTCTCTCTCTCCTCTGCGTCGGTCTCGGTGCCGGTTTGTAATGCCGAGCACCGGAAGTGACGTCAATTTCCGGCGCTCAGCATTACAAGCCGGCACCGTGGCAGAGCAGGGAGACTTGCCGCATGACTGTTTAAAGTTAAGTACCTTTAAATAGGGGGGGTTAGGGTAGATAATGGCGTCGGCGAAGTTTAAAATGGTGCCCCCCCGGCGTCGGCATTAAGTCTTGGGCCAGCCCTGAACATACCCACCAATAAAAATACATATGCACATTCACATAGATACATACATATGCACGTAAACATATACACATAACCACATGTATACATACATATGCACATAAACATATAGACATACCCACATGTATACATACATATGCACATACCCACCTGTATACATACATATGCACATATACACAAACCCACCTGTATACATACATATGCACATAAACACACACACACACATGTATACATACATATGCACATAAACACACACCACCTGTATACATACATATGCACGTAAACATATACACATATCCACATGTATACATACATATGCACGTAAACATATAGACATACCCACCTGTATACATACATATGCACATAAACATATGCACCTACCCACCCGTATACATACATATGCACCTACCCACCTGTATACATACATATGCACATATACACAAACCCACCTGTATACATACATATGCACATAAACATACACACATGTATACATACATATGCACGTAAACATATACATACCCACATGTATACATGCATATGCACGTAAACATATACACATACCCACCTGTATACATACATATATGCACGTAAACATACACATACCCACATGTATACATACATATGCACATACCCACCTGTATACATACATATCCACATATACACAAACCCACCTGTATACATACATATGCACATAAACATACACATACCCACATGTATACATGCATATGCACGTAAACATATACACATACCCACATGTATACATACATATGCACATAAACATACACACATGTATACATAAACATACCCACATGTATACATACATATGCACATAAACACACACCACCTGTATACATACATATGCACGTGAACATACACATAACCACATGTATACATGCATATGCACGTAAAGATATACACATACCCACCTGTATACATACATATATGCACGTAAACATACACATACCCACATGTATACATACATATGCACATACCCATCTGTATACATACATATGCACATATACATAGACATACCCACCTGTATACATACATATGCACATATACACAAACCCACCTGTATACATACATATGCACATAAACGTACCCACATGTATACATAAACATACCCACATGTATACATACATATGCACAAACATAACCAGGGCATACCCAGGGCCCTACAATGGAGCCGACTGGGGCAATTGCTCTAGGCGGCACTTTTGAAGGGGCGGCACTTTAGTGGTTTTTTTTTAAGCGGAGGGGAGAGAGGGGCTCCGAGTGGTTTTCGCTTACCCGCTCGGCGCTTCTCTCTCTCCTCTGTGGCGAGTCTCCCTGTTCGGTCTCGGTGCCGGTTTGTAATGCCGAGCACCGGAAGTGACGTCAACATTCACATAGATACATACATATGCACGTAAACATATACACATAACCACATGTATACATACATATGCACATAAACATATACACATAACCACATGTATACATACATATGCACATAAACATATACACATACCCACCTGTATACATACATATGCACATAAACACACACCACCAGTATACATACATATGCAAATAAACATAGACATACCCACCTGTATACATACATATGCACATATACACAAACCCACCTGTATACATACATATGCACATAAACACACACCACCAGTATACATACATACATATGCACATAAACATAGACATACCCACCTGAATACATACATATGCACATATACACAAACCCACCTGTATACATACATATGCACATAAACATACACACATGTATACATACACATACCCACATGTATACATGCATATGCACGTAAACATATACACATACCCACCTGTATACATACATATATGCACGTAAACATGCACATACCCACATGTATACATACATATGCACATACCCACCTGTATACATACATATCCACATATACACAAACCCACCTGTATACATACATATGCACGTAAACATACACATACCCACCTGTATACATACATATGCACATATACACAAACCCACCTGTATACATACATATGCACGTAAACATATAGACATACCCACCTGTATACATACATATGCACATAAACATATGCACATACCCACCTATATACATACATATGCACGTAAACATATACACATACCCACATGTATACATACATATGCACCTACCCACCTGTATATACATATGCACATATACACAAACCCACCTGTATACATACATATGCACATAAACATACACACATGTATACATACATATGCACAGAAACACACACACATGTATACATAAACATACCCACATGTATACATACATATGCACATAAACACACACCACCTGTATACATACATATGCACGTAAACATACACATACCCACATGTATACATGCATATGCACGTAAACATATACACATACCCACCTGTATACATACATATATGCACATAAACATACACATACCCACATGTATACATACATATGCACATACCCACCTGTATACATACATATCCACATATACACAAACCCACCTGTATACATACATATACACATAAACATACACATACCCACATGTATACATGCATATGCACGTAAACATATACACATACCCACCTATATGCATACATATGCACATAAACATAGACATACCCACCTGTATACATACATATGCACATAAACACATGTATACATACATATGCACATAAACACACACCACCTGTATACATACATATGCACGTAAACATACACACCCACATGTATACATGCATATGCACGTAAACATACACATAAACACATGTATACATACATATGCTCATACCCACCTGTATACATACATATGCACATATACACAAACCCACCTGTATACATACATATGCACATAAACACACACACACATGTATAGATACATATGCACATAAACACACACCACCCCTATGCACGTAAACATACACATACCCACATGTATACATGCATATGCACGCATACATGCATATGCACGTAAACATATACACATACCCACCTGTATGCATACATATGCACATAAACATAGACAAACCCACCTGTATACATACATATGCACATAAACATACACACATGTATACATAAACATACCCACATGAATACATACATATGCACAAACATACCCACCAATAAACATACATATGCACAATCACATATATACATACATACACATTACCTAAAACTGGGAAAGACTCCTCACTGCATTAGGCTTTAAACTTGACCTCTTTTTTAGCATCTCTGGACATCTTACAAATACTTACTGCGCCCTCGCTGCCAGGAAGCTCCCATGGAAGTCGGCCTCCCCGGTGTGTTTCTGTTGGTTATAAGAGGATAAGATGGGCTCCTCCTGGACCCGTTTCTACTTGAAAAAGGCTCCACGTGGCATCCTGTGCTTACTGGTTTTTCCTGGCATCACCACTCAGCCCTGGTAGCATCTGCTGTACCGGATTATGAAGCCCATGTAAGTGCAACATGCGTTCTCTTCACTTCTGACAGGAATCTAGAACAGCGTCCATGTCCTGCTGCGCAGCAACTAAATCAGGGGCTGTGTAAGTCCTCAGTAGCCATTCAAATCTTCAGACCCGAGAACTACTCTCTGCCGGATCCTGGTTGTAGAGGAAGCTACTAGAAACTTCCACCTCTGCTTATATACCTTCTACATGGCTGTAAACATGACCAATGAAGGAGAAGGAATAAAAGAATCCCTGCATAGGCCAACCATCCTATCCCCCTTTTCTCATTGGTCCAAGAAGGCCCAATCCTGGGAAGTAGAAATACACAGAAATACATCAGTCACTCAGGCTTTATAACTGAAATAAACTTTAAAACATCATTAAATTCAAAGTGCTATAAAGTTAACCATGCTTAAAAAAATGACATATTACCATATTTGCTCGATTATAAGAAGACCCCCCCAAAATCTGAATATTAGTTTAGGAAAAAAGAAAAAGGCTGAATGTAAGATGACCCTGTAGGAAAAAAGTGTTCCTAGTAAATGTTAATTCATGTAAACTATTTTTTTTAATAAAATCTATGATTGAGAAAAAAAATTTGTTTTTATTTCCTTTTATTTTTCAACCCGCCCCGTTATGCACATCTGCACCCAGGCTTCCCACTCCTATATGTCACTGTGCCCCATGATATGCCTTTTAGCCCTCTATATGCAACATAACATACACACATACCCACCTGTATACATACGCACATAAACAGACATACCCACCTGTATACATACATATGCAGATAAACATATGCACATACCCACCTGTATACATACGCACATAAACAGACATACCCACCTGTATACATACATATGCAGATAAACATATGCACATACCCACCTGTATACATACATATGCACATAAACATATAGACATACCCACCTGTATACATACGCACATAAACAGACAAACCCACCTGTATACATACATATGCAGATAAACATATGCACATACCCACCTGTATATATATATATATATACATATGCACATACCCACCTGTATACATACATATGCACATAAACATAAAGACATACCCACCTGTATACATATGTACATAAAACATATACCCACTTGTATACATACGTAAGCATATAAACATACCCACCTGTATACATACATCTGCACATACACATATATACATACATACACATGACCTAAAACTGGGAAAGACCCCTTACTGCATTATTCTTCAAACTTTACCCCTTTTTTAGGACATCTTACAAATACTTACTGCGCCCTCGCTGCCAGGAAGCTCCCATGGAAGCCGGCCTCCCCGGTGTGTTTCTGTTGGTTATAAGAGGATAAGATGGGCTCCTTCTGGACCCGTTTCCACTTGAAGAAGGCTCCGCGTGGCATCCTGTGCTTACTGGTTTTTGCTCAGCCCTGGTAGCATCTGCTGTACCGGATCATGAAGCCCATGTAAGTGCGACATGCGTTCTCTTCACTTCTGACAGGAATCCAGAACAGCGTCCATGTCCTGCTGCGCAGCAACTAAATCAGGGGCTGTGTAAGTCCTCAGTAGCCATTCAAATCTTCAGACCCGAGAACTACTCTCTGCCGGATCCTGGTTGTAGAGGAAGCTACTAGAAACTTCCACCTCTGCTTATATACCTTCTACATGGCTGTAAACATGACCAATGAATGAGAAGGAATCAAAGCATCCCTGCATAGGCCAACCATCATATCCCCCTTTTCTCATTGGTCCAAGAAGGCCCAATCCTGGGAAGCAGTCTATTATCTGATGTGTAGAAATACATCAGTCACTCAGGCTTTATAACTGAAATAAACTTTAAAACATCATTAAATTCAAAGTGCTATAAAGTTAACCATGCTTAAAAAAATGACATATTGCCGTATTTGCTCGATTATAAGATGACCCCCCAAAATCTGAATATTAGTTTAGGAAAAAAAGAAAAAGCCTGAATGTAAGACGACCCTGCAGGAAAAAAGTTTTCCTAGTAAATGTTAATTCATGTAAACTATGTAAACCTTTTTTTTTTCAATAAAATCTATGTTTCAGAAAAATATTTTTTTGTTTTTATTTCCTTTTATTTTCCAACCTGCCCTCCAGTTATGAACATCTGCCCCCAGGCTTGCCACTCCTATATGGCACTGTGGCCCATGATATGCCTTTTAAGCCTCCAAATGCCACTGTGCCCCATGATATGCCTTTTAACCCTCTATATGCTACTGTGCCCCATGAAATGCCTTTTGACCCCTTATGTGCCACTCTTCCTCCAGAAATGCCTTATACCCCTATATGCCACTCTGGCATTTAGGGGGTTGAAAGGCATATTATGGGGCAGAGTGGCATATAGGGAGGTATAAGGTATTTCAGGAGGCAGAGTGGTGTATAGAGGGTTAAAAGGCATCTCTGGAGGCAGAGAGGCATTAAGGGGGTTAAAGGCATCATAGAGCACTCTGCCTACAGAAATGCTTTATGCCCCCCATTTAACCCCCCCCACACACACACACACACACTTAACGGTGCTTCCGATTCTCTGCTGTGTAGTCGCGGCAGCGGGTAGACGTCTACGCAATTCGCAACTTCCACTGCAGCCGGAAGGAGATGCGGTTAGCAGTGGGGGTTGTCTGCGTCCATAGCGCAGACCTCCCCCGACTATTAGAGACAATTCCCTGCCCCAGAACTCTCCTCACTGACAGCCGGGGAAGGTCTGCACGATGGACGTAGACAACCCCGGCTGCCAACTGCACCTCCTTCCGGCTGCAGCGGAAGTTGCGAATTGCGTAGAAGTCTACTCGCTGCCCCGACTACACAGCAGGGAGTCGGAAGCAGCGGTAAGTTTGGGGGGGGGTTAAATGGGGGGCTAAGACAGGAGCATCCAGGACTCCTGAGGTCTGATTATAAGACAACCCCAATTATAAGGGGTATTTTTCAGAGCATGTAAATGTAAACTATTTTTTTAAAAAATATATGATTGAGAAAATTATTTTGTTTTTATTTCCTTTTATTTTCCAACCTGCCCCCCAGTTATGCACATCTGCCCCAGAAATGCCTTATACCCCCTATATGCCACTGTGCCCCATGATATGATATGTTTGTGTATCATAGATGTATAATTGTGGAAGGGCAAAGATGGCACTAGCCGTAGGTTTGAGCCTTGGGGACCAAGATGGCACAGGCTGGACTGTTTGGGGACAAAGATTGCAAATCTTATGTGTGTTATCTGGGTGCTGGTCAGGTTCTATGTGGGCAGTGTGGACGCCAGGTTTTAAATATACCTTTAATGCCGTGTTTTTATGTGAATTCCAATTGATCTTTACCTGCAAAGCAGGGTTTTTGTGTTATTCTGTAGATCCATATGTGCTATGCTATGTTTCCATACATTATTTATGTGTACCTGCAAATACAGGGTTAATATGTCTTATTCAGTTGATTAATACCTGCAATGCTGTTTCCATGTATGTATTTGATCTATACCTGCGATGCTACGTTTCATATATTATTGTATACCTGCAAATACAGGATTTTTATGTCTGATTCTGTTTATTTAATATATACCTTCAGTGCTGAGATCACAAGTGAATTTCAATTGATCTGGGTTTGTGTGTTGATCTATACCTGCTATCGGCAGCAGGGTCTAATATATATATAGGCAACAGGGGCTAGTAAATGGGTTTTAGATATTTGGACAGGGGCGCAATTTCAGTGCTTGCCATAGGTGCTATTTTCAGTAGATATGCCTCTGTATACACATCACACCTCCCGCCCACCCTGCTTACCTCTCCAGCAGCTTTCTCTCAAGCTGTTCACACACCATGCAAGCAGCCTCAGGATCACGTGACCCCGATAAAAGTAGGTAAGAGTTCCATATTAACACCAGTGCACACCCTTTCCTTCCTCCCCAATGATACAGTGAGGGGATGTGTATATACGGCTCCTGAATATAAGACAAGCCCAACGACTGAGTGTTTGCAGATGGCCGGACGGCTCTCAGAGACAGGGAAGAAAATTTCATATACACTCCCCTGTCATATGTATAAAATAAAACTAGAGGCTCAGAAATAATGCAATAAGTTTTTTTTTCTTTTGGTTACAGAGAAAGTGGTAGAAAAATGGAACTGCCTCCCAGCAGGAGTGGTAGTGGCAAATACAGTGAGAGAATATAATACGCTTCTGCTGGCAGGCTGTTCCACTTATCTACCACCCGATTTCTCATTAGAGGTTATACCTGCGAGGGGATGTAAACATGCAGGGGACGGGGATACGGGGCCCCGAATCTGACTGATTAATGTCACATGTTACAGCAGGAATAATGGGCGACTAGCCGGGGGCCGAATGGCTCCGATGTGCCATTAAATTCTGTTTGTACGACGAGTCGCTCCGTGAGTCCTGCTGGGTTCCAGCTTCTTATTGAAACCGAGAATTTCCCGGCAGATCAGCCCCGTTCCCATGTCTACTCACCCGTTATTGCTGCTGTAACCACTCCAGCATTAACCAATCAGATTCGGGGCCCCGTATCCCCGTCCCCTGCATGTTTACATCCCTTCACTGTATAACCTCTACAACTTCTGCTGGGAGGCTGTTCCACTTATCACCCTCTCAATAAAGTAAAACTTCTTGCATAACTTTGGAGTCTCTTCTTTTAGAAGGCTATTATTTATACATATGACAGGGCAGTGTGTATGCATTATGCTGGGGGTGGAAGATTTTCAACTTGCTGATATTACTCTGGATTATGAACGGCCGTCTCAAGCGAGCTTCTCCTGCAAAGAGAACCCCGCAGGCCCTGCATAATGCGTAGTTTAATCGGTGTGACTGAGTAAGAAATCTTCCCGTTATCTGTGGATTGTTCGGCGACACCGGAGGTTCCGGGAAAGGAGAGCCTTTCACTTCCCTGACTCCGCTATGCATCGTACGGGCCGGCGCTGGCAGGAAGAGCTCACCGGGGCCGGCCCTTCATAATGCTTGGAGTGATGGGATTGGGGGCTCAACTCTCCTGTAAACCTCTGCGGACAGATTGCTTGAGCGTTGCTCCTGATTTTACAATACATTGTGCAGGGCCCGCTCAGTTCCCTTTTCAGGGGAAGCTCACAGGGGCGAGCGCTTAATAATACATCGTAACGTAAAGAAATGTCCAAAACCTTCCTTGTGGGGTGTATTCACTAAAGCTGTTTGTTAACCCCTGATGTCACTCTCTATTCTGAAGGGCAGGCATCAGGGGATTGAAGTGTAAGCTTCTGTGCTCGCAAATACACATGAGATGAGGACGTTATCCCGCAGGAAGCTCCTAAACCTGTATAAATCATATCTGTGCATTAAGCCTGGGCTATTAGCGCGAGAGGCTGAGAGGCTCCGATGTGTTTCTGCGTCACGATATTTCTTTGTATTCTGTGCCGGTGATCGGGAAATATGGAATAACCATAAACCATACCGGGCCCTCCCTGTGCCGGGGGGCTGTGATCCGCCGGGCGTCTGGCCCTCCCTGTGCCGGGGGCTGTGACCCGCAGGGCGTTTGGGTGATGCAGGATTGCAGGTCCCGGCGATGTCACAAATCTGCTTATCCAGTGAAGTCTGTCCCTCTATGGACTTTCACTTGTCTGTGTGTCCAGCGGGGTTATTAAGACCGAGCTGTTCTATTGTTTAGCGCAGGCTGTGTAAGGAGTCGGATAGAACGGCTCAGGATCCGAGTCGTGGCGCTGTTGGGAATCTCGTTTCATGCGATTTAATGAAATGTGAGAATTTACTCCGTTCTGCAGAAAACGGAAAGAATGGTTTCTCGTCTCTGCGTTCTTTCTGGGGATTTCCTCCTTAATACAGAATATTTTCGGGAGAAGCAGCGTATTTCTAGAATCACTCGGCACGTTAGTGTCTCGGCGGATGGACACACAGAAGGCTGCTTCTTCACCGCGTTTAGAAGGTAAATGCCGTTTAAAACCCTTTCATGCAGAGCCGTTTCCCCTCGGCGTCCGTACAGGGCGATACGCAGTAAGTATTCGAGACTTTACGGACATTTGGAGGGAAGTCGGCAGGTACACACACTCCTTGGTGTCGCCTTATTCTAGTCCTGGCCCTTCCCGTCGGTGCGCCGGCGGCCACACGGGAAGCTTGAGCACGGTTTAGGCAGAGGCTTCCTTTGGTTTAATGATCTTCAGAAAGCTGCGGCTGACAAACATCGCTTTTGTTCTGTCTGCAGAAGAACCTTATCTGCTGCCCCAGTTTATTAAACCCCCGTGGGGGGGGGGCGCCGTCTTATTTAACCCCTCGAAGAACGGCAGAACCTGAACTCCTAAACCCAACTTCCTCACCTTGGATAGTCGGGTCCGTTGGAAAGAAATGAAGAGCCCTGCCGCCTAAATAGCGCGGGCGGCATGTAGTTGTGGGGATAGGAGGTTGGGTTCATCTAGAGGTCAGCTATTGATTTAATAGGCAGGGTCAAAAGTTCAGGTCAGAAGTTAGAAAAAAAAATAAAAAAAAATAGCCTGGGTGATGTAACTTGGAAATTGCTGGATGTGCGCGTGCCGCTTAGTGATTCGCCGCCTTTGCCTCGCGGGCACCTTTGGTGCCCCGCGAGACGCCTCGCGCTGCGCAAAAAGGCGCAAATTCGCGCTATAAATAGGAGCTGTGGGAGCGCTAGCAGTCATGCCACAAGGCGAACTGCTAAGCTGTGAATACTTACCTGTAAAGGCTGGTATTTCGGTGGTGCAGGAGAGCCGCAGGCGAAGATGGAACTTCTTCTTGAAAAGCTCCCATCCCCCCCTCCCTGTTATGAATATTATGATGCTTTATTTTATATATTTGTCGTGTGCTTTTATCAGGGTAAAAATTGTCCCTTCTTAGGGATGGACTGGTGTAATGGTGTATGCCGTCTGGCTTTTAGGGCGGATGGCTTGGTTATATATGTGTATATATATATTTATGGTTTAAGTTATTGGAGGTGAGACTCTGGGTTTGGGCCAAGAGTTTCTTTAAAGTTTGTGATGTTTGTTATAAGCTAAATAAAAGTACACGGCCTGTTTATTCCAATTCGAGTATGGTGTTTTTATTTCAAGTTTACAGTACAAGGATACATTGTTGGTTACAATATCCCTTACCACTACATGTTTCCAAAAACTCGAATAGAATAGAATAGAATATTCGACTCGAGCCGGAAGATAACTGCAGCCTGCGTCCATCCCGTAATCTGCTCAGCAAACAACCGCTTACAGGGCGGACGCCGGCTGCAGTTATCTTCCGGCTCGAGTCGAATATTCTATTCTATTCGAGTTTTTGGAAACATTTCTTTCCAACGGACCCGACGATCCAATCCGAGGAAGTTGGGTTTAGGTGTACAGGTATCTTCCACACGTTATATCTGATGCATATCGTTTATATCCAGGTTTGTCTAATTCCAGGCCCCGAGGGCCATTACTAGACCAGGATACTGAACGCACACGTGATGTAATATGTTAAGAGCTGCCAGTGCCCGTCCTGGATATCCAGAAAGCCTGGCCTGTTTGTGGCCCCCGGGGCCTGGAGTTTGAGCCCCCCCATCTCTAGTAAATGCCAGTCTGATCTCCGCTGTCTCCTGTCTGTAGATCCCAGCTCTTCTCTTCTTCATCTCTTCTCCCCTGCGAGGGACTCTATTTCTTGGAGCTTGTGATGTTCGGCCTCCGCCTGCGTGCCAAGGTGCCGCGCGTCAACTGGGACCCAGCGGTGAGTTTCATAAATCTCTCTGCACTCTGCTTTTACTGTAACGTGCTGTTTGGTGCGTTTCGGGTTAATGTAATCACTGATGTCTCCTATTCTGTGCAGCTCTGTAAACCAACATTTATCACGAGCCGTAATGTATGAACTCCGGCAGAAAATGCACCAAGAAGGGAGTCGTTGCCTGATTCGGGGGCTTGTTGCTCACTTTGCCGACTGCGTGTGAACCTGGCCTGCGCAAAACATTATCCTGCAGCCTCCTGAGTAGAGAGGAAATGGAACTTTTCGAGGCTTCCCTGTACAATGACGTGGCGTTGGCTTGAGTCTGACTGCCGACTGCTTCCTGCTTAACTCCGGCGACTGCTTGGGGGCCCTCGACAGAAGAGACCTGACAGGTAAGAGACGCGTTCCTTTTAACAGTCTCTATTTTACATCTAATAAAAATGAATACAAGCAATAACGAGATCTGAGGATGTGGCATTTATTATGACTAAAGACGAGTTCCCCGCACCGCATTTGCTCTGAAAAAAACATTGTCTTATAATCGAGCAAATACGGTATATTCATGCCCCTCGTGAAAATGCATATTCCTGCATCTGTACACAAAAGAAAATTTCCCAATTCCTACTCTGCAGACCCCGTGTTGTTGAACCCTCTGGAGCTTCCCAGACAAAATATCTTCCTAGCAGAAATGTGTCACGTGACCCAAACGCCGGTGCCGACAGCTTCTTACCAAACCAGACAAACATTAGGTGGTTGCTTGCATTTTGTGCCGCTCTTGGGTCGCGGCGTGTGTGTGCGGGTTTGTGGTGCCCTTGGGTCGCAGGGTTTGTGGCGGTTTGTTGCATTTTCAGTGAAAGCAACATTCGCTTCACACTCTAGAGAATAATGTTGTTTCTTCACATTTTCGCCTCCCGCGGGCGCTTCGATTATCCAAACCGTCTTGCTCCTATTTACAAAATGTAATTTAAAACCAGAAACTGCAGCTGTCGGCAGCTTAATAACACTTTACAGACTTCTGGGCTGGATATTCAGTCCATAAGACATTGTTCAGATTGTAAAAGTCGTCACTTCTGTTTTGAAATGGGAAGGAATACAGTAAATAGAGCCGGAGAGACTCGATGTCTGATACCTTTTAGTGGCCAACATGTCTATTAATTACATCGTTAGGGTTAATTTAGGGGCAGTTATGGTTGATGGGGTCTTTAGGGCTAATTTAGGGGCAGTTATGACTGATGGGGTATTATGGGTTAATTTAGGGGCAGTTATGGTTAATGGGGCATTGGGTTAATTTAGGGGCGGTTATGGTTTATGGGGTATTTAGGGTTAATGTAGGGGCAGTTGTGGTTGATTGAGTCTTTAGGGTTCATTTAGGAACATTTATGGTTAATGGGGTGTTTAGGGTTAATCTGGAGGCAGTTGTGGTTGATGGGGTCTTTAGCGCTAATTTAGGGGCTGTTATGGTTAGTAGGGTATTTAGGGTTAATTTAGGGGCAGTTGTGGTTGATGGGGTCTTTAGGGTTAATATAGGGGCAGTTATGGTTAATGAGGTCTTTATTAAATAAAATTAACCCTCAGTCCTCAGCATTAAATTAACCCTAAAGACCCCATTAACCATAACTGCCCCTAAATTAACCTGTAATACCCCATCAGCCATAACTGCCCCTAAATTAGCCCTAAACACCCCTATCAACCATAACTGCCCCTAAATTAACCCTAAACACCCCATTAACCATAACTGCCTTTAAATTAACCCAAGTGAGGTCTCAACAGTGCTCTGTACAACGGCATGAGCACCTACTGCTGACACCTGGCTATACAACCAAGCTTCACGAAAAAAAAGCGTTCTTTAAAAAAAAAAGAAAAATAGACAGGTTGGGGCTTTAAATTTAAATTTTTGCAATTTATCTAAATTAAGAGTTGTGTCAAAGAACCAATATACTTCATTTTTTACACTCACCTTGAATAA